>NC_045437.1:57065457-57327417 GCF_002776525.5 Piliocolobus tephrosceles | reverse complement strand
GAACACATATGTTTATTGTGGCACTATTCACAATAGCAAAGACTTGGAACCAAGCCATATGTTCATCAATGATAGACTGGATTAAAAAATGTGGCACATATACACCACGGAATACTATGCAGCCATAAAAAAGAATGAGTTCTGAAGCTGGAAACCATCATTCTGAGCAAACTGTCGCAAGGACAGAAAACTAAACACTGCATATTCTCACTCATAGGTGGAAATCGAACAGTGAGAACACTTGGACATAGGGTGGGGAACTTCATACACCAGGGCCTGTCATGGAGTGGGGGTAGGGGGGAGAGATAGCATTAGGAGAAATACCTAATGTAAATGACCAGTTAATGCTGCAGCACACCAACATGGCACATGTATACATATGTAACAAACCAGCACATTGTGCACATGTACCCTAGAACTTAAAGTATAATAAAGTATAATAAAAAAAGTTTTTGTAAGCTTTATATTAACTACAATACTAAAACCTGTAATAGAGTCACTAAAAACAAAAATAAATGAATTAAAACATACTACCAGAGAAAATCAATTAACCGCAAAGAAGACAGTAAGAAAGGAAAAGAGAGAGAAGTTACACAATAATCAGAAAACCTACAACGAAATGGCGGTAGCAAGTCCTTACTTATCAATAATAACACTGAATGTAAATGAACTCAGTTCTCCAATTAAAAGGGACAGAGTAGCTAAATGAACAAAAAAACAAAACCCAACTATGTGCTGCCTACCAGAAATCCACTTTACCTATAAAAACACATAAACCAAAAGTTAAGGGTTAGAAAAAGATGTAACTGGAAACCAAAAATTAGCAGGTGTAGTTATAATTATTATATCAGATAAAATAGACTACAAATAAAAGACTGTAAAAAAATACAAAGAAGCTCACTATATAATAATAAAGGGGTTGTTCAGCAAAAGGACATAACAATTATAAATAGCTATGCACCCAACCCTGGAGCTTCCAACAATGTAAAGCTAACATTAATAGATCTAAATGGAGAGATAGACTGCAATACAATAATAGCAGAGGGCTGCAATACCCCACTCTCAGTAATGAACAGAACACACAGAAAATCAACAAAGGAACATCAGAATTAAACTATACATTAGATCAAACAGACCTGATTGATATTTATAAAACACTTCACCCAATGGCTGCAGGATGCACATTCTTTTCATTAGTACATGGAACAGTCTAGAACAGATGATATCTTAGGTCACAAAATAAGTCTCAATAAATTCAAAAGAGTAAAAATTATATAAAGTATCTTTTCTGATTTTAATGGAATAAAAGTAGAAATCAATAGCAAGAAGAACCTTGGAAAATATACAACACATGGAAATTAGACAACATGCTTCTGACCAATGGGTCAATGAAGAAATTAAGAAAGAAATTTTTTAAAAAGTTCTTTAAACAAATGAAAATGGAAATACAACATACCAAAATCTATGGGATACAGCAAAAGTAATACTAAGAGGGAAGATTATAGCAATAAATGCCTATATCAAAAAAATAGAAAAACCTCAAATAAACAATCTAATGATGCACCTCAAGGAACTTGAAAAGCAAGAACAAACCAAACCCAAGATTAGTAGAAGAAATGAAACAATAAAGACTAGAGCAGAAATCAATGAAATTGATACTAAAAATCAATGAAGAAAAAATTTGGTTTTTTGAAAAGATAAACAAAATCAAGAAAATTTTAGCTAGATTAAGACAAAAAAGAGAAAACCCAAATAAATATAATCAGAAACCAACAAAATAGATAAAACAGTTGAGACCACAGAAATGCAAAGAATCACTAAAGACTATTATGAACAACTATATGCCAACAAGTGGGAAAACCTGGAAGAACTGGATAAATTCCTGGCAATGAATAACCTACTGAACCTTGTAGAAATAGTAAAACCTCAACAAACGAATAATGAACACTGAAACTGATACTGTAATAAATAGTCTTCCATCAAAGAAAAGCCCAGGACCTGATGGCTTCATTGCTGAATTCTACCATACACTTAAAGAACTACTGTTGCTGGGCGCGATGGCTCCTGCCTGTAATCCCAGCACTTTGGGAGGCTGAGGTGGGCGGATCATGAGGTCAGGAGATCAAAACCATCCTGGCTAACAAGGTGAAACCCCGTCTCTACTAAAAAACAAAAATTAGCCGGGCATGGTGGTGGGCACCTGTAGTCCCAGCTACTCAGGAGGCTGAGGCAAGAGAATGGCATGAACCCAGGAGGCGGAGCTTGCAGTGAGCTGAGATTGTGCCACTACACTCCAGCCTAGGCAACAGAGCAAGACTCCATCTCAAAAAAATAAATAAATAAAATAAAATAAAGTAAAATAAAATAAAATAAAAAGAACTAATGTCAATCTTACTCAAACTCTTCAAAACAGTCAAAGAGGAGGAAATACTTCTAAACTCATGCTACAAGTCCAGCATTACCCTCATGCCAGAACCTGGTAAGGACACAACAACAAAAGAAAACTACAGGCTAATATCACTGATAAACATAAATGCAAAAATTATCAACAAAATACTAGCAAACTGAATTCAACAATGTGTTAAAAAGGTCATTCGCCATGATCAACTGGGATTTATTCCAGGGTGTGAGGAAGGGTTCAACATATTCAAATCAATAAACATGATACCTCACATGAACAGAACCAAGAACAAAAACCATATAATCATTTCAATAGATGCTGAAGTTGCATTTAATAAAATTCAACATCCTTTATGATACAAATTCTCAACAAATTGCATACAGAAGGAACATACCTCAAAATAATAAAGGCCATATATGACAAACACACAGCTAACATGGTACTGAACAAGGAGATATTTAAAGCCTTTCCTCTAAAATGTGGAACAAGACAAGAATGCCCACTTTCACTACTTTATTTGATGTATATTGATGTTATAATGGAATTCCTGACTAGAGCAATTAAGCAAGAGAAAGAAATAAAGAGCATTGGAAGAGGAAAGGATGTCAAATTAACCTTGTTTACAGATGACCTGATTTTAGCCTTAGAAAATCCTAAAGACTCCACCAAAAAACTCATAGAACTGATAAACAAATTCAGTAACTTTACAATATGCAAAACAACATACAAAAATCTGTAGCATTTATATATGTGAATATATATATATATTAATCTAGTGAATAATCCTAGAAAGAAATTAAAAAAGCAATCCATTTACAATAGCTACAAAGAATAGAAAATACCTAGGAATGAATTTAACCAAAGAAGTGGAAGATATACAAGGAAAACTGTAAAACACTCATGAAACAAACAAAAGAGGACACAAAATGTGGAAAGACACTACTTGCTCATAGACTAGAAGAATGAGTATTGTTAAAGTGACAATACTACCCAAAGCAATTTATATATTTAATACAATCCCTATCAAAATACCAATGACATTCTTCACAGAAATAGAAAAAATAATCCTAAAATTTACATGAAACAACAAAAGGCTCCAAATAGCCAAGGAAATACTGAGCAAAAAGAACAAAACTGGAGGCATCACACTACCTGACTTCAAAAATATAATACAAAACCATAGTAACCAAATCAGCACAGTACTGGCATAACAACAGACACATAGACTAATGGAAAAGAATTGAGTACCCAAGTATAAATTCATGCATTTACAGCCAACTCATTTTTGACAAAAGTACCAAGAACGTACAATGAGGATAGGACAGTCCCCTCAATAAATGGTGCTGGGAAAGTTGTATGACCAGAAAAAGTGAAACTAGGCCCCTCTCTCTCACCACATACAAAAATCAAATAGAAATGGATTAAAAACTTAAATGTAATACCTGAAACTATGAAACTACTAGAAGAAAATACTGGGTAGATGCTCTAAGACATTGGTCTGGGCATAGACAATTTTTGTGTAAGACCTCAAAAGCACAGGACCAAGGCAAAAATAGAAAAATTGGATAACATCAAGCTAAGAATCTTCTGAATGGCAAAGGAAATAATCAGAATGAAAAGACTGCTCACAGAGTGGGAGAAAATACTTGCAAATGATCCACCTGACAAGGGATTAATAACCAGACTATATAAGGATCTCAAGCAGCTCAACAGAAACAAAAAGGAAATAAATCAATTAAAAATTGACAATAGGTCTGCATAGGCATTTCTTAAAAGAAGACGTACAAATGGCCAAGAGGTACATGAAAAAAAAAAAAAAAAAGCCCAATATCGCTAATTATCAGAGAAATGCAAATTAAAACCACAATAAGAGAGCATCTCACTCCAGTTAAAATAGCTTTTATTTTAAAAAGTAGAAAATAGAGAAAGGGGAACCCTCCTGCACTTTTGGTGGGAACTTCAATTAGTATAACCACTATGGAAAACAGAATGGACATTCCCCTAAAAACTAAAAATGAACTACCGTATAATCCAGCAATTCCATTGCTATGTATATAGCCAAAAGAAAAGAAATCAATATATCAAAGAGATGTCTGCACTCCTATGTTTATTGCCACACCATTCGCAATAGCCAAAATATGTAATCAACCTAAGTGCCCATTAATGGATGAATGGATAAAGAAAATGTGATTATATGCACAATGGAATGTTGTACATTTAAATTTTTTTAAAAAAGGATAAAACTCTGTCATTTGCAGCAACATGGATGAAACTAGAGGTCTTTATGTTAAGCAAAATAAAACAAGTACAGGAAGACAAATATTATGTATTCTCACTTATATGTGGAAACTAAAAATGTGGATCTCATGATAGAGAGTAGATTGGTGGTTACCAGCGGCTGGAAAGGGTAGTAGGAAAAGAGGGATTAAGATAGGCTTATTAACAGGTACAAGTACACAGTTTGATAGAAGAAATAAGACCTAGTGTTTGATACATTTGTAGGTTGACTGTAGTTCACAATTATATATTGTACATTTCAAAATAACTGAAAGAAAATAACATGAATATTTCTCACATAAAGAAGAGACAAATATTTAAGATAATGAATATCCCAATTTCACTGATTTTACCCTGCAAATTATATGAATGTATTAAGTTATTACATGTATCCCCAAAATATGTACAACAATCATGTATCATTTTTAAAAAATGTATCCTATGGTCATGTTCATACCATTGTATCTCCTTTGTAGGAAAGTGGGTCCCATGGTCAAATGTGATGTAATGTACAATCCTGTGTTGGTGAATCAAACACTCTATAAGATAAACTGATACTCAGAATGTGTGCCAGTTTCAATCAAGATAAACAGTTGCCCCTTCCAAGTTAGAAGGGAGCTCAATTTAATCAACTGTGACCAAGTAGCTGGTTAATTTCTTCATGGCATGGTATCAGAGAATTATATTATATATCTTAAAATTATCACAGTCTACCTTCAAGTGATAGTGTATCACTCCATGTATAGTATAAAAGTCTTTCAGCAGTATGCTTCCTTTCTCCCTTTCTGTCCACTGTACTATTGTTGTTATACATTTAATTTCTATAGATACCATAAAGTGCACACTACACTGTTATTTTTTTTGTTTAAGCAAGCAATTATGCTTCTAAGAAATTTAGATAAGAAAATGTCTATATTTACCCAATTACCATTCTCAAGTCTTTTAATTCCAAATTATCTTCTAATATCATTTTACTTCTGCCCTAAGAACTTTCTTTACATTTCTTATAATGCAGATCTGCAGGGGATAGATTATTTAAACTTTTGTGTATATGAAAAATCCTTTCTTTTGTCTTATTTTTTGAAATCTATTTTTGCTGGGTTATGAATTTCAGGTTTAAAGTTAGGTTTTTAAAAAAAAATTCCTTTCAATGCATTTTAAATGCTGCTCCATTGTCTTCTTGCTCACGTTGTTTCTAGGGAGAAATCTGCTGTCATGCCTATATTTGTTCCTCTGGACTTACCTTTTTTATCTATCTGCTTTAAAATTTTTATCTTTGTCACTAGTTTTTAAGAAATTTTATTATGATGTGCCTTGGAGTTGTTTTCTTTTTCTTTCTTTCTTTTTTTTCTTGGAGTTTTCTGAGCTTCTTGTATCTGTGAATTTGTAGTGTTCATTAAATTTGGAAAACTTTTGGCCATTATTTACTCAAATGTTTTTTCCATATCTCCCTCACTCATCCAGAGACTCCAATGTGCCATTAATCTCATCCAGCATATTTTTCATCTCAGACATTTTAGATGTTCTATTTGTGTCTTCTTAATATTTTGCCATGGGTCTATTCAACATGGTCAGTCTTTTCTCTAACATTCTTCTAGATCTCACCTTATTTGTTTGTTGTCTCTTGGTAATCACTGTCCTTCATTCCCTGGTGTCAAATGTCATGAAAATCATTGGGTCACACTTTTTTCTGTGTTTTCAGATGAGAAAGTAAATCATGTCCCTGTTATTCCATATTGGTAGCAAATTTAAGATAGTCTAGTTTCTTTTAAAAATCTCTATCTTTTAAATGTAAATTTTATCATAAAGAATGACCAACTAAATTTCCAGCACCTCATGACAGATATTTATGGTTACCCACCTAATAACTATTATCCCTCCTTTCTTGCTAACAGAGCCAATTTTGCTTGAATTTGATGATTCCAATCCTCAGGGAATGCAATCGTTTGTTCCATGCCACTGGAAAAAAAGGAGGCAGTTTTATTACTCCTTGTTGGTGATTTAGTCAAGGTGTAGGTATGTGACCCAGTCTGCTGGGGGACTTCTGGAAAAGATTTTCTTCCAGATAAAACTTAGAGCTGAAGATAAAACAAAGCTTTCTCTTGCCCCCTTTCATTCTTTCATTTGAAGATTTTTGTGAGAGGATTTGATGCTTGGGTGTGTCAACCAACTTACATCCATATGGCAACAATCTAGAGTAATATTGTCAAGCACAGAAACTAAAGAGAGGACAATCATAGAGAGGCTAAGCCCTACATTAAACCACAGAACTATCCCTGGACTCACCTACCCTTAAATTTTGTATTAGGTGAGATAATACACATTCTCAATACATAAGCCACTATTGTTTAGGTTTTCTATGGCTTGCAGCCAAATACATCCTACTTGATGTATTTTATCATGGCTCAGTTTCTCAAATTTATCCAACTGCTTTGTCCCACAATCAGAAAGACGATGTTCTGAGAATGAAGGCTGCCATCAGAGGAGGTGGAATCTCAATGGCATAAAAATTACTTCACAATTTTTTAAAGGACTGGCATTGTGTAGCCATAATCCTAGGCAGTCAGAACCTTGTAGGCTTTGCCTCTTAATGTTAGAGTCATTTAAAAGACAATGGCTATGCAGAAGTTGCAATGATAGGGGACTTGATGGTGATGTCCCCAGGAGAGCTGTACTGATTCTTGAGTGGAATACCAACTTCTAATGACCAAAATCCACATGAAAAAAAGGCCCTAGCCAAAGATACTTGAAATAATATATATTAATACAGTTCCATCATAAATAATACATACTATTAATATAGTTTTAAATAATGTATAATGCTAGATTTGCATAATAAATAATACATAAATATGTAATCAGCCCGTGAAGTCATATGAAATTAGTAATCATGAAGGAAACAACCTAGTAACATGCTATGAGAGGAAAGGAGGCCTTAATCAGTGCTGCTGTGTCATCTTGTGGCTAAGAGAAACACCAACCTTGTATAAAGAATTTGATCTATGTATTTTACTAGTGAAGAATAGTAGCTAGTGACAGACTTCAGTTATAGCTAATAGACTTCCTTTTGGCTTGTAAAAATAACATTACTTTTTATTAGAAAAAAATATCTAATCTATCACTGATTGAAAGCGTATGGAAGAGTTGTTTCCGAAAATAGATGCAACACGAACCATTATCATTGACCCTTTCAAATCCTTCCATTTTTTTTTTCAGGAATTCACTTGTGTTATCTTATTTAATCTGTCTAGTAACCCTATGCGATGAACAATGTTTTTATCATTTTCCAGCTCAGGAAATGATGGATGAGGGAGGTTAAGTAGTAAGTTACTTAACTTACCCAAGATTACACAGCTAGGTACTCAGCTAGATGGCAGAGACAGGTACTCAGCCCTTCTGAAACTAAAGCCTATTGTTTTTCCACTATATTATCCTGTCTATCATTTTTAATGTATCTCTTCTCTGTGGATTAAGATCCTGGATATTTTATAATTCAAATTTAGCAAACCTTTGAAGAATCTCTTCTGTGTGCTTGACATGATGTTAGACATCTCATGTAGGTGACGTCATTTGTCCCCCACAATAACCCTATTGGGTATTTTTATCTTCATGTTACAGAGTAGGAAAGAGAAGATTAGAAAAATGAAGTGACTTGTCCAAAGCCTCAGAGTGTGAACCAAAAGTTGAGCGGTGTGTCTCCATACCACACGACACGAAATCTCTGGTGAAAGGTGATGAAATGTGACCCCTTGTTTTAACACCAGGTTCCCAAGGAATTCTCCAAAGAGCAGACCCAAGGTCCAGGCCCCTTTAGAGTGTTGACTCCTGTCCAGAAATATTAATTGCTTTCTTCTGGAATAAGAAAGGTAATGTTCTAGGAGTGGAGGTTGCTGCCAAAAGATCGGGGGGTGGGTGGGGGCGGGTACCAACTGCAAACTTTCTTCACAGATTTGTAAAGGGCTGACACTATGAGCAGCCTCAGTCAAGCCCACTCAAGGTACTTTAACAAACACTCAAATTCTTGAGTCCCTCATGTTCATGTTCCACTCCTCCACAATATGTAGTTGGTGAAAATTCCCTACTCTTCTGGTAATAGCATTCTTGGAAATTGTGCTTTGAGATCAGTTCTTCTGGGAAAGACATAACCTGCTGAAGAAGTACTGAGAAAGGTTGAAACTGTAAATGTCAAGTCTACTCAGGAGAGTAAATATAAACTGCTTGCATCTTTCTGGCTGACTTATAGCTTATCAAGCACACATTAAACCTTTAAACCCTTTTTTTTCCTTAAGTAAGAATAAATCTAAGTTGACTATTCCAGCATATGTATTTGTTTTCCCTACACTGTCTATAAACCACGTCCAAGGTGAGCATTTATAAGCCTGAACAAAAACTAGACAAACAATTCTGAGAATAAGAGACAACTGTAACAGTTCATGATAAGACAGTCACAACAAAGGAAATGCTATGCATTAAGTGATTTTTCTTGCAAATCCTTTATACGTATGTCAGGTTGTGTGCTGGCAGAGTGAAAGAATAAATCAAAGAGAATGCCCATGTAAGAAAGGATTTTTAGGCAAATGCTGTCTTGTATGCATAAATCAAATAATGATTGTAAAAATTTGGAGGAATAGCATAGGTTTCTATGGAATTTTAAACAATGAAGTCATTTAGCAATTGTGCAACAATTTATATTTATGGAGTAGCTTACAAGTATTTGCTCGTTAAATCTTATGCCATTTCTGGCAAGTACACCTACACCATTAGTTAATTTTATAGACAAGATAACTGAAGCAGGGAATTGTTAAATAACTTCCCCAAGGTCACATATCAGGTATGGGCTGGGCAAAGACTTAACTTCAGAACTCTTGCCTTCATAATCCCAAGTTGCTAGGTCAGAGTAGTGGTGCAGCTGCCTCTTAGCTCTCTCTTCAGTGAGGGACAGGTCTTTGGAGCATGTCTAGATGTCTGGGGTTGGGTGATAAAGGCAAAGACTCCTGGCAGTAAATCTAGAAGTGCCAATGATTGGTGTTGCCATTAGCATTTCAGCTGGACCGTGAACCCCATCAGCATGCCTATGAGAGGCAAACACCCATCTGTAATACAGCTTAGAGTGAGATGATCATGACAGTAGATCTACAGCTGTAGTTCTCAGTTCAGGCTGCAATACCAGGAGGGGCTTTAAAACCAATGCCCCAGGATCAATTAAATCCAAATCTCTGAGATTGGGGCTTGGACAAGGACATTTCCAAAAAGTTACCCAGGTTTTTCTGACATGTGATCAGAGTTGAAAACCACTGGTGTAAAGATCCTTCCATGTTTGCTGGATGTAGTTGGGCAGGTTGTTCGTTGCACAAGGACACCTAACTAAAGAAGCCAGAGAGGACCGAAATTCAGTCCATACACAGTGTGCCCTAATTTGGGGGTGGCATTTGTTCTCAAAAACATCACTTTTTATCTGATTTCCACAAAGAAGGCCCTGGATCACTCACTCCCTATTCTTAGGTATGCATTGCTACATATGCTAAAAATTCTATTTTCAGTTTATTTATTATGCATTCATTAAAATTATATTAGCATGTTTTATATGCTGGGCACTGGACATACACGCAGGGTACAACTACAAAATGATCACAGCTCTAGTCTTATTGAATCCCCGTTTTTAGGCAGGACAAGTGATTACACAGGGAGTTACACAACAATGTGGAAAGTGCTCCATTGCAGATGACTACAGGAAGCTGGAGAGGATCTAGAAAGGGTGCTCCACCCAGCCACTTTGGGGCTAAGCGACCTCATAGTGGAAGTGGTATAAAAGCTGAGACTGGAGGAGTCATTGGCAAGATAAAAGGAAGAGGTGGCATTTGAAGTTGAGTGACAGCATTTGAAGAAACTTGGAGTCAAGAGAATGTGGGTTATCGGGGAACTGACAGTGGTTCAGCCTGTCTGCCTGGAGCATGGAGGGAATGAAGGTAGAGGGAAGGGGGCTGGGACTCTGCCCATCTTCCAAGGGTTGGATTGGCCACTTGCAAGCTTAATCTCTGTGCCTTGCTCCTCAGTCCTACAACCCTCGTTCCATCTTACCATTCTCTCTCCCTCCCTCCCTTCTTCTTTCCAGATATGGTTATTTATTAAAGCAGAAAACATCTAAAACACTTGTAGTTAACTTCCTAGAATCTATAACTCTAAGCACTAGAAAGAAACAAAAAGTTTGGAAGCAAAAAAGGGACAAACAAGCATGAGATACAGATACAGATGCCACCTCTTTACTTGGTGCCAACTGGAACATCCTCACAATTGGCACAGATTACCCCTTGCCCACTGCTCTCCTTCCTGGATATGGCTGATTTCACATTCAAAATTACCATCTCAATCCCGGGCCAGTGGGGGTACAGCAGGGTGGGGAAATGAGGTGTTATAAATGAAACAAGCTTGGTTATGAGCTAATAAAATTATTGAAGCTGGGTGATGAATACACATGAGGATTTATTACACCAGTCCCTCTATTTCTTATTATAATTGAGATTTTTCCATTATGAAAAGGAGAAAAACAAAAACAAACTTAAGATCCTCTGCTACTTCTTTTCTTCTTTCATTTTGCTTACCATTGCTTCTAGTGACACTGTTTTTTTGTTTGTTTGTTTTGTTTTGTTTTGTTTTTTCTTAATCTGGTTTGATTTGACTCAGGTTCCATTTTTTTTTTTTTTTTACTTTAAAATTGTATGTTTTGGTTTTATTTATAGGACTATTTTAATGAGCCAAATTTCCCAGTCCATTAAAATTATGATTTGGCTGATCGACATTCACTTCACTCCCTAAAGTTTAGGAGAGTATGGTACAATATGCTCATCCATTTGCCTCCTATTTGGCCCCTCACAATTCTGATAGATAGCTTTCCTTCCCTTCCTACTGGAGTCATGGCAACTTCCAGCATGAGAGATTCAGTCAGGCCAGTCCTCCGTTTATGTGTCCCTTGTGAGATCAGAAATGTTTCTCCATTTACAGGTGGATAACCTGCAGTGGGAATGGAGAGGATGGACATATTGAGCTTTTAAGGAATTTCAAACCCTGCACCTCCAAGACTCTTGGATTCCATTTCCATACATTAGCCTGCAGCAAATACAGAAAACCTAAGTCTCTACTTACTAGAAGGTAAGAACTTAGACTTGTAAACTAGAATGGAACTTTATACAGCCCTCCAAGCCAAAAAGTCATTCACTTTGTTTTATAACATCTGTCCACAGCCACGTCCTAGAGTAATGTAAACATGTTTGCCAAGAACTGTGACCTCTTCTGGACAACTAAGTTACCTTGTACACATATCTACTATCCACAGGTATCACAGTGGGTTCTACTCACTTTATATATGTTCTTCCCCATAGATCGAGCTCCTTGAGGACAGGGCCAGACAGGCTTTTCTAAATCCCCAGTACCTGGTATTCTATTTGACCATAGGTGATCCACGTGTGTTTGCTAAGTGAATGAATTATGCTGAAATTTAAGCCTATTTCCTCTAATTCAGAAGAAAATTATTTGAAAATACTGTATTTGGAAATAAAGAATATGAACATCTCATATTCAAGTTCTGCAGGCAAACATGGCTATGTTATACCCATCTTCTGAGGGCCTCTGCTTCCCATACATGTGAGCTATGGCTTGGCTTCCTGAGGCTGAGTGTGTCTGACAGAACACAGTCATCCTGCCCCAACTCTTACTTCCTTCAAATCAGTCACTTTAACCAAAAAGAGAGAAAGAAGAAAATCAAACTTTTTGTGCTTTTTTCAAAATTAAACAACCAGCTTATTGATGAAACATTTCTATTATTACAACTAGTGTCTATAGTTTCATATGGCTACAATTAAAGTCTTTATGGCTCTTGTGTATTCACAAAGGCCAGTTAATATCCCTCTGTGCTGTTATTGCCAAGGGACATGATACGGCTTACATCTGTGTCTCTGCCCAAATCTCATGTCAAATTGTAATTCCCAATGTTGGAGGTGGGGTCTGGTGGGAAGTGATTGGATCATGGGGGCAGTTTCTTATGGTTTAACACCATCCCCCTTGGTATTGTCGTGGCAAGAGTGAGTTATCACAAGATCTGGTCCCTTAAAAGTATTTATCCCCTCTCCCTCCTCTTGTTCCTGCTTTGGCCAGGTAAGACATGTCTGTTTCTCTTTCACCTCTGCCATGATTTCCTGAGGCTTCCCCAGAAGCGGAAGCCACTATGCTTCCTGTATAGCCTGCAGAATCATGAGCTAATTAAACCTCTTTTCTTTATAAATTACCCCATTTCAGGTATTTCTTTATAGCAGTGCAAGAATGGACTAATATAGGACCCAAGAATGGGGTTGATGAGAATATAAAGGAAGAACCTTCTCTACATCGGGGAAATGGGGAGTAGGTTTGCTCCACCTTCTGCTCATTGGTTTCATCCCCAGAACACATCAGAAATAAATGAAAAATTTGCAACCCATTAGGGAGGCACCCCTACGTTGCACTGCTGTGCACCTAGAGACAAACAGGATGGAGAATCAGCAGGCTCCACCCTGCCATGCTATCGAAAAGTTACTAGATCACACAGTCATCCAGCTACACATTTCCTTCCACCACCATAAAACATACAAATATGACAGAACTGAACATGTGCTAAAGCCAAATGTGTATATTGTGATTCTTTTGTAATCTCCTTAGCCAAATCCTAAAATGAGAATTTCATAGTTTTTCCCCTCATTTGAAATCTTACATGTTCTTAATGGGCCTGAAAGGTGGGGGAGTCTTGGACAGCAGTAGCTGAAGCATCCCTCTTCTCATTTCCCCTCCCCTTCCTGTGTTCAGTGCCCTCTGACCTCCAGCCAGGTGGAAGGAGCCACACAGACACTGGCTTTACCACTCCCCAGCCGCTCAGTGGAGTTCACTTTACAGCCGAGAAACTGAGGCATGCAGAAGTTGACACCACTTCCCTCACAGCGTTACTTGAGTATCTGATGTGCTCACCAATAAAAAGGCTATTAGCATAGGCTGCCATGTGCAAGGCACTCAGCAAACGGGAGGCGCTCCCTCCTCCAGGTTGCCCTCGCTGATGTGCTGCTTCTCCAGTATTTGGCAAACACATCTCCACTCTTTTCTCTGCTTCTGTCATTGCCCTGGCTGCTCCCCAAGGCCAGGGCCCGTATCTCCTCTTTGTCTCGTGGCACTCTCTCTCGTTAGACACTCAATAAATGCTGTTGACAGACCGACTGGCTGCCTGGCTAAGACGCCATCTTTCCACCAAGGGCAAGTGTCCTTCACTGCCTTTATTTATTGTTTGATGTCAAATCAGCATGAATTCATTTTCCTGAAATGCACATCAGGATTAATGAGAGAGTTAAAGAATTCAAAATTATTGGAGGGTATTGGCACTAATTAGTATCATAGCACTGGTAACAGGGCTTGAGTAATGTCTTCCAGGTGTAGAAAGCTTTGGGGTTAAACATGTCAATCTAACCCTGATTTTTATCTAAACATCCCCACTTTTTATGATATCATTTGTATGTATATCAGCAAATTTTCAACTGTGTGGTTACTTCTTATTACTTTAACTTTGGGAGACAAAAATTAAGTATAAGAACCACATTTTATGTTGTTTAACAATTGTTAAGAACGAACACACCAAATCATTCCTTTTTTTAAAAAAGTTGAAGATCCTCTTTCCTTTCAGCACTTTGTCAGCAGGCCTTGGAATCAAAATGAAGGCATCTTGGTCCCAAGCTATATTCATCAACATTCTTGCTTATGTGATCTGCAAGAAGAGAGAGAAAACATATTTAAGTTCTATTAGGTTCTTGAACATTTTTTTCTTAGTAAAACATAAACATTCTTCACCCCAAGAACATAGCAAATCCAGTTTTATAAGGCTTATGAAATGGTTCTGAATTTTAAAATAGCTCATCCATTTGTCACTTCCCCTTACCTGACATTCTTTTAAAACCTCCATCACCATTGCTTTCACAAACACTCTCCAAATGCTGTCAGATGGGTTATCATTGCCTTGCACTTTTGTTCTGTTGTTAATTTTGGAGAAAGTCCTAGAATGTAGCAATATTATTGAACTCATTTCTGCTTAGGTCTCAAGTTTCCATAGCTCCTCTGTTACCAAGTGGCAGTGCACCCTATAGGCACAATAAATAAATAATACAACACTGAAGCTATAACAAATCACAAAATGCATTATTAAAAAATTAAGAAATAAATATCCCCCTCTTACTTAAATAGAGATTGATTTTATAATGTGGAATGCTGAGGAGAGCTGCTCCAAGATATATTAAAGCCTGGGGATAGGGAGAATACACTGTAATGGGCATTTTGCTCCCTCAGCCAGAGGAAAAACATCCTCAGAGTGAATGGATGTATTTGTGAAGTGGAAGCTGCTATTCTCTGTTTGTTCACAAGCCAGGTATGATGCACTGCTGGCTTCGTCATGTGAGGGTAGAAAGACCTGCAGGACACATCTGTCTTTCCTAAGCACAAACTGTTAGTCTGGATGAGGGTGATGAAGACAAATGCTTTCCTGGAACTGAAGTTGGAGAAGCACTGTTTCTTTCCTTTAACTTTAAATCACAATTCTGGCTTCCAAAAAGATGTTCTCAAACCAGGATTCTGCCAAGCATCCTCCAAGGTGTCTTATTTAACAGGAGGATATGGCACAGATCTCTCCACAAGGTGTACCCTTCAAGAGGAAACATTACATAGGATCACTTCTCCAGAAACTTGAAGATTTTATTTTCCTTTTTTTCTTTTTCTTTTCTTTTTTTTTCTTTTGGCCACTCTGTGGACCAGCCTGGACAGCAGTGGCATAATCATGGCTCACTGCAGCCTTGACTTTCTGGGCCCAAGCAATCCTTCCACTTCAGCCTTCCAAGTAGCTAGGAGTACAGGCATGTAACACCACTTCCAGAAAACTTTTATTTTTTGTACATATGGTGCCTCACTACGTTACCCAGGCTGGTCTGGGACCCCTGGCCTCATTTCATCTAAATTTTTGACTGGGGAAGGATCTGCTTTGAAGACCACTCATGTGGTTGTCAGCAGGATTCAGTTCCTCAAGGGCTATTGGACTTACAGCCTCAATTCCTTGCTGCTGGTTGGCCAGAAGCTGCCCTTAGTTTCTTGCCATATTGGCCTTTCAGCTTGCTTCACCAGAAACAGCACACATGAAGAACCAGACAGAGGCTAGCAGGATGGAGTCACAGTGACATACCATCACTTTTACGTATTCTATTTGTTAGAAGCAAGTCACTTGATCCAGTCCACATCAAAAGTGAAGAGATGACAAAAGGACATGAATACCAGAAGACAAGGATCTTTGGGAGCCACGTCAGAAGCTACCTACCAGTGTGAGTAAGAAGTAAACCTCTCTTGTATTAAGCCACGGAGTTTCAGAGTTAATTTGCCACAGCAGTTAATACCTTGAGTAACACAAGGCAGAAGAGTAGCAGATGGTTCTGGTAAAGTGGAGTCATGGCAGGCCAGGTCCTGTAATGCCTTATAAGTTCTGATTAAAACAAAAACAAACAAACAAACAAAAAAGCGCATTTATTCCAAGTGTAATGAGAGGTCATCAAAAGATTTAAGCATGAGAGAAAGAACTGGGGTTTTATGATTATTCTGGCTACTGCTTATAAATGCATTGAGAGGAAACAAGTAGAAGCAGAGAGACTTGTCAGGAGGCTATTTTCATCTCTTTCAGGATTGGGTAATAAAGAAAACAGAGGTTGGGCAGTTAATTTTATGTGTCAACTTGACTGGGCCATTGTGCTTAGATATGTTGTAAACTATTGTTGGAGATGTTTCCATGAGAGTTTGTTATTTTTTTTAATGAGATCAACATTTAAATATGTAGATTTTGAGTACAGCTGATTGCCTTTAAAGTGTTGTTGGGCCTCATCAATCAGTTGAAGGCCTGAATAGAATAAAAAGACTGATCTTCCCCAAGCAAGAGTGAATTATACAGATGACCTTCAGACTTGAACTGCAACATTGGCCTGTCCTTGGGTCTCCAGCCTGATGACCAACCCTACAGATTTTGCACTTACCTGCCTCCATAATTGTATGAGCCAATTTCTTAAAATAAATCTCCCTCTCTTTCTCCCTCTCCACACACACACACACACACATACATGCACACATATGTGCACATGCACATACACATACACCCTATTGGTTCCATTTCTCTGGGGAATGCTGACCAATGCAGCTGGCTTAATCCCACTCGATACCCAGCAGTAGCAGCAGCTGTGCCAGTAGATTCTGCTGTTTGTTAAGTACCTATTCTGTGTTTCAGGCACTCTGCTAGATATTTTGTACGCATCATCTCATCCAATCATCTGACAAATATAGATTTTTACACCCATTTTACCTATGAGGAAATCAAGACTCGGAGAGTTAAGTGAATTACCCAAGGTCACAAACCTTGTGGCACAACTGCCTGATCAATTTGTCAGGAGCCCATTTTTTTCAAATGATTGAATGAAAAAAAATAATAATAACAAATAAAAAGTTTTGTGCTTGAAATCTGAAATGTCATTTTGCTGATGGTCAAAGCAAATTCATCAAATCCAGTACAATTTCCTTATGTATTAAAATAACATTTGCAATCTGTGAGGGGCCTTTCTTTTTGCTAATGCATGGCAATTATATTTTTACACTGCAACTGCAAATCTGGTTTTTAGTTTCCCCATTTGTTTCCATACGCATACTTTTACAGACAATTGTTAACAGATTAACAACTTTGGGTGAAATCCACCAGTCTGCTCTGGTTTGCCTCTATGGCTGGGAAAGTCTGTTGACAACGACAGAGCACAGAGGAGCTGGCTGTAGCTTGAACAGGCCAAATAGAACATTAGTTCCCTTGATAAACATTTATTGTGCTTCTGCTATGTTCCAGAAACTGTGCTGTATATTCTGGACACTGCCTCATAAGCAGCAAGGAGTCTTTCTGAATCTTCTGGGTTACTAGAATATAAAAAATGGCCTCTTTAGGAAATCAGCACATGTAAATAGCAAAATGTTTAGTCTCAGAAATACATGCTATTTTATGTGTCCAAAATTTCTCCTTTCTATCAGTCTACCTAGTTATCTATCTAGCTATCCATTGAACCATCTGCTCATTTCTCTTAATAGTTTCTATGCAATGATCTCTCAATGGCTGTATTTTGAAATAATCAACAAAATGGTAGCATCTAAAACCCATTCTCTGTAGAACTTTTTTTCTGTAACCTATAGCTCCCAAGAAAGTCACTCAAGAGCTGCAGTCATTTGAAAGGTGAGAATTGTTAATCCCCAGGATTTAACCCTCTGCCCCACCAACCCACCTGCTGCATATCTGCACTCCAGCTTCTGGGGCCAGGAAGTCGGAAACAAATATTCACATTTAGTTTTGTCCCAACTGGGAAGAATGGATGGAGAAAGTCAGATGGTATAAACACAGCAGGTTTTTATTTTTATAGTTCAAATAGATTTAAAAAGCAGAATGTATTGGAAGAAGGAAAACACAAAGACATTTCCCAAAATACAAAGTTAGAATCCTCCTTGAGACCATTAGACCTCCACTATGATACACACAAGTCACCATCATGACCTAAAAGATGGCATAAAAGAATTCAGTACCAAAAGCCTAAGGAAGCAAAGAGCAAATCATGTTTAACTCCAGCTGCAGAAGCCGGGTAAGGTCAGAAGACTTAGAAAGGACTGAGATTGGATTATAGGAAGCTGCCATAGAGTAGAGGACTTTTGAGTAATCTAGAAGAGAAACATTGTTTTCTGTCCATAAAACCTTTCACCCTATACTATGGTCAGAGTTTTACAGGAGGGTGTATTCACAGACAGTGGCATTTTGGAGGGAGCATGTGTCCCAAGTCATTGGCAGAATACATTTATCATCTGAAGACAACACATGGAGAGTTTCACCTCCAGCTCTTCAGTGTTGCTAAGAATTGTGCAGTCGCCAACAGGAACAGAAAAGGCTAGAAAAGAAATGCAAATGATGCAGTCTGCATAGTTCAAAAGGGAACTATTTATTCCAAGACTGAATTTCAAGAATTACCGACAGAAAGACTTGAGATATCCAGGCTAGTGCATCCTCTTTAGTACAAGATGGTGGCCTTTCAGGTGGGGACCAACACAGATTGACATCAGAGGTAGGCAATGCAGATCAGCAGGCAGAAGTGGAGTCAAGGGCAATGGAGAACCTGGAGATGGCAAAGGCTTACTTCATCTATAATAAGAGTGTTTGGGGGCATGGGAAACAGACAAGGAACAGAAAAAGTCATTCTACATAGATCTTGCAGGGTGAGCAGGATTTCACCAGACTGATGGAAGAAAGCAGGAAACTAAGCAAAACGCAAAAGCACAGAAATAAAAAACAGTATGGTTCATTCACCAGTGAATAGGGATGAGGGATAGTAATAATAATAATTACACTTATTGAATACTTTTACATTCATTCAGTATCTCATTTAATTCTCCTAACAGATCTAGGAAATTAGCATAATTACTTTCATTTTACAAATGAGAAAACCAAGGCAGGGAAGCCAAGAACTTGTTAAAGGTAATATATTAGTCAGTGATTGAGCTAGAATTCAAACCTAATTCTACTCTATACTGTGTATTGTTTCAGTTTATAATAAAAAAATTATGCTTAAACAAACTGTGTATGATCCATTTAATAAACCCTTCCTAGATTTCTCAAAGAACTAAAAATAGAACCACCATTCAACCCAGCAGTCCTACCACTGGGTATCTACCCAAAGGAAAAGAAATTGTTATATCAAAAAGACACCTGCACACATATCTTTATTGCAGCATTATTCACAATAGCAAAATCATGAAATCAACCTAAGTGTTCATCAACAGATGATTGGATAAACAAAATGGAATATATATGGGAGTGTATTAACTATTAACTTACATGATCACAAGGTCCCACAATAGGCTGTCTGCAAGCTTGAGGAGCAAGAAGAGCCAGTCTGAGTCTCAAAACTGAAGAATGTGGAGTCTGACGTTTGAGGGCAGGAAGCATCCAGCACAGGAGAAAGATGTAGACTGGGAGACTAGGCCAGTCCTTCTTCTTCATGTTTTTCTGCCTGCTTTATATTTGCTGGCAGCTGAATAGATTGTGCCCACCAGATTAAGGACAGGTATGCCTTCCCCCAAGCCCACTGACTCAAATGTTAATCTCCTTTGACAACATCCTCACAGACATACCCAGGAACAATAATTGCATCCTCCAATCAAGTTGACACTCAGTATTAGCTATCACAAGTCCACTGCCTGTCAGCTTGAACCCATATACAACTCCTGAGATCATACATAATCTTCAAATAAAGACAATAATGAGGTCATAATTATGCCTAACATAATATAACTATCCTTAGTGCAACTGGAAACACAGCAACCCCCAACCCAAATACTATTACACAAAGTTAACAATACTTAAAGGCTGATATGAAGTCAATAAATCTTATTTAATATGATAAAGGAAAATGAAATAAAATGAAGGTATTTTCTTCATACAGGTGTACACATACACAAACATGTTTTCAACAAAAGTAGAAGGAAATACTCATGACAGTTACAGTCCTCGTTTCTGCGGTTGGTCACGTGGTCATAGCTGGTATTGATGACTGCCTTCCTCTACTACCCATTCTGTGTTCCCTTTGCCTTTGGCAAGCACCTCAGCAGGTCATGATTTTATTACTGGTGGAGTGACCTAAGCCTTCATTCCTGAGGGGTCTGGACCATTTGTAGTCCTGCCTGGATTGGGCTGTTGTAGTTTCCCACTGACCTTAATCACAGGACATGGTAATATTAAGAGACGTCCTAATGGATCTCCTGTATTCCATGCATGCCCTTCCTTACCTCTGTCATGGAGTAGTAGACTGATTTCATCTTGATAGTTGGATCAGTCACTCCTTACTTCTTACCCTGTTGACTTAAAGGTAAGAGGAGCCCAAAGTGTCCAGGTGGCAATCTTAACTTCCAGTTTAATGGAATCATTGTTGTGTCTCCTGGTGGCAGTGTTCCTCCCTCTGGAACTAAGACCTCTAGGCCAGCAGAACGCAATGTCACGGAAACAGGAAGCAAAATTTTGGTACTGGATCACTAGGGGTAACAGTGAGTGGTGCCATTTTCACTTCCACCCCTTGATTCCTGGACCTGTGAATTCCAGCTATAGGAGAAACAGTACCATATATTGGATGCTGATTCAGAGCATATATGGCCTTCTGGAGAACTTTAGCGCAGCCCTGCAAAATATTGTTGCCTAGTTGGCATTGTAACTGTGACTCCAAAAGGCCATTCCACTGTTTTATCAATCCAGCTGCTTCAGGATGATGGGGAACATGGCAACATCAGTGAATTCCATGAGCATGAGCCCACTACTGAACTTCTTTAGCTGTAGTGAGTGCTTTGGTCAGAGGCAATGCTGTGTGGAATACCATGATGGTGGAAAAGGTGTTCTGTGAGTCCACTAATGGTAGTTTTGGCAGAAGCATTGTGTGCTGGATAGGCAAACCCATATCTGGAATAAGCGTCTGTTCCAGTGAAGACAAACCTCTGCCCTTTCCATGATGGAAAAGGTCCAATATAATCAACCTGCCACCAGGTAGCTGATCACCCCAAGGAATGATGCCATATTGACGGCTCAGTGTCGGTCTCTGCTGCTGGCAAATTGGGCACTCAGCAGTGGCCATAGCCAGGACAGCCTTGGTAAGTGGAAGTCCATGTTGCTGAGCCCAGGCATAACTTCTGCCCCTGTCACCATGGTGACCTTGTTCATGGGTTCATTGGGCAACGACAGCGGTGGCTGGGAAAAGAGGTTGAGTGGTGTCCACAGAACAGGTCATCCTATTGACTTGATTATTAAAATCTTCCTCTGCTGAGGTCACCCATTGGTGAGCACTCACATGGGATACAAATATCTTCACAGTTTTTGACCACTCAAGAGAGGTCCAGCCACAAACCTCTTCTGCAAATTTGTCACCAATTTTCCAATCATGATTCTTCCAAGTCCCTGACCATCCAGCCAAACCATTGGCTACAACCCATGAGTCAGTTCATAATCACACATCTGGCCATTTCTCCTTCCTTGCAAAGTTCATAGTCAGGAGCACTGCTTGAAGTTCTGCCCACTGGGAAGATTTCCCTTCACCACTGTCCTTCAGGGATGTCCTAGAAATGGGCTGTAGTACTGCAGCCGTCCACTTTTGGGCAGTGCTTGCATATCATGCAGAATCACCTGTGAACCAGGCCCTAATCTTCTCTTCCTCTGTCAGCTGATCATAGGGAATTCCCCATGAGGCCATTGGTACAGGCTGGGGGAGAGAAGGCAGGGTGGCAGGAGTGGAGTCCTTGGGCATTTGAGCCACTTCCTCATGTAACTTACTTGTGCATTCACGATCTGCTCAAGCCCAGTCACGTACATACCACTTCCATTTGATGATGGAATGCTGCTGTGCATAACCCACTTTATATGACTAGATGGGTCAGAAAGCCTCCAGTTCATGATAGGCAATTCAGGTTGCATGGTGACTTGATGACTCATAGTCAAACGTTCGGTTTACACCAAACCCCCGTAACAGTCCAAGGACTGTCTCTCAAAAGGAGAGTAGTTATCTGCAGAAGATAGCAGGGCCTTGCTCCAAAATCCTAGAGGCCTCTGCTGTGATTCACCTATGGGGGCCTGCCAAAGGCTTCAAACTGCATCCCTATCTGCCACTGACACCTCAAGCAGCATTGGGTCTGCTGGGTAATATGGCCCAAGTGGCAGAGCAGCTTGCATGGCAGCCCGGACCTGTTGCAGAGCCTTCTCTTATTCTGGACTCCACTCAAAACTGGCAGCCTTTTGGGTAACTGGATAAATGGGCCTGAATAACACACCCAAATGAGGAATGTGTTGCCTCCAAAATTCAAACAGGTCCGCTAGGCATTGTGCCTCTTTCTTGGCTGTAGGAGGGGCCAAATGCAGCAACTTATCCTTCACCTTAGAAGGAATATCTCAACAGGCCCCACACCACTGGGCCCCTAGAAATTTAACTGAGGTAGAAGGTCCCTGAATTTTAGTAGGATTTATTTCTCATCCTCTGGCACACAAATGTCTCACCAATAAATCCAGTGTGTTTGCTACTTCTTGCTCACCAGATCCAATCAGCATAGTGTCATCAATGCAATGGACCAGTGTGATATCTTGCAGAAGCAAAAAGTGATCAAGGTCTCCCTGAATAATATTATGACACAAAGTCAGAGGGTTGATATACCCCTGGGGTAGGACAGTAAAGGTATATTGCTGGCCTTGCCAAGTGAAGACAAATTGCTTCTGGTGGGCCTTGTGGACAGGAATGGAGAAAAAAGCATTTGCCAAGTCAATGACTGCATACCAGGTACCAGGAGATGTGTTAATTTGCTCAAACAATGAAACCACATCTGGTAAAGCAGCTGCAGTTGTAGTCACCACTTGGTTAAGCTTACAAGAATCCACTGCTATTCTCTGAGATCCATCTGTCTTATGCACAGACCAAATGGGGATGTGGTGGGAATCACCACCCCTGAGTCTTTCAAGTCCTTGATGGTGACCCTAATCTCCACAATCCCTCCAGGAATGCAATATTGTTTTTGATTTACTATTTTTCTAGGTACAGGCAGCTCTAATGGCTTCCCTTTGGCCTTTATCACCTGAATATCCCTCACCCTACCAGACAGGGAGCCAATGTGGGGGTTCTGCTGGCTGCTAAGTATGTTTATGCCAATTATGCATTGTGGCACTGGAGAAGTGACCATAGGATAAGTCCCGGGACCCACTGCACCCACTGTAAGTCAGACCTGAGCTAAACCTCCATCAATTATCTGACCTCTATAAGCCCCTACTTTAACTGGAGAACCACAATGATGTTTTGTGTCTTCTAGAACTGACGTCCACTCAGAGCCAGGGTTCAGTAGCCCCCAAAATGTCTAATAATTTATCTTTCCCCAATGCACAGTTACCCTGGTAAAAGGCCAGAGGTCTCCTTTGGGAAGGATGGGAGAAAGATTCACCACATAAATTGTCGATAATGTAGTAGGGTCCTTCCTCAAGGGAACCTGGCTTCCCCTTCACTCAAGGGGTTCTGGGTCTGTAGACAGACTCAAGTCTGGAAATTGATTGACAGGCCATGATTCTCTGTTTTCATAATTCAAATTATTCTTTTGTCCATTCAACCTAGAAGTTTTGTCCTTATATAAATTAAATAGGAATGCGGTAGGCTTCCTATCAACTTTACTTCTAGGAACACAGTGATTAGTTAGCCAATACCACAGTTCTACACAAATCAGAGTATTCTAATTGCTGCTTTGTCTCTGCTGTCCATTACAGTAGCTACGACCACCTTGCCTTTGACTGTTGAGTGCTGTCACTTGGCCCCTGCCACCTCAAGATCCAATTATTCCTATTGTCTTGTAGTTGAGTGACTGCAGTTCCCACTGTTAGATCTGACATACAGAGAACAGCAATTACAGGGCTCTTCAAAGATGCAGGTACTGCCCTCACAAATCTATTTCACAAGTCATTGGTTAAGGGTATATCTTCTGAACACTCCCAGCTGGGATGAGTAGGTCTAAAGTGACTAATCCACTCCACTATCCCAATCTCCCTAAGCCTTTGGATCTCTTCCTCTACATTAAACTAAGGGAGATCAGGCATTTCCAGCTCACTTACAGTGGGTCATCACCCTGGCACCTGGCTTTCTGAATACTTCAGAGGTCCCCTGAAGTGTCCAGAAGACAGACGTAAACAGGATTAGTTGACATGTTTAGGTACATGGGATTGCTAAAATGATGCTCCATCTTCTTTAGGTTATATTTTTGTGACTAACACTAATATATGTTCCAAAATTGCATGGGATTTTCTGAAATTCTAATGTCTGAATATATGCTATCAATAATAATCAAGGTTTTTATGTTAAGTTATTGTAAACCATGGAGATAACCAATCTTCTTTGTCAATCGTGTTTCTAACTGGAACTACCTTGGATATTTTGGTATTCACAGGCAATTGTTGTCTTGTTTTAATCCTTTTCAAAGATGGTTTATAATGAGCTATAGAACTTTAGCAGGTGCTCTCAAATACAGGCTTCTGATAACTTTAAAATTGTGACATTGAAATAAAGGAAAATGTGCAGTATTCATAAAGAGCTGGAATGTTCATGATATCAAGCAAAACAAGTTAATTAATGGACCGAACTCAGGAAGCTGAAGCAAATATTTGTGACTTTTGCTTGGAATATTGCTGATCCTTGTTTTGTTTTTCAGAGTCAAGGAAACTTATTTTGAACTATTTATGGTATTTAATAATTAATTAAGGTATACTCCTGGGATCAAAATTTGGAGCATGCTTGTTTCTCTCTCCCTGGTTCCTCTAGAATTTGGAAACTGTCTGTATTCTTAACTTTATGGCAATATAGTTGTTTGCATCAGTGCAATAAGCATCCATTTTTCTTTTGCAACAGGATACAATTGGAGAAAGTGGTTATTTTACCAAGGCTTTGACTGGAAGCGTATGCTTCCCTTTAAGGAGTCAGGGACCCCCTGCTTCATGGGCGCAAGTCACTTTAATACTCATGGCCAGTTCCGCCAAGGTCGCCAGAACTCAGGGACGCAAGGACAGAAGATGGAAAGAAGACCTTCTTCCCTCTCTCCCTCACACACCCCGGGTATCTGCTAAGAAGAAAAAGGAACCATGGATGCCTGCTCCCCTCTTGCTAGAGGGGTAGCCATTCATCTTCAGTCTGTACCCCTTTCAAATGCATCCTGAACCCCTGGGACCCTTTTGAAAAAACGCCTTGTTTTTTCTCTCTCCTCCTCTGTCCTCTCTTCACTGATAGGTAATTGTGTCTCTGTACTACAGGACACTCCCCTCAGATGCATCTTCCAAACTGGGAAGAGTTAATTTCCCAAACCTTAAACTGGTTGGCTTAGGATTGGGCTCAGGAGAAGGGAACTCAGAAGCCCAACATGCTGGCAAAAGGGTGAAGTTTTTTACCAGTTGGGTTTTTGCCCTCACTCTCCCCATGCAAACTGGTAAAAGACCTCAGAATTTTTTAGCTGTTCTTACCCGCCCCCTGCCCTTTGTTTTGTTTTGATACATGTTTTCTAATAACCTGGTTTGTCTGTTCTTGACTTTAGGCCATCAAACTCCAAATGGTCATGCAACCAGAGCCTCTGATGACAACCCCTTCTTCTGGGAACCCTTAGAATGGCCTCTGAGGGAGCTCTGATTGCCAGTTCCCCAAAACAGTGCCCCATCAGCAGGAAGCAGTTAAGATCTGTCTTCGTCCTTACACTTAACCTAAAGGCAGTTAGATGTACTTCTTTAGAGAGGGGAATGAGACAGCCTGGTGGGACGAGGTCCCTGGTGAAACTCCAACCAGCCTGCCCACTGGGGTGGAGACTTGGGAAGTTCATGCCCTTTGCAGCAGGGAGGATCCTGGCCCTTCCTCCTCCTGTGTGGAACTTGGGATTTAAAAGGCAAGTGGGAAGCACTCTAGCAGGGGACTCTGGCCTTGCAGAGGATCCCTGTTTCCCCTTTTTTCCCTTTTCACCCAATAAAACCCTGCTTTACTCACCCTTTAAACCGTCTGCGAGTCTAAATTTTGGTGGCCGTGGGACGGACAAGAACCCTGTCTTTAGCTGAACTAAGGAAAGTCCTGCAACACTAGTGGGGTGCTGTTTAACAATTACAAGCAATTTTCTATCTCTATCAGTAAAGACATCAAATTACCTTTGGAAAACACTTCGTTTTAGGAAAATAATTGGAAAGGATCCTCTTCTGACCCAAAACTAAAGCAAATAGGTGCATCATTTTTGAAGAAAATTGTCACCAATTAATCTAGATGTAAATGCCTCAAACTGACATATTACACATTTTGTTTATAAGTACAAATTGGTATATATTTAGCAAGATTGTGCCCCTACAAAGATTTTGTTTCCTAAATTTGATTTTTAAAATGTGTTGTCTCTGCACATCATTCTTTGTTCTTGGGATGCATGTATGTATGTATGCATGCGCGCGCACACACACACACACACAAACACACACACACACACGCACAAGTTCCATCTTAAAATTACTCATCAAAGATCAGGAGCAAAAATCAGATGATGAGAGGATTGACAGGGAGATATATCTTTACCATAAGCTGGGGGTAGGGATCTAAAAGAAACCAGATGGGACATGCCAAAGTCTGCCCTGGACCAAAAACCCACATGTGGTGTTATTTCAGGTGGTATACTCTAGACCTTGGGAAATCTACTGTCAGATTTTGATTGCCCTGTCTGAGCTCACAGAGCCAGACCACACACTGTGAGTGAGAGTAGTTTGCTCCTGAAGAAAATGGCTGTAAAACTGAAGGAGGGAAGTTCTTATCTTTTGAGTGCCAGGAGCCCATCTGTCCTCTTGAGAGGGAGGGACATGGAAAAGCTGAGGAGCCCAAGACAAGGATCAGAGCCAGAAGGAAACCAGCTCTTAAAGGGCAAGACCTAGAAGCATGAGTGGAGCTAACCTCTCAATTCTCCTCTTCTGTGTTGTAGTTCTCTTGCAGTATGCCAAAGCTGTCTAAAGAAATTTTTCAGATACTGCTATCTGGTCTTACGCATGCTCTGTAAGGTTAAAGGAAACCTATGTGTCCATGCCGGAATAGCAGAGCGGAATGTAGAGAGCTGATGTAGTTCAGAAAAGTTAAGTGTAAGCCGGCAAGAGCGGGCTTACCTGGTGGTTATGAAGAAGCCATCTGGAGAAAGGAGGGCTGGTAGAGGTGACAAGTCACATCCAGGAGAGAGTGGTACAACAAGTGAGCAAGACTGAGGAATTCCCAGAAATTACTTGGCAAGGAGAATCCAGTAGATGAATGAAATTCCAATGGCCTGTGGAGTGAGGGCTCAGACTTTATTAGCTGCATATTAAATGAGCTAATCCGTGAGTAACAGAGACTGGAACATTCAGCAAATATTTCATGCACTCCTCAACATTTCCTAGCACCTGTGCAGACCAGGGCCACGTGACTACTAGTACTGTGTAGGCAGTGGGAGGAAGTGAAGAACCCAGGCATAATTTTGCAGGCACTCCTCTTATTTGAATGATGAATGTCTGTGATAAAGACAGTCATAGAAAGAACAACATGTCTGTTCTTTTTTTTTTTTTTTTTTTATACTTTAAGTTCTAGGGTACATGTGCATAACGTGCAGGTTTGTTACATATGTATACATGTGCCATGTTGGTGTGTCTGTTCTTGACTCTCTTTTACAGGTCTTTATTTGAATCAAACTAGGGAGGAATAATGTTTTAGCTATATCTAAACATAGAGAGAGGACACTGGAAGCTAGAATCTGAAAACCTGAGTTGGTAACTGGTAAAATGGCAACTTCATTTCTGGTGTCACGGGCAAGACCCAAATCTCTCTGAGCCTCCACCTCCTTTTGTAAAGGGGAAAGTAACACATACTTCACAGTGCTGTTCTGAGTATGTCAGTTAGCCTTGTAAATGCACTGCATACAGGTAAGTTATGATTACAAATGAGCAGCCCTTTAAGTCCTCAGCTGGTTTTCTGCCCCAATCAGAATGAAATTGGCATGAAATACAAAGGTGAAGAGGCCTCCTTCACTGCATTCAGCCCTTGTCACTCCATGTTTTTGCCTTGTCTTTCTAACGATTTACTCATATGCATTTACACCAGTTTAACAATGGAAATGTCTTTTGTAGAGGCCCAAGTGTAGCTAGAAAACCCTCAAACATCAATCAACTTAGCCCATAAGACGTAGCTTGCTTCTTTTGATCAACATATAGGCAAACAAACAACGTATATATATATATATTTTTGAGGCAGAGTTTTGCTCTTGTTGCCCAGGCTGGAGTGCAATGGCACCACCTTGTCTCACCACAACCTCCGCCTCCTGGGTTCAAGCGATTCTCCCGCCTGAGTCTCCCAAGTAGCTGGGATTATAGGCATGCGCCACAACGTCCAGCTAATTTTGTATTTTTAGTAGAGACAGATCTTCTCCATGTTGGTCAGTCTGGTCTCAAACTCCCGACCTCAGGAGTTCTGCCCACCTCAGCCTCCCAAAGTGCTGGGATTACAGGCATGAGCCACCACGCCCGGCCTCAAACAACATATTTTAAAATAGGGAAACAGAACCAAATTTTAAACCAATATAATCACCTTGGTTTCCTATAATAGACTAGAATGGACTGGATTTATAATAACATATAGGTGATCACAGGAATTCTTTGCAATCATGTAGGAGTTCCAATGGTGGAAAAGACATTTATTTTCATGGACATCTCTTTTTTCCCTTTCAAAGATGAGAGTGGTGATAATACATTCAGCACTCCGTCTGAACAAGCGGACTCAGGGCTGCCAGCTTTTCAACACTGTATGTGTATATATGGCTTCTGTTTTTGGGGTAGCAGGTTCAGCCTCTATTTCAAGGACCTTTCCATGTTGACAGTACTTTGTTACCTGAACTACAAGGCACCTTTGCCCCGAGTGAGTAGGTCTGCTCATTTATCTATTGCTGTAATTTCCCAGCAATCAGCAGTTCCAGCTCCTTTTCTAATGATGACTGTGTTTTTTATTTGCCAGGCAGCAGGCAGTATTTATCAATTTCCCTGCTGCTTGCTTTTAAGTGATCACTGATCTATAATTCCTCTTTAGTTTATCACTCAGGTCTACTTTATAAGATGACTATTTATGAGGCAATATGAATGTTGGCTGGCCTTGGACAGTTACAGCAACAGTTCTTTTCAAGTGTCCCATTGTTATAAATACATTTTGCTCTCAACTCAACTCATCACAAAGTGGAAATAAATAGAACAATAACGTTTCTCCATAGCTTTTCAGTTCTGTGAGCTTGTCTTATCTGGGTTTTTACTTCCCTGTCAGCCTGCAAGTAAACTCTCACCTTATAAGACACCTTAGAAATCATTACTGGTTCTTTCTGAGATTCCAAACATTAGGATGAAAAGCATTCAGTGGGTATGACTCAAAAACGTATGAAATGTCTAGCGGGCATGTATTCAAATATGAGGATTAAATTTCAGTGCTGCAAAAATAAACATTTATAAGATTTTTCAAATACTCTTTGTCTTTTTTCCCCCAAATATAATTTGCATTTGCTAAATTTCTTTTGTGTTTTTTTAAACATCTTGACATTTGAGTCTCATGAGAGTCTATTAGGTATTCCTTAATAAATTATTCTAAATCTCATTAATTTCTTATCTTCAAGGTGCCTCTTTTAACGAAAGAGCATTGAATTGTAAATCCTTTTCAAGGTATTTATTAGGAGATATTGCTTTGTGACCTTTATGGCCATTATTTTGGCAGAACTGTTATAAAAATAAACTTAGTTCCAAGAGTGTTTAAACAAGAAGAATGTACTTCAGCTAACTTTCCATCTAAACTTATCCAAAATATACTCCAAGGATAGAGAAGAGCCATTTTGTTTAGAAAGTCAATCTTTTTAATTCTGTTTTTTTTTTTGTTTGTTTGTTTTTTTTTTTTTCTGGGTAGACTAAACAAATAAGTCACCACAGGCACTGTGCATTTTTTTCTATTCCTTTCTCTTGGGATGAAATATGAAATAATCTACAAAGTAATTTGATCCAGCAATTAAAAACAAGGACATGAATTACACTAACAACTGTCACATAGAAAGAATTAATTCCCTCATAACACTGCTTGATGTTACAGACCCTGGGTGATTACAAACAGATTGTAATTGGAAAAGAGCCAAACCAATTCAGGTATCTCCAAAACACAGGCATAAGCCTCAACTCGCAAATAGAGAACATTTTTTACTACCCACAGGAGTATCTTTTTGCAACTGGTGCTCGGATGTTTACCTAGCGATTACTCAAGGCACCCAGTGATGCAGCCGTCCAAGGTACTGTATGTGGCAATGCCACTGATCCTTGCTGGAAAGCGTAACAGCCTTCTGGAGGCTGTGTTTCTAGAAATGATGTCTGCTGAGTGCGGACTGCTGGTTGGTTGTGTTTAGTCGTGCAGTATGTCATTCTAAATAACAGACATTAGCTGGTAGGTGTGTCAGTGGACAAAGGAGGTAGAAGATATTGATGCCTGATGATTATTGGTAGAAATTTCATTTTCTTAATGGCATGTAGGTTTCATGGCCCCTTTCTGATACTTCATCATTTCCGGTTGAAGGCAAGGTAGCAAAGCTCCTTACTAAAGAGAACTGTTGTATTCTGGTATTGTGGAAATAACTTAATTTGGGAAGTTAGAAAATCTAGAGTGTTCCTCCCCTATTTATAAAATGGGTACTACGTAATTGGGGTTTTCAAGCATAACAAAAGATAAGAAAGAAAACAAAAATCCTCCATAATTAATCTACCTAGGGCAACCACCATTAACTTTTTAGCGTATATTTTTTTCCCAGTCTTTTTCACATTTTTTGAGGTTGGGATACTTCTTCATAAACAATTTTGTATCTTGTTTTACTTTATTCTGTTTGCTTAAAATTTATCAGATGTATTTTACCATTTCATTGAAAATCCTCCTGACATATAATTTATAACAACTGCATAATGGTCTATCTTTTAGATGCTCCAGAATTTCTTTAAACAGTCTCCTGGTGTTGTTTTCATTTCTAACCACATATTTGTATACAAATCTTTGTCTACATTTTTGCCTTTTTCTTTGGATGATGTTCTAAATGGGGAATTAGAGGTCAAAGGATATGAGCATTTTTTGCAAATTTCTTCCTTTTGAAAGACAATTTTTTTTAATTTTGTTTTTTTATGGCAATATAAACTGCAACAACAAACAAACTCTGACACTTAAAGAAGAAAACAAAATCACCACTATTTGTCTCTGCATACACACAATTCCTTCTTTCTTTTCTTCCTTCCATCATTCCTTACTTTCCTTCTTTCTAAAAAATCAGGGATCATATTATAAAAAATTATTTCATAATTTGCTTTTTCCACCTAGTAACATACGGAGGACACAATGGACATAATATTTTTAGGGCTCTTGATATAGGTCAAATTGATACACAGAAAGACCACACCCATGCCGACTCTCATCAGTAGGATCTGAAGTATGCATTAATACCGGGCAACCACCTTTAACATTTTGGCATGCTTTTTCTAGCCAGTTTTACATTGTTTTGAGGTTGGGATCACTTTACTATTGCCATCACCAAATATTGCCTCTATTATAATCTTCGCTATTTAGTGGTAACTTATTACAGCTTTACTTTGTATTTATTTGCACATTTGTGAAGTTAAATCCTTTTTTCACTTTGGACCCTTGAGTTTTCTCTTTTCTAATTTGTCTTCTCCTTTTGCCTATTTATTGCTGTCTTGTTTGCATATTGATTTGAATGAGCTCTTTATATAATAACAGTTTATACCTTTTCATTATTGTGACAAATGTTTTTGTTTCTTATCTCTTTTAAGCCCAATTTAAAATATTAGTCAAATTTATTTTCTTTCTCTATATCATTTTTCTCTTGTTTCCAAATGCAGACAATCCTTTTTCCATACAGAGAATAGCTAAATATTCACCTTTTGTTTTCCCTTTATGATTTTTATTTCAATGATTTTTATTTTAATCTATCTGAAATAGATAGCAAAACACAGCAGAAGATTAGAATCTACATTGAACTCTGCTTTCAAATGTTCAATATTTCCTGCTAAATTATTATACTCTTTTATCAGATATAAAGGTCTTATATATACAGAGATCTATTTCTGAATTGTGTCTTTCCTTCTAGACCATAAGCTCCATGCAGGTAGGCAAATTTATTGTAATCACCTCATGCTTATCATATACTATTCTCTGTTCAGCTGAAAGCAACCGAAGGGAGAAAAGGAGAATTGAAAATCCTGTAGGGAAATGAAAAGCAGTGCATACTAAACTTGGAAAAACTTATTCTTCCTTCCCTAAAATGCTACAGGTATGAATAAAATCTTATAAACCATGTTGGAAAGACAAAGAAGACAGACAGAAATGTCAAATCTATGACATGCAATTGTATATATAAAAAAAAGAAGTCTATTTAAAATCTGATTGAATTTTAAGTACATGGTACTTTCCTAATGAATAACCATGACCCTTAAATTTTATGTTAAATGCTTAATCATAGGGTTTTAATTCTCCTTATTATGGTTTAAAAGGAAAATGCAAATGTTACACATACTGGCCATGCAAATAGTTGGGAGAATACATTTAAGATCACATATCTCTAGAAAGAGAGGCTGCTTGATTCACTTAGGTTTCCCAAGTAAAAGTTCAAAAGCACTATTTATTTAAAGATTTTAATTTCTCAAATCGTAAAGCAATAAAGCAATTTTGGGTTTTAATTATCTGAGTCTCTCTCCCTTTTAATCAAACATTAGAGAGGCTACAATAATATTGGTAGAATATTTAGAGATAGGTCAGAGGTCTGTGAAGAAATAAGCTCTTTCATTTCCAAGGTACTTCTAAGATGACGACGCCTGCTTCGAGGATGGGGAGATGGGTTGTGGGGCAGGAATTTGTCCCAGGAAAAGTACAGTCATGAGCTACCAGGTTTGCTTAAAGAGATTATGTCAGAACTGTGCTGGCAGTCAATATGTGAAAAGAGAAAATAAAAAGTGCTTAAGCCTAGGTCACAACATCATTTGGGGTTAACACATTCTGGTAATTCACAATTCACCCTTGCTTATAATCACAGTTAGTAGATTTCTTCTGAAATCGCAACCAGCCATGATAAGACAGTACAGCTAATGCCTTGCTCTGATGTTATTAAAACCTCGAATTCATAGTTTGGATTACCTAGCCATGCCATGTGCAGCAGTATTAATGCAGAGTGGGAAAAATTTGGACCCAAATTTCCTGCATCATGAAAATTCAAAACAAGAACAACATTGCTGTCAATCAAATTGGCAAAGCCATTCTGATTCAAAGACCAGATTTCCTGATTAAAAATTTGCAATCAGATCAGGTCTTGGAGGATGCAAAGCTACATGGGGCAAGCATTATTAGACATTGCAAAGTTCCAGTATAACTACTCAGAGTTTTCCACTGTGGCTTCTGGTTTCAGTCACCTTTGAAGTGTTTGAAGCTGTGAGTCTCAGTTGCTTATTATTGGGACACATTTGCCTTCATTGAACAGTACAGTACAAAGCTTCTAAAAATATGCATCTGAATGACACTGCAGGTACATGACTGCATGTACTAACTCTCTCCCCAAATTCACAGTGGGTGGACGAACAAGTATATTTATAATATGAGTAAAAGATACTGTAAAAGATTATCTAGTTCTAAACACATACTTGAAGCAATACCCTTTTGAAAATCACCCCAGGAAAAAATGTGGCTATCCCTGTTTAAAACCTTGACCCCCTAGCAGCAATGACAGAAAACACCAAATAATTCTTTATGCAAAATACATTGGGTTTGTTTTGTTTTGTTTGCAAAAAGCAAAATTTTCTTTTATAACCACAACTGCTTCAACTGAGTTTTCCTTGGGCACCAGACTTAAAGGTGATCTGCTAGTGATGGAAGCAGGTCAGTGTACGTTCCCAGTAATAAAAATCTTCCTGGTATCTAACTTAAATCTCCTTTGTTCCTGCAAGGTAAGTTCATTCACCACTTCCCTGAGGCTATTCTATGTCCAGAGATGGCAGTGCTGCTAGAGATGAGAATACGGTCTAGCTTTATCTTTAGAGCATCTTTAAAATATAGATTACAAGAGAGAGGCTGACTACAAAGTGCTGCAGTGTGATATTTAGAGAGCACCCTGCTCTGCAGACCGAAGCCTGCCACTATATTAATTCATCTCACACCATTTTCTGTTCTCATTATAATTTTATCTTAGGAATTAATACATTCTGCCATTTTCTATTCTGGCTACAATCTAGAGAAATCCGTGAGGCTGAATACATTTTGTACCACTTTGTTCTGCTTATAATGTTAAGATGTTTTCAAGAATGGCTTAGTTCAATGCCACTTTCCCTACTTTATCTTGAGAATGAGAACTTAAACAGTTAGAAAACTTCATCTAGTACAAAGAATGTATAAAGAAGGGAAAATAGGCAAATAGTTTTATTTGCCTTTGTTTTAAAAGAGTCTTTGACCTCCCATAAATGTTAAAGAGACTATACACAGGGCACATGTGAATAGTGTTAGCCATGTAACAAAGGTCTTTAGAAAGAAAGAGAAGTTTTCCACATGAGTCGCTCTCCCAATCAAAGCAAATGGAAATCCCTCCACCAAAATTCCATTTAAAAAACTCTAACAATTGAAAAGATACAGAAATTCTAACAAAGATTAAAATTTAGCATAAAATGTGAAAATATCTTCTCAATACAATGATTACCAAAATGGCTAAGTCATTTTGAAGACTCATGGAATAACTGAGTTCCTTTGGTCACCAAAATCAAACTGGTAAAAGTGATTTTTTTACATGGGATTAGGGGTGGTAGCACACAAAATCGTGGAAAAACTGCACAGTTAGGGTAATGTGAGAATTTTACCTTGTTAAATTATGGGACGAGTTCTTATTTTGACAGAAAGACAAAGTTTAGCTATGCTGTGTTTCAAATACAAGATGAAATTAATGATTTGCCAGGAGGAGGTGTGCATATTGAATATCATTTTGAGCCATTTTCCATTCTTTACCTGCTGCCTCTCCCTCCCAAATGCTCTAGAGCCTTCCATAGCTTCTCATCTGCTTCCTTCTTTTGTTCAACAGCACACCTTTGGGACATTAGTTGGGGGTATATGCCATGCTTGGGAAACAAAGTACAGTTCATTGGCTTCAGTATCTCCAGTGCAATTACTTTATTCAGCCACAGACATGACTCAGGTAAAGCCCTTACCTCCACCTATCTAGTCTGTCTAGTTAGTTTCCTCTCCCATTGCCCTTAGTGGTTATTGCAGATTTTGACCTTTTAAGAACATTCCTCATTTCCAGTTTCTCTCTTATTCTCTGCAGAAAACCAGAACTTCTCTTTGCAGGAAAAAAAAAAAAAAAAAAAAAAAAATTGTAGGATTCTCCCTCTTCTATCCTATCCCACAAATGTATGTAAATTGATTCCTACATTTGTTTCCCTCGCACCAACCCAGGCATTGGGGTAGGCTTTCCTTCTTGCCTCTGGAGGTCCTCCATCCATCTGGTCACAGGTTCACCACCTCCAGGACCTTGCTCCCTTGGTCCCTGACTCTCTTTCCTGTACATTCGATCTCTCCTCCTGATACACAGGCTAGACTCCTTAGAATAAATATAATCAATCTCAGCCCTCTCAATTCTTTAAAACATAAGAAATGGGATTTTAACCTCAAATACCATTCCAATTACCTCCCTTTTCTTTAATTCCCTTCACAGCCAAATTTTCTTTCCTCCCACTAATTTCTAACAGTTTGCAGTGTGGCTTCTGCTCCAAGATGCCACAACACTCTTTCCTGACCCTAGAGTCACAAGTGGCCTCAGTGTTGACACACCTACCGAACACATTCACATGCTTATCTTACTTCTCAGTAGTATTGACACTATAGGCCACTCCTTCCTGCTTAAAACATTTTTTCTGTTTGTTTGTTTGTTTGTTTGTTTGTTTGTTTGTTTGTTTTGAGACAGAGTCTCGCTCTGTTGCCCAGGCTGGAATGCACTGGTACTATCTTGTCTCACTGCAACCTCTGCCTCCTGGTTTCAAGCAATTCTCACCTCAGCCTCCCAAGCAGGTGGGATTACGGGCACACACCACCATGTCCAGCTAATTGTTGTATTTTCAGTAGAGACGAGGTTTCACCATGTTGGCCAGGCTTGTCTTGAACTCCTGACCACAAGTGATCCACCCGCCTCGGCCTCCAAAAATGCTGGGATAACAGCTGTGAGCCACCCCACCTGGCTTGAAACTGTTTCTTTTGATTTAGGGACACTTTGTCCTCCTGGTGGCTGTTCCTTCTCTTCATTCATCCTTTTGCTCTCCCTTGAAATGCAGCTGTGCCCCAGGGATCCACTATCAGTCATCTGATCTTCCTTTCTATGTTCTTCATGGATAAATTTGCCCAAACATATGGCTTCTTTATCTCTCATAACTTTATACCTTCCAAATCCAAGCTTTCCCTCCAACCTTGCCTGCTGAGTTCCTGAATTACTCCCTTCCATGTATCTGTTTGAGTATCTCGGTGTGATGGTTTGTGTGTCAACTTGGACTGGGCTAAGGAATGCTCAGATAGCTGGTAGAACATTGTTTCTGGGTGGTCTGTAAAGGTGTTTCTGGAAGAGACTAGCATTTGGATCAGTAGCCTAAGTAAAGAAGATTCCTCATCACCAATGTGGGTAGGCATCATCCAATCCACTGAGTAACATCCACCATCTCCTATCCTTGGACATCAGAGCTAGTTCTCAGGCCTTACGTCTCTAAGAGTTACAACTGTGTTCTCTCTTCCTCTTGGTTCTCAGGTCTTCAGACTCAGACTGAATTATATCACCAGCTTTCCTGATTCTCCAACCTGCAGATGGCAGATGATGGAACTTCTCAATCTACATAAGCATACGAGCCAATTGCTATAATAAATATACTCATAGATAGATAGATAGATAGATAGATAGATAGATAGATAGATAAATTATCCTATTAATTCTGTTTCTCTGTAAGACCCTAACTAAAGCACTTAGGATCAGCATAACTTCTCTCATTGAAATCACCACATCTCCCTTAAGTTCCAGCCAGTTTCACCCTGGCTGGATGTGTTGAGGGTAAGATATGGGAGCTCATGTCACTTGTAAACGGTGCTCCAAGTGATGACTTTGCTTTTCGCAACTGACCAATTTCAAAACAAACAAATAAACAAACACCTGAATGACTCAAATGCTCCTATTTCTCAAGCTCTTGTACCAGAACACATTGTGATTTACCCAGTTATATCAGGCTGTCTTACAAAATTAATATGATCAACAAGTATGTTACCACATCACAGAATCCCACCCATCCCACTCCCACTACCTGACTACTTTCAAACTCTTTGTCTTTGGTTCATGGATTCTTGAATTCATAGCCAGAATTTCTCACTGGTAAGAGTTTACTCCAGTAACAGTAGAACAAGAACAGGAGACACAATCAAGGAATGATTCCAAAGATCAGGAGGAAATGGTTAGCATAACAGTAATCTTTTTAAAGAATTTTCCAGTAACACTAGTTTTGCCTGTCAGGAGAGCAAAGAATTAAACATCTTAAAATCAACTCTCAAGACACTTAACATCCATTTTATACATAAGGAAGATTTCAACCAGCTACAAGTGTATAATTTAAAAATTCAGCTTATTCAGCAGAGTGAATATGGAGAAGGTAATTGCATGTCACCAATTTAGAAACATCTATCGGAAGAGAAGTTGTCCAAAATCTTTCATGGTGTTTTGCAGGATAAGGTTAAAGTGAAGGAAACATCTTTTATAAATATGTGAAGAAAAGAGGTTAGGATTATTTCTATCCACTATTTATATTTAAATTTGCCTTTTGTTCTTTTTTTTTTAGATGGAGTCTTGTTCTGTCACCCAGGCTGGAGTGCAGTGGCACGATCTCAGCTCAATGCAACCTCTGCCTCCAGGGTTCAAGTGATTCTCCTGCCTCAGCCTTCTAAGTAGCTGGATCTATAGGTGCACACCACCACGCTCAGTTATTTTTTTTTTTTTTTTTTTTTTTTTGTATTTTTAGTAGAAACGGGGTTTCACCGTATTGGCCAGGCTGGTCTCAAACTCCTGACCTCACGTGATCTGTCCACCTCAGCCTCCCAAAGTATTGGGATTACAGGCATGAATCCAGCCTGTGTCCAGCCACCCCTTTTATTCTGAAACTACACCATTGTTGCTATTTGAGCCTTAAATATAACCTACAATAAACAAGGAAATGGGCAAACCATTTCTCTAAAATGTCCAAATACAGTTTTAAAAGAGTCTCCAGAGAAGGCACTTTTGAAGAGCCAGCATTGACTTCTTGTTGACCAAATAAGTAATTGTTAAAGTAAATCTACCATCTTAAAGAACTCAGACTCAATGAAACCCTTTGAAAAAGATACTTGATTCTCATTAGAAGTGGAATAGCTGATTTTCCATTCCCTCTTTTATGGTTAGAACACAGATGAGACTTTAATCAAACATAATTTGAAATGACACCTGCTATTAAAACATTATTCTGTGTGAAAAGCAAGACTTTGTGACTGAACATATGAACAGACACTTTCATGTCTTCCATTCATTTTTCTCTAACTTTCCAAAACAAGTTTTTTATCACCCTGGGAGAAGAACAGTTCTTAGCTGCTCAGGGACTACCTTTAGCAGTACGGGCAAAGTAGTTCACTCTCCCATCTCATTCAATCCCTGTTCTTGGCTGTAATAGTGACAATTAACTTTAATTGTAATGGCAGCCAGTCTGATGAAGACTGTGGACTGTTAGGGACAGAGCTGAAACCACTATACACTCATTTCCCCAAAGACGATGGACCTTCAGGGGGATAATGACTTTGTGTCATTATATCCTGAGCCAAAATTCAGCTGATAGACTAAAGGTTAACAGTTCTATTTCCCATTACCCAGAAACCCAGGCTAGTGGTTCCTATTCATGTTGTGATAGTCTCCAATAAGATTCTGATTAAATTTCTTACTGCTTGAAGCTTAGAAGACTTTCTCTTTAGTCGTATACCGCATTTTATCAGGAAGGTATATTTTAGAAAAGGTAAAAAAAAAAAAAAAAGAATATGAAGGATACGTCAGAGCAAGACTAATAGATGGTAAGACACTTCTTTGATATATTTAAATGAGAAAAAGAAAAACATAAATGTATGTCAGCTCCAGCAAAGAAACAAAAGCCAACATTCTTGCTTTTTCTACTATATTACAGCTTATGTCAGTAGCTAGAAAGATTATAAAACTTATTTTTGCATTTCAACCACTCTTTCAAACAGTATATGTAAAGCACAGGCATAAACATATTGTTTATTTAAAACTAAGCATTCAGTTATAGTCCAGAGATCACTATAGAAAGTTGGTAAGTGGATCCTGAGGCAATGGAAACCAGATTTTTTCTGTCCCCGTAAGACTCACTTCCAAACCCTGTGGGGGTTTATCAAGCCCAGTTTCAAGTGTCCTGATCCTTTCAGACTCCAATTAACTTGTGCTGTTATGCTGGTTTTAATTCAGGCCTGTGTTGCTCATCTCCAGCGAGGAAAAACCAACATAGGAAATGAGGTTAAGCAAAATAGTGGTTGGGAATTTGCAAGGGGAAAAAAAAAGTCCCCTAGAGAGAGAAAACACATTCTAAGCTACCTAGACTATTATAAACAGAGTCTCTGATAACCTCATACTGCCTGGGCTAAGGGTTGACAACAAAGGTAGGCACCTACCCAATGGCTCTGACAGAATCAGAGATCATGTTTAGCAGGCCTGCTAGAGGCAAACATCTTTTATTTTTAACTTTATTTTTTTTTTATTTCAATAGGTTTTGGGGGAATAGGTGGTGTTTGGTTATATGAATAAGTTCGAGTTATTTAGTGGTGATTTCTAAGATTTTAGTGCACCCATCACTCAAGCAGTGTCCACTGTACCCAATCTGTAGTCGTTTATCCCTTGCCAGCTCCCACCCAGAGTCCCCAAAGTCCAATGTGTCATTCTTATGCCTTTGCATCCTCATAGCTTAGCTCCCACATATGAGTGAGAACATACGGTGTTTGTTTTTTCCATTCCTGAGTTACTTCACTTATAATACTAGTCTCCAGATTGGGCGCAGTGGCTCACACCTGTAATCCCAGCACTTTGGGAAGCTAAGGCAGGTGGATCACTTGAGGTCAGGAGTTCAAGACCAACTTGGTCAATGTGGTGAAACCTGTCTCTACTAAAAATACGAAAATTAGCTGGGTGTGGTGGCATGTGCCTGTAGTCCCAGTTACACAGGAAGCTGAGCCAGAAGAATTGCTTGAACCTGAGAGGCAGAGGTTGCAATGAGCCAAGATCCTGCCACTGCTGCCGTCCAGCCTGAAACTCTGTCTCAATTAAAAAAAATATATAGAGAGAAGACAATAACAATCTCCAATTCCATCCAGGTTGCTGCGAATGCCATTATTTTGTTCCATTTTATGGCTGAGTAGTATTCCATGGTATGTGTGTATGTGTACGTGTGTGTACATATATATATCATATATATATCACATTTTCTTTATCCACTCGTTGATTGATGGGAATTTGGGCTGGTTCCATATTTTTACAACTGCAAATTGTGCTGCTACAAACATGAGCGTGCAAGTATCTGTTTTGTACAATGACTTCTTTTCCTCTGGGTAGATACCTAGTAGTAGAATTGCTGGGTCAAACGGTAGATCTACTTTTAGTTCTTTAAGGAATCTCCACACTATTTTCCATAGTGGTTGTACTAGTTTACATTCCCATCAACAGTGTAAAAGTTTCCCTTTTTTGCCACATCCACACCAACATCTATTATTTATTCATTTTTTGATTATGACCATTCTTACAAGAGTAAGGTGGTATCACATTGTGGTTTTGATTTGCGTTTCCCTGATCATTAGTGATGTTGAGCAGTTTTCCATATGCTTGTTGGCAATTTGTGTATCTTCTTTGGAGAATTGTCTACTCATGTCCTTAGCCCACTTTTTGATGGAATTGTTTGTTTCTTTTCTTGCTCACTTGAGTTCCTTGTAGATTCTGGATATTAGTCCTTTGTTTGATGTACAGATTGTGAAGATTTTCTCCCACTTTGTGGATTGTTTGTTAACTCTGCTGCTGACTATTATTATTTTGCTGTGCAGAAGCTCTTTAGTTTAATTAAGTCCCATCTATTTATCTTTGATTTTGTTGCATTTGCTTTTGGGTTCTCAGTCATAAAGTCTCGAGGCAAACAGATATTTACAGCACACATCAGGGACTGGGGAGGGCCTGGGGAGGGCTGGCTTTCTCTACTGTGCCCCCCTCCTTTTTCCTGCCTTACATACATGTCTCTCTCATTTCATTCCTGTGAGTCAATTCTGAAACTGTTGAAAGAGGATTGGCTATACTTCCCATCAGCCACCTGGCAGCCCTCAACCACAACCAGCTTTTCTTAAACTCATGGCTGTCTTCAAAAGAGAAAACAAGGAGAAAAAGAGAAAGAGAAAAAGAGAGAGAAAAAAGGTAGACAATATCCAGACAGCAGGGAAGCAGCTCTGAGGCTTTTGCATGGAAGATACTGATTCCACATCAGCAAGCCAAATAGGCACTTTGAAGAGTGCCTAGACTTGAGTCAGTCCTGGGTAACAATCTTTGAATAGGATGACTACAGTTGGTCATATACTTAAGCAAGGTTTAGACTAAACAATGTGGCCTGTGTGCCTTTTATAGTGTTTACTACATTCCATTTGCAGAAATCCCCATGACATTAAAAAAAAAAAAACTTCTATGGATGCAAATTTATACTATATTATTTCCATGCATGTAAATGCTTATATGGCAATAATAATATTAGTTAACATATATTCATGCGTGCTGTGGTCACATATTCAGTATTGCACTAAGCACTTTACTTGTCTTATCTCAGTTTATTTTTACAACAAACCCTATAAGAAAAGGTCCCTTCAGGAGGCTTATCTGTGAAATACTGTACAATCCCCACACTTGAGTGATGAGAAGACTGAGGTCACATAGCCAACAAGTAGTAGAATTGTTGGGACTCAAACCAAGGTATTTCTGGCCCCAAAGCCATTTTATTAATCCTTACCCAACACTGCTCTGAGAGCAAATCTCAGATCTCATTTATCTGAGCCTCAGATTCCTCAGTTTAGTGAGAGGACTGAATGATACTATCTGCCAGTTCTGAAATGCTCTGTTAAATGAAGCCTTGTTAACTTTGCAGGAAAAAAAGCCATTGAGTCAAGATTTACAATCAGAGCTCTCTTTTGGTCAGAACTTCAGGTATGTTTCTGAATAAGTGTTTCCACAGTTTCCTGCTGTGTGTGGTGAGTCTGAGAATGTTGTCTTTTGTTAAAAAAAAAAAAAAAAAAAAGAGAGAGAGAGAGAATCTTCCCCTAGATTCCACATACCAGCTGTAAACTTTTTCTTTGCCCCTTTTACAACCAACGCCTCATAACAGTGGTCAACACTTGCTGTCAACCCTTCCTCTTTGTCCATTCTTGCCATCCTGCTCCAGTGGGGCTTTTGCCCAAGAATCCACAGAAACCCCTCTTATCAAGGTCTCCTTCAGCCTCCATGATGATCTTCACATGGAAGGAAACTATAGTTCCATGATACAGAAGAACAGGCAAAAAAAAAAAAAAAAAAAAAAAAAAGGAATGTACAGAACAAAATAACAATTTGTGAACTATCTTCCCTGAAGCTCTTAAGCTAAGTACAAAATGCAAATACACATCATTAGACATATATACACTATTTTTCATAAAATATCTTAGTGCCACAAGAGTTTCTTTTCCTTATTACACTGGTAGTTATTGTGTTCAGGAAAACTGTTAAATAGTTTAGATTTTATTTGAACAAATATACCTATTTTGCTATCGCTATATATCACCTTAGCATACACTAAGATTATATTTGTTGAGGCTGCCTAAACTAAAGAAAATTTCAATATTTTGTAGCCATAGGAGCTCATCTGAATTGCCTTCCTTAGGCTTAGGTAGGAAAACAGGGTAAAGGATTTATGACTCACCTAATGTCACACAACTCATATTGGTAGACCTGCAGCTAGAAGCCAAATCTCAGAATTCAAATCGAGAATCGTGCCATAATACCATTCTCTCTTGATATATTTCAAAAGAGTAGTGGATTTGACACAGTGAGATATGCTTTTTACTAGTCAATAAGTGACAAGACAGTACTTAAAAAGAAGAATTCTGAAGCTCTCCTTTCTAACCCACCTATTCGCAACCTGTTCTCAATATGTCCGTTGGCCCCTTGGGAAGTGGTCCCAAGTCATTGTTTAGTCATGTTAGCTACAGTAATTAGATTTGCAAATGTTTCATCACTTAAAAAATTAGATTCAAAGTTATATCAATAATAACACCATTTTTATTCATTTTCACTCCAATATGCTTTTCGGAGTAGAAAATAATATGAGAGGTACAGTTAAACCTAGTGCACCAGAAACTTGGCCTGACGTGCAGGCTGTCTTAGGGATACCTCAGCCTGTCATCTGGGTTCTACCATAGGAATAGGAATGCCTGTGTACAATTGTTGTCGCCATCATGTATGGCAAAGCAGTGGTTTCAAGATGGCCAAAAGGGAGCTCAAATGTTTGGTATGAGACATTCTCCCATTGCTTCACTTTCTTGTTACTAAACATACTACGTATTGGGCAGATAATTCTTTAGAACAGAAAAGTTTACAAACAAATATTCCTAGATGTTCATGGTTGGAGGACCAGTAGAGGACATAGCTCTCCAACCAAATCCCATTCCATCTGGTCATGAGCCAGATGAGCAGCCACTGGCTAGGCAAATAGCATTGATGAGATGAAAAGATGTTCCCTTTAGACTGAAGAGATTGGTTTCATAAGAAACCAACCTTGATAAATTTTTGTATTTCTTTAAAACACAATACTGCATTTAAAATGGAGTTGGCCTATTTATCTTTGACCAAATCTTGCTTTCACTTCTGAAATTAGCAGCAACAAGGGAGTTGGGGGGGAAAGCCACCCTCCTCCGTCTCCCTGAAGGCCAGAACAGCAGGTGTGCCTATTTTCAGAGGTAAGCGAAATATTTGCCAAATCATTTGGCACATTTCAACACAAAACGTGCCAACTTACCTGTCAAGGCTAAACAGTCTTTTTAGAAGAAAGATAAATGGCCTTCCATACATATTTGCATGGACCCACAGTGCCATCCAGTGGCTCATTATATCGGTCACAAGTGTGCAGGGCTCCACTTGTCTCCCAGGATTTGGTTCCAAGCTGACCATCCTTGTCATGGCATTGGTTTCTTTGGTACCCAGAGCCTCTGGGACTTGGTAAGGTGCAATGCATGCATTTGAAATGAGCTGGGTTGGAGGAGAGTTGGTGTCAAGGCTTGGATGTCTTGCCTATTGTGTCTTGGTGAGAGTGCAAGTTTTAGAGATTTTCCAACTAGCAAACATCCATGTACCTTCTTGCATTGAATCAATGCCAAGAACAACTTACTAAACATGTCTAAACATACCAGATCTTTGTGTTTAGTCTCTAGGCATTGTCACCTTATGGAGACTGGGCCAGCCAGAAAATAGCAATCAACTCATTTTACTTCCACTTGGTAAACAATTTTTAAATTCTCTACTTGTCCAATTTTTTCTTTACAATGCTTTTTTAAAGGGATTGAATTTCTTTTTACAGAGAATTCCAGGAGTGCTGGGCCATATAAGTTGACGAAAAGTAAGTAAAGAGGAAGGAAGTTAGGAAATAAAAGAGGAAGGAAGGAAAAACAGAGAAGACAGATTTGATTCTCTTCTTTTCAGATAACTGAAGGGTCAAGCTGACACTATCTCTTCAAATGTCAGTTTCCATAAACTGTAGAGCAAACAGGGCTTTTTAAAGGAAAATGGATGGTATAGTAACAGCAGCAGTTGTATGTTCCCATAAAGAGGTAGATTCCTTTTCAGATAGTAGCTGTGCAATGCTTGTAACAAAACACAGAACTGGACCAATCAAAAGAACTGTGAACTGCTTCACACACTCACCAGGTTGGTTCTGAAGGGGTCAGAGTTCTCACTAGGGGAACATTCTGGAAAGGAAACAAGAATCTGAACAGGAATTACAGATCGCTACAAAAAGGTTGATTCTTTTCCCATTGGCTTTCCCAGCATAGCTGGACAGTGACCTGTAACATAGTTTAGCTCTAAATTATCTGAATCTGTCAGACTAGATTTATAGATTTCAGTTTGTCACTTTTTCATCTTTTTCTAAAGGTCCCATCAAGCAAATCCACTGCTCTGATCAGCAGCCTGTTTCCTTCCCAAATAAATTAAATCCATGTGGTTCTAATCTTGATAGACCTGGGTAGACCATACCCACTGGGGCTATAGCTGCCATTTTCCATTTGCTATTTAATTTAATTTTATTTTAATACATTGTTTGAAATAATCAGAAATGAAGGAAACATAGAGACTATTAACTAGGTTAATATCCCCATTTTACAGACAAGAAAATTGAGGCCCATCTTCCAGTCTACCTTTTCTAAATGAATACAAATCTTTGGCCTACAGTAAGAAGACATAATAGAAAGAGTCAGTTACTTTCACATTTTTTACATTAAGGAAATATCTCCAAACTTGGTATCATGAACAAATATAATCTAAGAGTTTGGTGAAAAGATTAAGAGAATAGTGTAACTACATTTGTGTCCCCTCCTGCTGCGTTCCAGGAGAGGATGTGGAATCTTCAGTGATACATGGAATGACACATCCATTTGTGCTCTGGAAACAGAGATTCTGGGTTGCCCACTTCTGGTGTCACCAACAGTCGGGCTGACTCATTTGGACTTTGAAGCCTTGTAATGGAGAAATTGTGGTTTTCTGGATTATTCCATCTGAGATGAAAAAAGGCTTAAAAAACAAGTTCTGTAAACACAGTGTCTGATCAAAGACTTGGGAGAATGATATTATATAAATGCCTGTCTGAACAGTAGAAGCTCAATTAGGAAAGGACATGGGAAAAAACCATTTAAAGGAATCATGATTAGGCTACTGGCTGCCAAGAATGTCTTGCTTAACAGATTACAAATGATTCCCTATTTCGAAGATTACAAATGATTACAACGATTATGAAGATTACAAAGATTACAAATGATTCCCTATTTAGGAAGAAGGCTTCCTAAAGCACTGGCCATAGGACGGAATGATGGAGAACTGCAGGCCAGAGCATTTGCTTAGCTGAGATTCAGAGGAGAGGCTTTAAAGTGAAAATCGGTACTGTGTATTCTCTTTTAGAGTCTCTGTCACATCAAGATTCAAGATCTTCTGGTTACAGAACAGAAATACCCACTCTAACCAGTTCGAGTTAAAAAATAAAAACAATCCCAAAAAGATGAGTCAGTGATTGATAGACTGCATTTGACAATCAGACACCCATGGGCATAAAGCAAAGTCCAGGTGAATCTCTCACAGGGCCTCAAACTTGGAACTCAAGAGTCCGTAACTGAGTACTGATAGAGATATCTCTCTCCCCTTCCTTCCCTATCAATAGATACTTATGGACACCTATATTAATAAGTAAAATATACAAAGATTTCATCCTTGTGTATCTTTGCATTCTAACTTTCTTGCCCCATCCCCATTTCTACACCTCCCTGCCATCCGTCATTTGTTCCATTCTTCTCTTTACAAATGAGCTTTCCTGACTTACTCTTAGTCTCAGCTCCCTTATAACTTCAGCAGGGATTGACTTTTACTATGTTACAGAATCCATCTCTTATTCTCTAATCTTCCATATGTAGAGTTTTCTAACTAAATGCTCACAGTTAGCCACCTCAGCCATTGGCTGGCTTTGAGTAAGAAGTCATCCCTGATGAAAGTTACAAGGTATAAACATGGTGGCCTAGGTAAATCTCTTGGTCTCAAGTCACTAATGGATGCTGTCATTGATGGGGTCCTTGATGGACAAAGTTCTCAGAAAAAAAAATGGGCTGTTGTTGAGGTAGACATCCCAAAATACATCTACTATTTAATTATATATTTGTCTAAGTTTATATGAATCTTCTTTAATAAATTTTAGAATATGTCCCTGACTATGCTAGACTACTAAATCTTCCTTTCATAGCACCAATTTCAAGATGATGTGGTCAATTTATGCCAAAATGTCTATCACTTTCCCATTACTAGCCAGTTCTTCTTTGTTGGTCAGGATTCAGAATCAAGTAGAAATTTGCCTAATTGCTTTCTCTAACTTCTAAACTATGAAATTATCAACAAGACAATTCAACAATTTACCAGATGCTCTGCTTTTAGCAGAATGACACTTGCAGCATATGTCCAACTAGAGTAATGAGGTATTTCAGCAATCTTGTTTCTGTGCCAAATTTCAAAAAAAAAAAAAAATCATCCATTTTATTGTCTAAGATACTTCAAGTCTATATCTAGTTTTGAAGCTATGGCAGTGGTTATGACAATCATGATATTACTTTGGTGTCTCTTTTCTTTTGTCCTTTAGCAAGTGCTTTGCCAGGTCTTATCCTTATCCTAACTCTCAACAGGGTTACTTTGTGGAAAAACTCATGTAAATATCAATATATACATTTAATCATTTAGGAACAAGTAATAGATATGATATTATAAGACCTCAGCAGTGATTTTCTATTTGCTCTTGGAACTGCCCATTTTAAGAGGTTTTGCCTGGACTTGTTATGAGCCATGTAAAATCCTTTCCACTGCATTTCTGCTCCAGAAAGCTATCTTGTGACACCTCAGTGACAGTGATAAAAAGGGCCAAAATTGGGTGAAGCTCAATTGTGCACTCAGATATATGCAGAAAGTGAGGTAATGTGTTCAGCCTTGGGATGCCATGCTCAGGAGTCTCTGTAAGCATCAGTAGTGTGAGCATCTTGTTGGGTATATGAAGGATGAATGGGATCATTCTGAAATGAAACTAGAGCTAATTTGTTGAGCAGAATCACAGACAACTGACAACATGCTTTACAATATTAAGAGTCTTCCATTTGAACTTCACAAATACAAGTTCGCAGACATCTACCATGACAACCAACTTGTCACATACTGGTACAGCTGTTATACATCTGTCTGGTTCCTGGCAGAATAATTTTCTTCATCAAATTTGTCAAAATGGGAAATCCACATGTTGGCTGATGACAGTAGGAACTTTCTTTGCAAGGTGAAGTATAGGATTATTAGAAGGTTGCCAATAATTTGGGAAAGTTTAGGTCCTTAGAAATAAATGATTTCTGCTGATACTGTCACTCTTGAATGAGCAACACTCTAGAAGACTGAGCTGAGAAGCTTTTTCTATGAGATATCTTCATCAAAATACCTGCTTTTACATAATAGGATAAAGTTTATTTTGCCTGTAATTGTATCAGCCATAACCTACTGAGTTTTAAATTGACTTCTGCTTTTTAAATAGCTCCTATGTAAAGATATCACTGAGTCCCCACAATAACCCTCTGAAATAGTTAGAGCACTTCATAATGCCTTCATTTAGTATATAAGGATACTGAAAGGCATGATAAATTATACAGCTTGCTCAAAGTCTTTAGAAATTGCATGGCTTTCTCAAAGTCATATGCCCTTGTTAGTGAGGAAAGTGACTAGAACATTCTAGGTATTCTGACTCCTGACCCAACACTCTTCACCACAACGCTGCATTTTCTTTTCTTTCACATAGAGCAAATCTCATCCAGTGGTTGTTCTTTTGGTCCAAAATGGCTGCCTCTGCTCCTACCTTCACTTTGCCTCTCAGCCATAAAAGTAAGATATGAGAAATCTACTTAACTTCCACTGATTAAAATTTAGCCACATGGCCACATACAGCCATAGGTCACCTGTAAAATTTAGTCTGTTTTTATGAACAACATGTGCCCTGCTAAAATTCAGGGGGAGTCTATTACCAAAAAAAAGAAAGAAAGAATAAATTTGAGGAGACAAGTGCCTGCTACAAGTGTCTAAAGAGAACACCAAGTAAAAATGGCTCCACTTACATCGTGTTTGGAGTGATATAATTTGAAGAGCAATGTTTTCTGGGTTGAAATGGGGCTTTCTAAATGGCTCTCAGAATGTCATCAAGCAATTGCTTTCCTTGACCACTCAGTTCCCAAAGAATTCTAGCATAGGAGACTCAGGTATAGTTGTAGATAGCACTTTGCAATTTATGAAATTATATCACAATCATTTGATCAACATTTTAGCAAAGTACATAATCCAATTTCAACATAGAATGAACAGGCTCACATTAAAATGGAAAGGGTGGGCCATGAGAAGGAGTGGATGTTGTGCTGAAGCCCATCCCTCAAAAAATAATTAAAGAGCCTTAGTTCTATAATGTTTTCTCATACCTCTAATCTCATGGGTCCCCAAAAGATTTGTATTTGAGGCCCTTGGTCTTGGTTCTGATTGTGAAATAAGGATGGATCCTAGAGCCTTCATCATTTTTCCACTGGGAGAGCAGTTTCAAAAGAGGAATCCAACAGGCCAAAAGAGAAAGTCTGATGAAAAATGAAGCACAAAGAAAGGAGAAGCTGAGAAAATGATTTCATGGAGGAGCTCAGTATAAGAAGGGGAAATGCACAGTAAATGATGGTGGATGACAGATACAATTATTTCTCTGGCTACTTTCACCTTTCTTTGAGATTTTTGTTTATCTCATTCTACTTACATTTACCCTTCCTCTCATTGTGATTTCTGTCTTTTCAGTGGATTTTGAATAATCTGACCATGCATCTCTTAAATATAACTATATCAGTAGCTTCTTTGTAGCAACTTTGTGTGTGCATGCATATAAAAGAAAGTCCTATGGCATCTCAAAAGGTAATGACTGGATTCATTCAATTAGAGTCAAGAATATTATGTTTCTCTTTTGGGAATTGCTCTGGCAGCCCCAGTGACAAAGCAAAGGGAGCAATGGGTGAGCTGAAATTCCTTCTTTTGCTAAACCACAAGAGCCTTAGCTTGCCATTTCACAAGGCATTGCCTTTTCCACTCACCAGAGTAAAGCAACAGCCCCCAGAGCAATCTTGTAATTATACACAGTTTTGCTCTTACAAGGTGATATGCAGATTGAGCTCATTTATCAACTCTTCACTTATCAAGGATGATTATTTTAAAGATAGTAAAATTTGCTACCTTTTAAAAACCTGGGGGATAGTTTATCCACTGATAGTTTCTTCTGAATAAAGTTACATTGGAGTATACAACTCAGCCTCTAGGCAGAAATAAGTGCTTTTCACCAGCCCTGTCTTTGTCATCCTGGAGCATAGCTATCATTTGTTTCTAGTGTGTTCTTGCAGATGAGCCACCCCCGCTCATCATTTCAGCACTGGAATCCTTTGGAATGTTCAACCTCCTCAGTTTCAAATGCACTGGAAAGCCCACTGTTCATCTCCTTACAGGAAAAATGATGCCAAAACAATGATGCCAAAAACAATGAGCTGTAGAGATTATGGGCTTCCAGATCATATCTGGACTCCTGATGCCTCAGTCCCTCCACAGCTCTCCCCTATGCCCCTGTCTCTTTCAGATGGACTGCGAATTAAAGCTCCTCCTCTCAGACCTGGGACCTATGCTCAGCCATGGCTGCTGGCTTCCAATATTGGCCTCCCGTGGGGCCCCTTTTTGCAGAACAGCTCAAAATAATGCAGTGTTCCCAAGGAGCTCTGGGTGTCTGGCGTGTTCCGGACTCCTGGTTACTCACCTTCTACCCCTACCTACCACAATGGTACAGCACCAGCAACAGGCTTCAGGTTGAGGCCTTCTCCTTAGTTTTGACAATTCCCCGTCACTGATGCCCCTGTAAGACGAGACCATTATTGAACCCTCCATTGGCAGGAAACTGGTATGCTGTGTCATCCTCCTGCCAGTCTTCAGGGCTGGGATCTTGTCACTTAAATACAGATTCTCTAGAGAACAATAGCCCACCCTCTTGGCTACTGAATCTCAATTGCCAAAATAGGAAAAATAGCCATTACTGTTGAATGTACATACCAGGCCCTGAGCTAAGCTGGGATTTGTTCTCTTATGACAGAGAGTCTCATACATGTTGACTTTAATCTTCAACCTCTTAAAAACATGAATTGCAGTCAAGTGATATCATATATTTATTTAATTTAGATAATTCAAGTATGCATGCTCCCTCAAAAATTAAAAAATATAAAATATTTCTCACACATAATTTTATATACTTCATCTAATCTATATGTTTACTCTCTATATTATACATTTATAAATACATATTATGATACAATGCAAATCCCAGGCACAAGGCCAATCACTGATAAATAGCAGGCAATCTCTTTGGATCGTCAAACCAGCCATGTCAGAACCTCACTCTACTTCGTTAGCCTGAACCACCAAGCAAATGAGTCCCCAAGTCCCCGCTCAGCCCCCTTCCTACCAAATCCATAGTACTAAGGACGCATGATGCCTGAGTTGCCAGAAGCTTTGTCAGCTGACAGCATACCAGCAGGGCCATAATCTTATTCACTGCACTGAGTACAGCGAAGCACACTTAGAGCAGTTGGTTTGGACGCCGCTTGTTTCTACTGACTCTGGAAAGAGGGAAATATTTAGCATTTTGCAGCTAACCACAAAGAGGCACTATTTGAATTCTGTACTTGGGAGGGGAAGAATATTCATGACTGTCATTTCCCACCCCTTTCTGGGTTCTCATCCCAACTGTACCTATAATTAATTGTCAGGAGCTAGAGCAAATCATTTAACTCTTCCAGGCCTAGGTTTCCTTGTCTGCATAATAAGATGGTTGAGCCACTTGTTCTTTCTTGTTCCTTCCAACGCTGACATTTGTAGTTTCTTACACACACACACACAAAATATTTTTCCCATCAGACACCAGGGTCCTGTGGTTTCCCTAAAGCAGAGCTTGAAACTTGCTAAAGAGCCCCACAGCATGGCTTCATGGAATGTCTTCCAGCCCAGACTTGGTGGTTTGTCCACATCAGAGCCTTAGGTGTTATCTGATATGTACCTGTGAAGTCAGGGGGTTTCCTCACTGTGGGGAGATCCTGTCCAGGATGAAAGCTACTGTGGTCACATTGGGGAAGATGATTTCTTTCCTGTCAAGGGCAATGGCATGCCTATTATTAATATCTTTCATTCATTTATGTCACATCTTTTTGCACAAAGCCAAAATAAAGGAGGAAGGGAGAGAGTAAAGAAGGGAAGGGAAAGGAAGGGAAGGGAAGGAAAACAGAGGGGAGAGGAGGGAGAAAAAGGGAGGGAGGGGAGGGGAGGGAAGGGAGAAGAGAGGGTGGGCAAGCAGGCCCAAAAGAAGAGTAAATCTTATTGAAAGTCAACTTGAATTTGTTTCTGGGTATAAGATGGCTTCACAAATAGAAAAATTATTATCTATGAGTACAGCTTTTCAAATTAAGAGAGTCAGACAACTTAAGGCCAGAGACTCTGCACAGCAAAGAGCTCTTGCATCCAGGCTTTCTGTCCCAGTAACTTCTATCCAGGTGTTTTGAATGAATCTGACGGCAAAATTTGATTGGATCATTTACTTGCTTTTCTGCACCCAAGCCACTCTGGGACTTTTCCAACTTCTCTGAATTAACGCATCTCATCAAGCCGACTTAATGTGCTGCTCTGCCCAGCCTTCAGCAGACCATCTCCTGGGACTACCTAAAAGCAGATTACCCTCTTGCTCCTTTTGAATTTGCATCCAGATGAAATCCAGTTCAAGGAAACAGCAAAGGCAGCCTTAAAAGGGGAAAGCAAAGGAGATTTTGCAAGACAGCAAACAGCTCTCTGAAGAGCAGAGAGAAAAGAGAGGGAATTGATCTCTGCTTTGGTTGACATTAATTGCCTTCCCGGGAGTCTATAAGGCCAACTGACCATCTTCTGCCCATAACATCCAGTCCAGGTGTCATTTCCCCCATAAGGTCTCCTTGGATGCCTACCTTCTTCCCCATCCTCTTGGAGACTGGAAATATTCTATCTCTCTCCCCTCCTCCACATTCTTAGAGCACTTACTATTCCCTACTGTGTAGACTTACTAGTATAATAATATCCCCCTTCTAGGTGGTGAGCTCCTTTAAGGGCAGAGATTACTTGAGAATCTAATTTGTAACTAAATATAATTTATGTAGTTATATAGCAGTTATAGATATAGAAATATTTTCCACAGTGCCTGGGCACAGCAGGGACTGGATAACTATTTGGCAAAATAAAAGTGAAAGAATAAATAATAAATTCATTGAGCCTGTTTCTGACCCCCTTGCTGTTCTCTCATCATATGAGCTTTTGTTTTTCTTAAAGAGATAATTTACCAAAGAGGAAAAGAAGAAAGTCTAAAATAAGGGATCTACAACTTCTCAACCCGTTTTTGACCAAGCCTGGGAGCGATCTCACTGTCAATTCCTTGCTTCTCCTCCTCTGCTCATCTTTGCATTTGAGAGGGCAAATACAACAAGCAGGAGAGGGACAAATTTACCTCCCTCCCTTGCATGCTCTTTGCAGCAATTACCCTCTCGAATATCTCTCCACTGGCAGATCAGAAGTTCAAAAAGCCTCGCCTCATTGCTGACCTGAATAGAATTGTGGCAGCTGATAAGGCCAGGCAGCTCTGGGGTCTGCAGCTGGAGGCTGGCTAGGGAAGGGCCAGGAGCCACCTCTGCTTCCCCAGCATCCCTGGGCACACAGTCTGGTGGATTATTGACAATGCTGAGTGATGTGGATGGCATTTATTAGTTTTCAATAGCTGCTATAAAATGAACTTCACACCATCTGCAAAATTAGGATTCAGAAGCAGCCCTGGATATTAAAATATTTGTAGCTGCTCCTGCTATTATATAAGATTTTACATTTTATGACTCCCTGTGGGACTCAAAGTATAAATTAAGATACATATTTAGAAGGCAGTAAATAAACTTAGGAAAGCAGCAGTACAATTAATGAATGGACAAAAAACTGCATATGGGAGGAGAAATAGTTTTCCTACATAGAGAGTCAAAAGCTATATGGGATTTAAACATTCTCCTGACACCATTGTTAAGACATAAATATCAAAAATAACACACTAGAATTCATAAGGAAGATTTTTTAGCAAAGTGAATAAACAACTCTATGTATAACAGAGAGATCCAGAGAGTAATAGGCTTCCTCTTCCTTACCATCCCACTGGACTCTGGAACTTGTCTAATTATTCAAAAGCCTTCTATAGTATTATCTCCAACACAGCAAATGTTTTGATCAAAAGAATTCCATGGAAAGCATTCCAAGGCCTTATTCTAATGCCACCCAATTTTCTAGGATAATTACCATATTGTGTCACTTTCTCTTTCCCCAACATTCCTAATGAAGACACATCACAGTATGGTTCAAAGATGTAAATGGCAAATCAGTCAATCACCATTAGTTCCCTAGGCATTCCGGTTTGACTTGCAGATCCCTCGTGGGCAGAACCATCACCCTTTTGAATGAGGGGTGATCACTGTGGTGTTGGCCCTGGAGTAAGACTGGCTGCAGAGGAACAAGTCCCTGCCTGTGGTAGGATTTTAAAAAAGAAAAAAGAATAACAGTAGTTTCAGTATTTGTCTAGAAAGTTCTGTCCAACATTCCTTCCATGTGCCCTTTGAGGTAGCACAGGTAACACAGAGGAAAGTTGGTCTCTCATCTTCTCTAGCAATGCAATAGTGTGTTGGTCCTTGTTCATCCATGATGGCTGTGATCATGTCTGATGCCTCAAAACAAATGCATGTTAGGGTGCACATCCCCATGAGACCAGCCTCACAACAAAGCCTGGGAGCCCAACTGGCAGGGAAACAGGCAACAGTGGGTCACAAGAGAATAACTGACTACATGGATATTTTCACGCTGTGGCTGCCCAGGACGAGGCCACCACCCATGCCCTCACTCTCTCTCCCAATCTGCTGTTTCCTTCCGGTTGCATTTCCATTCCACATCAATCAAGCCCCAGCCTCAGGAGGCTGGCCTCTCCTGATTTGCCTCTGAAATGCTGCTGGTACTAATGGTGGTTGGAGCCTTAGGAAACCGTTCCCTGAAGTATCACTCACCTGAAGTGTAATCCAGAGATGGAAAAGGTTCTGGCCTGCTGCTTTATATTAGAACAAAAATAATCATGGTAATAGCTTGCATTCTCCTTGATACCTTTCATTCAATAATGTCAAGCAATTTGTACGCAAGTAATTAAAAAAACGCTCCTTTGTGGTAAGTTACTAATTTAGCTCCCATTTTAAAGAGAGACAGAAAGACTTAATGATTTTCCCCATGGGAGACCAGAGTAGGTAGCAGAGCTCTGGGTATGCAGTGATTTGTGGCATAAGATCTCTCATGTTCGTCTCTAATCCCCAATATTGGGCTCACAAAATTGCTTCAGACTGGGAGTTGCTCTTGAGTCTCTAGGGTGGTGCTGTGTTCTATTCAAGAGCTGCCTGGTTTTGCTGTGGGGGCAGCTGCATTTCATAGCTCTTGGTGCATATTTTTGTACTCTCCTTTCATCACATGATGTATATCATTCCCCTCACTGGCATTTCCAATCACTGAGAGCAGCAGAACCAAGGAATGAATTGGAGCACTGTAATTTTTCCCCTTCATTGATTTGGCAGGAGGAAGAGAAGTGCTGGGGAGGAGAATGGGTAAGGTGAAATGTTCTTTCAAATCTCCCACCCGCATCACCATTCTGTGTTTCTTGTACCTCAGGACTGTTCATTCAGGCTCCCCCCATCTTCCCCTTCCACCAGCCTCTGCCAGGCTTCCAACAAGGCCAAAACTGCTTCAGTCCTCAGACCTCTGGGGGTGTTGGCCCAGAGGGTACCTTGCAACCCAGGGCCCGGCTGCTGCCTGCCTGCCTGCCTGCACCCTTGTCCCCCCGTCCTTCTCATAAACTTGGCTGTTTGACAGAAAGAAGTTTAGATTTAGCATAGAAAATGACATTTCATATTAGAAATAGCATTATTTGATGGTGGTGGTCATTATATGTAATTATCCTTTTCATGTTGATATGCCATGTATTTTGAGGCTGTTGTTACTGGAAGATAGGCCATTAAACTTCTATTTCATTCATATGAAATTTAAGCTGACAAAGGGAAAAAGACAATTATTAGATTGCTTTTAAATGTATGTTTTCACTCCGAGGCCAACCAAGAACTTGGAGAAAATTGGGTGGAGGTATAAAAATCCTTTTGTGAAGTAGACAGAACTTGGAGAGGGAAAATGGGATTTATAGTTGCTATTAAAATGGTTGTTGGTGTTCTTGAAAGTAACTATGAGCTCTGTTCTTAAATAACCTCGATAATTATAGCACTAATTAGCACAGCTAGGCACACATGAAAGTGTAACATGCAAGTAGATAAATATACTGGCAACTGTATTGATAAAGCACTCTGCAAACATAAACTGCTACATAAATGGGAATTAATTACATAAGTAGGCATACAGGATGGGATGGTTATTCATATTACTGCAAAGATAAAAAGTATCCTCAAACAGGCAATGCATGCTTTTGAGAACCAAGTTTCTCCACATCTCCCCAGCCTCCCTTAGTAGTAAGTAAACTGTCAGGGAAAATGGAGGCTCTGGCCCTCTGTGGTCCAGTCTGATAGCCACTGGTCACATGTATGTGAAGAGCCCTTCAAATTTTGCAAGTCCCAAATGAAACGTAAAAGAGTGCAAAACAGACACCAGATTTGGGGTGGCTATTTGGTGTGAGACAGGGAAGAGAATGTAGACTACCTCATTGATAATTTTTATATTGATTACAAATGGAAATGATAATATTTTACATATCTTGGGTTAAACAAAGTCTATTATTAAAATAGATTTTACCTGTTTCTTTTTTACTTTTTTAATAAGGCTACTAGAAAATTTAGAATTATGCTTGTGGCTTCCAGTACATTTCTGTTGGACAATATGCTCTGAATTCATGAACTGAAGTTTGTGGGAGCTGTAGAAGAAGTCAAAGATAAGGAGCACTACTCAGCTCCCTAGGCTATGTTCTGCCTTGTAACCTCCTGCCTGCGAAATCTAAGGGAGGATAAACCAAGGCTGTTTCTCCATGCTGTGAAGGTTGGTGGTGAACAAAATGGTCAGGCAATCCTCATCAGTCTGGGACGTGCAACTTTTGGCACCACACTCATACTAAAATAAAGCAGCCAGGGGCATGACTGGCTATTTGGGCTTCTTACCTGGGAAGATGGAAGAAAGAAAACTTCAAATGGAAGAAAGAAAACTATCATGCCTGCATTTTGGCAGACTCCTGTCTGACTGTCAGGCATGCCAGCTGTTAGATATTCACAAGCAGAGAACAGGGTTGGGGCAGATGTGAGGGAGACTGACCTGGGAGTGGGAGATGAAAGTGCTGGTTCAGTGTAGCTGCTGGAGGAGGTTTGCCTCAGAAGTCACCACACACTGGCCTGCAGGGCACCTATTTGTCCCAAATGAAGAGGACTTACAAGAATACATTTATGTGTCACCTGACACAGTGTTTAATTGTTAGATAAATGTTGGTAATTGTGAAGCAAACTCTAGTTATGGTGCTAACTACAACTCAGGTTATGGTGCTCTAGTCCTCTTTGAGTGGGTTATTGAAAGCACTTGAATTCTTATTCGCATGTTATTTGAGTAAATGCATGTACTGAGTTCAAAAGGCTGTAACTCCAAGAAAGCGCAATTCAAGTAGATTAACTTAATTAGAACAATACCCTACAATTGTGTGCAAATCTCATCTTCATAGACCAATGCATTTGAAGAACGTAACAGATTTGTAAACCACTGGATCCCATTCCAACTCATACACCACAATATGCAACCTACACATAGTTGACAACAGGTGCCCTTTTTCTGACATCATGTCTACTGTGGGCCATCAGGCATGGGAGAATATTTTTAAATGGTCTACCTTTCTCAGAAATGTTTACCTTCCAAGGCAGTTAATGTTCATCCAGTCCAATCTCTCCCTGATCCCGAGTGACCAATGAGGGATCTAAGCCCCAGAGAAAAAATGAATTTGTCCAAGATGACATAACCACCAGAGGCTGGCCCAGGACCAGAAAATGTCCCCTGGCCAGGCCCGCTTCTAATAATGGTGATGTGGGGGCTGGAATGGAACACTGGAGGAGATTCACACACCCCAGGGATAGCCATCTAAATGTCGCAACTCCCATTCTCCTCCCTCAACAATATACCTTCCTAACATCCCAGCAGGTCAGGTTCAATGCTACAAACCTTGCATTTCACGGGGTATTCAGAATGTGATCCAGCCATAGGAGCATTGCAGGTGGCCCTGTAGATTCCTGTCACCATGTGAGAGACACAGCCAGAAGAGTGCCAGAGTGAGGTCCTCCAAAGTGCAGCCCGAGCAGGGCCCTTGCATCCAGCATTGAAGGGGGTTTCTTCTCTGGTGCTGACTCCCAGTCCTGCACGTCTTTGCTGTCTTGCAACACACCCTTCCACACAATTCAGTGCACAGATGACTCTATTTTACTCCGATACTAATTATTATTCCTGACAAAGGAAAGAGTTCTTGGATCTCAGAAAACAGAAAAAAAAAAAAAAGAGTAAGTTCTGATTCCCTTGGTGCATTCAGGTCTCAGTTCTTCCCTACATCTTCTCCTGTGTCACCGTGCAACCACATGCACATGCACACACTGAGACACACACCTGGACGACCCTATAAGTAGGGTCAAGAATCCTCCAAGAGGCACAGGAATCACTCTCTCCTGCCATTTGTTTGTTTGTTTGGATTCCCCAAAACTATACTGATTTGCATGTTGTTTTCATAAATTTGCATAGCACATTTAAGAGGCCCTCTCTCTTCAGCATCCCACACTGCTGTGGAAATGTGGCCAGTTTTCCCTGTGTTGCAAAGGCATACAAAGAAAAGCTTTATTTCTGCAAACATTTATTACAATGAAGCTTTTAAGTGATACAGAACATAGAAGGATTTTCTTTTAATTAAAGTACCAGTGTGAGGAGTTTTTATAAAGCCATCCTTTTCTTACTGTGGTCATTGGGCAGCTTGGCAGCATGAGACTGGGTGGCTAAGGGAGGTGCAGAATGTCCTGCTCTGGGAGGGATGCATTTAAATGATCCATCTGGAATAGTCTCTAGAAATCATCTCAGCCTTCTCTGTCCTCTGAGCCTCTGAAATCCTGCCTGCCCTGTGGTTTGTGCCCCAGAACTCCCACGGTAATGTTGCCAGCAATGCTGGGCACCCCTGCCCATCTGGCTTGGCTCGGGGCTCCCTGGTCTACAAGTGAGGCTTGGAAAACTGTGTGAACTGTTGATGTGCCTTTTAGGTTTCATTTTTGGAATAATAAACACACTGTGCAGGACCACCTGATTCCAATCATTCAAAAGAAGTAGGAAAAAGGTTTTTTTTCAGCCTCATACATGAATGTGATATTATAACTCTTGTTGAAAATAAGTCATATATGTACAGCCCTCATAGTCTCTTCCATAACAGCCCTGCATGTGTGCAGTTCTTCCCTCCCTACTCCAGCCTAATAAGTCATCCATTCACCTTTGCTGCATTCCTCTTACCTTTTAACAATGGACCATTCATTGAGTAGAAAGTCAAGAGAAAGGGGTAGAGGTTATACAACCCAATTCCTCATAGTTCTCCAGCTCTTGCACAAGGAATGGCCAAAAAAAGAAATGGAAGAGACCCAGCGCTGTGCCTCACACCTGTAATCCTAGCACTTTGGGAGGCTGAGGCAGGAAGGAAGATCACTTGAGCCCAGAAGTTCAAGACCAGGGAGGCAACATAGGGAGGTGCTGTCTCTACAAATAATAAAAGAAAAATGGCTGGGCACAGTGGCACATGCCTGTAGTCCCAGCTTCTCCAGAGGCTGAGATGGGAGGACCACTTGAGCCTGGGAGGTAGAGGCTGCAGCGAGCCATAATTGCCACTGCATGCCAGCCTGGGTGACAGAGTGAGATTCTATCTCAAAAAATGATAATAATTGAAGAAATGAAAGGTTTACCCACAGAAAGGGGGAAAGAACTGAAAAGAGAAGAAAAACAAAGAGACTGACCTTCCCCCAGGCCATGGCTATGAGAGCTGATATGGCTTGAGGTCATGAATCATGGTTTATTTCCAGTGGAGGAGTAGGTAGACCACGGGCCTGCAAGCTGCCCTGGGGAACTCCTGGCACTGCCATTGAATGGCTGTGTGATCTTGGCCAACTTATTTAGTCTTTCAGTCTGAATTTCTGGATCTCTAAAACTGGCGTGATAATACTGCAACATCTCTGCTTACTCCATAGAGTAACAGAAAGGATTCGTTTATTTAATGTGTTATTTTTGACAGAAACCTATCTTGGGCTTTCATGAGACTGCTTCCTTCATCCTTTACACTGCTTGTCACAAATAACTATAAAAGGAGCTTGAATTCCAGTGCATTTTTTGTTTCTTTTTTTTAAAAGTCAATCTACAAACATTTCTGTACATTCTACTGTGTGTTCAACCTGCACCATGTAAACTATGATATACAAAGGTACCAAATGTTCTCCATTCTAGGTGCCCCCAGGCCCAACTGCCCTCCTCCACGGCCTGCGGCTAAGGTCCCAGCAGCCTTCAGGGTTGAGATCATTGTGAGCAAACGTTAAGAGTGGATCACTCATGTTCAAGTCAGTCAGGTGAATTTTTCTTTTTTCTTTTCTTTTTTGTTTTTTTGAGACTAAGTCTCACTCTGTGGCCCAGGCTGGAGTACAGTGGTGCGATCTTGGCTCACTGCAACCACTGCTTCCCAGGTCCAAGCCATTCTCCTGCCTCAGCCTCCCGAGTAGCTGGGATTACAAGCATGTACCACCACATCCAGCTAATATTTGTATTTTTAGTACAGACAGGGTTTCACCATGTTGGCCAGGCTGGTCTCAAACCTGGCCTCAAGCGATCCACCTGCCTCCATCTCCCAAAGTGCTGGGATGACAGGCGTGAGCCACCACTCCCCACCTCAAGTCATTCATGTGAATTTTTAAAGTTTGTGAATGCAAGCAAATCCATACACATTTCAACATACCATTTTCAATACCTAGACAATGATTTAAGTGCTCTTGCCTGGTCTCCAACCATCACCGTCCATGCAACCATATTCAATGAACACTTCTCTGCTCTCATCTTATTTGGCTGCTCAACCAATCTGTCCACTTCCTCTTTCCTGGAACACTCTCTTGGCTTTTCTCACACTGCTCTCTCCCTTTGTTCACTTCAATGCATTTTTCCTTTTTCTCTCTCCTCTCTTGTCTTTACCCACCCCCAACCTCAGTTTTACATTGCCTATCACAAAGTAACTGTAAAAGGACCTTGAACTTGAGTCTATCCCCTGAAGAGCTGATACTCCCCAGGGCTTAGTCCTGCCCTCCTTCGTCCCTCCCTCCTTCCCTCCCTCCTTTCCACTCTTTCTCCTTCCCTTCTTTTCCTGTCTATACTTTTCCTGTATATAATCTCATCATTCCCAATGTTTAATTCCATGATATACTAATGAGTGCCCAGTTTATAACTTCAGCTCATACTTCTCAGAGATCCATATTTACATATCCAACCACCTAGATGACGTTCTTCACCTATCTCAGAAATTTCTCAGATTTAACATTTTTAACATTTTCAAAATAGAAATCTTGGTTTCTGGTTCCCAAACCTGCCTTTGCTCCTCCACATATCTTCCATATACACCCAGCACCCGGAGCCAAACCATGGGATCATGTTTTATTCTCCATGTCCCTCCATATCCAGCATCCAACCTATCAGCAAGTATTTTCAAGTCAACCTGAAATATGTGCTGTGAATCTGCCTCTCTCCACCACCACTATGCCGGTGCAAACCACCATCATTTCTCACCTGCTCCACTTTAACACTTCCCAACTTGTGTCTCTACTTCCACTGTGCTCCCCACACAACTCAGTCCACTCTCCACACAGCAGGACAGTAAATTATAACACAAATCAGATCAAGGTCAAACATAAATTGGATCGTGCCATTCCCCTGCTTCAAACTTTTAATGGCTTTCTAGTTCATGTGAATAAAATACAGTGTCTTTACCATAAGCCCAGTATGATCTGGTGTCCACCTATCTCCCCAACCTTATCTCATGCCAAGCTTTCCCCTTATTCAATGATTTCTAGTCACACTGATCTTCTCTTAGTTCCCCAAACACATCCGCCTCATTCCTGATTCAGGGTCTTTGTATGCAGCAGTTTTTCCTACCTGTAGCACTTCCCCCTTAAATTAGAATGCCATATCCTCAAGAGGCCTTCTCATAGAACCCTACCTGAAGACAATATCCCTCACGCTTTCATTACTTTCTGCATTGGCTCATTGTTCCTTCATTAAGCTTGTCATAAATTTAATTGTTTTTATTGAACAAGGTTCTGATAAAACTTGTTTCTTCTGTGTCTTTCAGTAAAATGTGAGCCTCATGGGGGCAAGAATGAATCATATCTAACTTGTTCCCCATTATGGTATCCTCACTGCTTAGCCTGGAGGAAATGAATGAAGTAATGAAGATCAGATAATATTATCAAAGTTTTCATAATCCTGTTCTTCAAGCTACAATACTGGTTTGGGACATACTTTCTTTAGCCATCTATTCCTGTGGAAACTTCTATACAGCTGTCCTTGGTAGACATAAGCCTCTTACAGATCACAGTCTTACAGACAAAAATTAGATACCCTGGAAAATGACTAAAGTTGAAACGATACATGATGTCTAATTTGACTTTTTCAGGGAAACAGTGTTCTCAAACAGCTTTTCATAGAGATAATTATCAGTCCAACATTTAATTAACTTAAACAGAATAACTGTTGTCTAAACCAGGTTGCTTCTAAGAGTAAAAAGGTTTACTTTTCACTTTAAATAATTTAGGAACCATAGGCATAAATTAAGACTATTCCAGACAAATCAGGACAAGATGCCCTAACATTTAAAAATATCCTCATTGACTGTGTGGTTCAAATCTTCCTAGAGCTTGCAATTAAACAAGTTAATGTACTGGCTAATGATAAACTTATATTCAGATAATATGGCCTAATAACCTACTCCACAAAGTTCCTGCCGTTTTCTCCACAATGACGATCTATTTTGTATGACAACAAATTACCAGGTAAGGGAATACATTTTTAAATATGTTGGGATCCAAGAGTTTCTTTGGGGAGAATTTGATAAGCATATCTGAGGGAATATTTGAAAGAGATTTGCAGTCTCTTGACAAATGACTTTTTGATAAATCAATAAATATTAAATATTTAGTAATATTTAGTAAATTTAGTCAAAAACCAGAACCACAACGCAGTTCTCCTGATGCCCCATTCTGTATGCACTGATGTAGAAATAAAATTCAGAATACAGTATCTTTAGAACAAAAATAATAGTTAATATTTACTGAGCCCTCATCATGTGCCATATCTAATGTAAACTACACCTTATATTTCCAGGAAAATGAATACTCAGAACAATATTCAAGGGTACCTAGTATTAATCTCATTTTGCATATAAGGGTTCCAAGGTTCAGAGGTTTTAACTAATTGCCCAAGATCACAAAATAGCAGCAAAGCCAGGATCACCCCCAGATATGCCCTTCTCCAAAGCCCAGATTCTTAGCCATTGTTTACCTCTAGGACTGTTTATATTCCTGACTTCCTTTTCCACTGCATTTCAGTGGTCTGGCTCCCATTCACACTGGGGTGCTCTTCTTCCACTTGGCAGGGTGCTCCTTTACATTCTATGATGAAACACTAACAAGGGTGTCTTTGATGAGTGCTCAAAGATTGCTACAGGTTGAGTCCTGCCAGTCTTATACCTGCCTAGAGGAAATGAACCACATACACAGTGTTACAGTTGAGAGGGATCTTGGATATCCACTGGTTCCACCTCCTGATTTTACACGTGAGAAAATGAGAGAAGTGAATGGACTTGCCCAAGGTCACAAACGCTTGTAGTCAAAAGCCATAACCACAACGCAGTACTCCTGATGCCCAGTTCAGTATGCGGTGATGTAGATATAAAATTCAGAATACAGTATCTTTAGAACAAAGATCTCATGTAAATATTTTATAGACTGTATAGTACATCATATATATTTAGAAAAACAGTATAAATATTTTATAGACTGTGACATAATTGTCAAGTTTGGGATTAAAACTATAGTCCCAAAGCAATGCTGCACATGTGTGGTACAAAACAATATGCTGAGGTCTGAGCAGCTATCCCTAAACTGTGTCCGCATTTTCCTAGAGTGGCAGAATTCAGACTGCATAGCCAGCTCTGAATTCGCACAACTGCCAGGGGAGTGCAGCCTGTGGAAAAAGAGTTAAGCAAAGGGATTGCACATCCCTAGGAGTTTGGGGCTACCAAGAGGGTGAAGCTATGGTCACACTAAAGGACCCAGATTGAAAAAGTGAGCTGTGGCCAGATCTCCCAGATCTGGGATGCTATCGTCTCACCAGTGGCCAACTAGAAGCTGCTCCTTTAACCCAGAGCGAAGGTAAAGGTAACCATGCTGCAGCATTGGAGAAAGACCTGATGGCTCAGAACTGCTTGGGAGTATTCATTTTTTTAATCTTTTTTAAAATTTTTGTGGGTACATACTAGTTGTATATATTTACAGAGTACATGAGATGTTTTGATACAGGCATGTAATGAGAAATAATCACATCATGGAGACTGGGGTATCCATCCCCTCAAGCATTTATCCTTTGCATTATAAACAATCCATTTACATTATTTTAGTTATTTTTAAATGTATGCTTCAGTTATTATTGACTGTAGTTGCCCTGTTGAGCTATTAAATAGGTCTTATTCATTATTTTTATCTTTTTGCACCTATTAACCATCCCCGCCTCGCCACCAGTCCTCTACTCCCCTTGCCAGCCTGTGATAACTATCAGAAATTTTTGTCTAGACCAATGTCCTGGAGATTTTCCACAATGTTTATTGTAGAAGTTTCATAGTTTGAAGTTGTAGCTTTAAGTCTTCAATCCATTTTGATTTGAGTTTTCTACATGACAAGAGATAGAGGACTAGTTTCATTCTTCTGCATGTGGATATCGAGTTTTCCAAGTACCATTTATTGAAGAGACTGTCTTTTCCCCAGTTGGCACTGGGGAACTTCCCAGTTGGAACTGGGCACTCTTGGCACTTTTATCGAAAATGGATTCACTGCAGGTGTGTGCTTTTGTTCCAGGGTTCTCTATACTGTTCTGTTGATCTATGTGTCTGTTTTTATGCCTAATGCTATGCTGTTTTGGTTACTATAGCTCTGTAGTATAATTTGAAGTCAGGTAATGTGATTCCTCCCGTTCTGTTCTTTTTGCTCAGGATAGTTTCAGCTTTCTAGGTCTTTTATGGTTCCATATGAATTTTAGGATTTTTTTTCCTACTTCTGTGAAGAATGTCACTGGTATTTTGATAGGGATTACATTGAATCTTTAATAAAACCCATATATGACAGACCTACAGCTAGTATCATATCAAACAGGGAAAAATTGAAAGCCTTTCCTCTGAGATCTGGAACACGACAAGAATGCTCACTGTTACCACTGCTATTCAACATAGTACTGGAAGTCCTACGCTTTGGTTAGTATGTGTTTCCTCAACACAGATATTTTGAATTCTGAAAGGCCACATATCTCTGTTTCTCCATGATTAGTCACTGGCACCTTATTTAATTCATTTGGGGAGGTCATGCTCTCCCTGGATGGTGTTGATGCTCGTGATGTTCTTCAGTATCTAGGCATTGAAGAGTTAAGTATTCAGTATAGTCTTCACTGTCTGGAATTGTTTGTACCCAGATTTCTTGGGAAGGCTTTCCCGGTATTTGAAAACACTTGGGTGTTGTGATCTAAGCTGTGTTTGCCTTAGGTGGAACCCCAAGTCCAGTAATGCTGTGGTTCTTGCAGACTCACAGAGGTACCTCCTTGGTGGTCTTAGACAAGATCTGGAGAATTCTCTGGATTACCAGACTCTTCTTCTCTTCCCTTACTTTCTCTTAAATAAATGAGGTCTCCTTTTTCCTAAGCCACCTGAAGCTAGGGGTGGAGTAACACAAGCACCCCTGTGGCCATCAGCACTATGACTGTGCTGGGTCAGACCTGAAGCCAGCACAGCACTGGGACTCACCCAAGTCCTGCTATAACCACTGCCTGGCTACTGCCTTTGTTTGCTCCAGGCCCTAGGACTCTCCAACTGGCAAGTGGCAAAGCCAGCTAGGCTTGCATTCTTCCCTTCATGGCAGCAAAGTCCTGCAAGCCCTGGGTGGGTCCAGAGTGCTGTCTGGAAGTCAGGGTCTACAGTCAAAATTCTTAGACATGTACCTGGTGTTCCAAAAGCAATGGCAACAAAAGCCAGAACTGACAAATGGGATCTAATTAAAGAGTGTCTGCACTGCAAAATAGTGAACAGTCAACCTACAGAATGGGAGAAAATTTTTGCAATCTATCCATCTGACAAAGGGCTAAAATCCAGAATCTACAAAGAACTTAAACAAATTTACAAAAAATAAAAACAACCCCATCAAAAAGTGGGCAAAGGATATGAACAGACACTTCTCAAAAGAAGTCATTTATGCAGCCAACAGACACATGAAAAAATGCTCATCATCACTGGTCATTAGAGAAATGCAAACCAGGCCGGGCGCGGTGGCTCAAGCCTGTAATCCCAGCACTTTGGGAGGCCGAGACGGGCGGATCACGAGGTCAGGAGATCGAGACCCTCCTGGCTAACACGGTGAAACCCCGTCTCTACTAAAAATACAAAAAATTAGCCGGGCAAGGTGGTGGGCGCCTGTGGTCCCAGCCACTCGGGAGGCTGAGGCAGGAGAATGGCGTGAACCCAGGAGGCAGAGGTTGCGGTGAGCTGAGATCCGGCCACTGCACTCTAGCCTGGGCGACAGAGCAAGACTCCGTCTCAAAAAAAAAAAACAACAAAAAAAAAAGCTGAGAAATGCAAACCAAAACCACAATGAGATACCATCTCACACCAGTTAGAATGGCGATCATTAAAAAGTCAGGAAACAATGGGTGCTGGACGGGATGTGGAGAAATAGGAACACTTTTACACTGTTGGTGGGACTGTAAACTAGTTCAACCACTGTGGAAGACAGTGTGGTGATTCCTCAAGGATCTAGAACTAGAAGTACCATTTGACCCAGCCATCCCATTACTGGGTATATACCCAAAGGATTATAAAACATGCTGCTATAAAGACACATGCACACGTATGTTTATGGCAGCACTATTCACAACAGCAAAGACTTGGAACCAACCCAAATGTCCATCAATGATAGACTGGATTAAAAAATGTGGCACATATACACCATGGAATACTATGCAGTCATAAAAAAGGATGAGTTCATGTTTTTGTAGGGACATGGACGAAGCTGGAAACCATCATTCTCAGCAAACTATCACAAAGACAGAAAACCAAACACCGCATGTTCTCACTCATAGGTGGGAATTGAACAATGAGAACACTTGGACACAGAGTGGGGAACATTACACACTGGGGCCTGTCATGGGGTGGGGGGATGGGGGAGGGATAGCATTAGGAGAAATACCCAATGTAAATGACGAGTTAATGAGTGAAGCACACCAACATGGCACATGTATACATATGTAACAAACATGCACGTTGTGCACATGTACCCTAGAACTTAAAGTATAATTTAAAAAACATTAAAAAAAAAAAAAAAAGAAAATGTGGCAATATACACCATGGAATACTACACAGCTACAAAAAAGGATGAGTTCATGTCCTTTGCAGGACATGATAAAGCTGGAAACCATCATTCTCAGCAAACTAACACAAGAATAGAAAACCAAACACCACATGTTCTCACTCATAAGTGGGAGTTGAAAAATGAGAACACATGGACACAGGGAGGGGAACATCACACAGCAGGGCCTGTCTTGGGGTGGGGGGCTAAGGGAGGGAGAGTATTAGGAGAAATACCTAATGTAGGTGACGGGTTGATGGATTCAGCAAACCACCATGGCACGTGTATACCTATGTAACAAAACTGCACATTCTGCACATGTACCCCAGAACTTAAAGTATAACTAAAAAATAAAAAAAAAGAGGTGTACCTGGTATTCTATTGTATTGCAGCTGAGCTGGCACTCAAACCACAAGACACAGTCCTTCCCACTCTTCCCTCCTCTTTCCAAAGGCAGAGGAGCCTCACCCCATAGCCACCACCACCACAGGCCACAGGGAGTACTGCCAGACTACCGCTCATGTTCCCTTAAGACCCAAGGGCTCTTCAGTCAGCTTGTGGTGAATACTACCTGGCCTGGGACTCACCCTTCATGGCAGCAACTCCTCTCTGGTCCAGGGCAGGTCCAGAAATGCCATCTAAGAGCCAATCCTGGAATCAGGGACCCCAAAAAACTTAGTACTCTACTTCCCTGTGCTTGTGTTGGTACCTAAGGTATAAGGCAAAGTTGCCTTTACTTTTCCTTGTGCTTTTCTGAAGCATAAGGAGTTTCACCCCATAGTCACTAAAGCTGGTAATGTGCTGAATCTCACCTGAAGCCAGCAAGTCTCAGAGGCTCACCCAAGGCCTTCAACACAGTACCTGGGTATCGCTGCTGGCTATTCAGGACCAAAGGGTTCTTCAGTTAGCAAGTGATGAATGTTGCCAGGACTGGGTCCTTTCCTTGAAGGCAGCACGTTTCCTTCTGGCTCAGGGTGTGTCTAGAAATGTCATCCATGAGCTAGGTCCTGGAACAGGGGCCTCATGACTCTGACCAGTGCCCTATCCTGCTGTGGCTGAGCTGGTATCCAAGATGCAGGACAAAGTCCTCCCCACTATTCCCTCTTGTCTCCTCAACCAGAAGGAAGGAGCCTTTTTTGGAGTCACAAGCTGTGCAGCCTGGGGTTAGGGGAAGGGTAATGCCAGCATTCCCTTAGCCACCCAAGCTGGTGTCTCAATAGGTTGTTTGCCCCCACCACCCCCATTCTACTGTCTCTGGGCCTAGTTCAGCACTAGGACTTACTTAGGAGTTACAGTCCTCGTGGGCCAGACTGCTTTCAAGTTTACTTAAAGACCCAAAGTACTTTAGCCCTTGGTGGCAAGGTTTGTGGGAAATGAAATTCTGACCACTGGGATCCACAATTCCCTTCCTGCTAGGGATGGTTTAAATGCTCCCCCCATGGGTGGGCATCAGCTGAGTTTGGTCCAGTTTTCCTTTCTGCTGTAACAGGACTGCACTAACTTCAGTGCCTCATGATTGCTTTGCTCCCCCTCCACTAATGTCCGGAGATGTTCTCTGAACCACTCTGTCACTGCTGAGTGGGAGCGGGGAGAGAGCGGTATCAGAGATTCAGGACTGTGTTTTCTACCATTTCAGTGCCTCTTTCAATGATATGAACCTAAAACCAGGTACTATGAGGGCTCACCTGATTTTTGGTTCTTATGAAGGTGATTTTTCACGTAGGTAGTTGTTAACTTGGTGTCCTTGCTGTGGGGATGATTAGTGGAGCTTTCTATTCTGCCATCTTGCTCTGCCTGGCTCCTGCTGGGAGTATTCTTACTTGGGAAGAAATTCCTTTTCCTTTCTTGTCCTTTACACAGATCTTCTTTCTCTCTCATTCCTACTGCACTGACCATTTCTCCACTGTTATAATGTTGGAGGGAAGTGGCCAACAGGCACAGAGAAATGGCCTTCAACAAAGAAAACAGTGTTTTATTGCTATTAACAATTTGCAACTGAGTTCACCCTAGAATGGTAAAATGTATATCAAAAGTAACAGTAGAAACTTTTAATGACTGACAACCAGTCTGTCTCCTCCCCAAGTCCATATCACACTTCCTTCCTTGGCTTTCACATTATTTCATCTTTTAACCATTGAAAGGGTATTCCTGCGGCCTGTACCCCTACCCAGCTCCTGGTTCCCCATCTCCTTCTACTCTCAGCTGAGTCTTCAAACCACTCCCCTAAGAAACACCAGCCAATCTCAGGCTGTGAAACAAGCTGGTCCCTTCCCATCAGACATGGGAAGTCCAGGTAGAACACACAGAGCCCAATGACATAAGCCCATCTTGCTGCTAATCCTCAAGTTTTAAGCCCAGTTCATGCTGGTGGCTTGGCCTCTGCCCTCTTCCTGTGACCAAGATCTTGCCTCCTACTCCTGCTTCAGGAACCAAGCCCCTGTCTTGGTCTTCATGGCTGGGTCTCTCTTGATAAACCATCATCAGGAACAGACCTAGGAATTTTTAGAGGGCTTAAGCACTCTAAATAGCATGTAATTCCCTCACTTCCCCATCCAATTTAAAATTCAAAATAAAAAATACTATATCATAAAGTTTTTGAAATGACAGAAAATTTCCATATATACTAAAAATTTACATATATACTGATGTTATGTGTGTGTGTGTGTGTGTATATATATATATATATATACTTCTTCTTAGAGTTTCTGTCTTTCTCTCTCTATGTGTGTGCATTCACCCATGCTTTGCTGGGCCAGACTGGGGCCCAGCCTCACCAGTCCTTACTCCTAAACCAGTTTTCTTTCTAAACCCCAGAAACAAGGTCAAGCATTGTGACAGTGACAGCATGCATGCTTCCTGACCTGCCTCCTGTGACAGAGATTGGGCTATTCAAAACATATGCTTCCCAAAGTTGCAAGTGGAAAGTGGCTGTCTGTCCCAGGATGCTTGCATACAGCTGTGGCCATGTAACTAGTTCTCCCCATCAGAATATGTGAATGCCATGTGTCTCTTCCAGGCCAAATACATAAAAACAGGTGCACTTTCTCTGTTCTCTCTTTCTTCTTCCATTGGTTACATAAAGACAACAAGAAGGCCTTGGAGAGTAAGGGAGCCATAGATGGAGTGTCTTGGTCTCCAAATCACCCAATATAGGAAAGCTTTAGCTGATGAGGAGAACCCAGTTTGCTCTGAGATGTGGGATGTGAACATCTATTGTATTTGAGCCATTACCTATTTGAGGGTGCATTAGTTACAACACTTTAGCCTGCCCTTACATTGTCTAAACCTACACCTATCACCTGCTTTTAGACTTCTTTTTGCTTTGCTCCACAGTAATTACTTCTCAGAATGTTGTATAAGCAGTACCACCTTTGGAATCAGGTAAATCTGGTGCTAGTACCTTCCCATTAAATGTTTCCCCAGCTATTTCAGAGACTATTTCCCAATAAGTGATGTGGTCTAGGCATCTCCCCTTAGAGGATTTAGCCCAGAATCCTGCAGAGTAGCTTTGCCACGAGTTCTGAGGCACAGTACCTCAGTGAACTTCTATACCATTCAATGAACCTGAGCTCTGCCCTCACCAAAGAAGTCTGGATATCAGCTTTATGGGGAAGGGGTGTCTCTCTCTGGGGTACTGTATCCCAGCTCTAGGAATAGTAGTACTTCATATATGTTACCCTTGTATTCCTTAGCATTCTTTTTACCTCTTATTAACTAGACCTTCATTTCTCCAGTCCCCTCTTGGTAATTCTTTATATTGAACTTTTATTATTCAAATTACTGTATGTTTTCTGTCTCATGATTAGACCCTGATGGATATAAAATTGGTTCTAGGAAAAGTTCCAACATATAGGCCAGAAAAGTTGGGATTTGGGTATTTATTTGGTCATGTCCTCAGACTTGCATGTAGTAGTGAGCTCCTTGCCAAGGGAAATGGAATGTTAAGTAAAATGCAGCATGCAGTGAAATCATAACCAGTTAAATTAACACCTATGGTTGACTGGGATGGAATGCCAATTAAAACAAGTGCCTTGGGAGCTCAGCTGGCTGCTACATTTGATCACAATGGCAGCAATGATGACTACAAGGACTGTGGTTCAGGATGGATATTTTTAAGTGTGCTTGAGCACTTACAGAAAGAAAACAACAAGCTCAGATTCTTTAAGCCCCAGTTCAGGTTACAATCTGAGAACTAGAAAGCCTTCATGATATAATCCTTGAAGCCATGGGACCAACAGTGCTGAATGGCAAACAAAATTCAGTTGTTCACGTTTCTTAGTTACAACAATAATTCATAGTCTCATCAAGTATCTCATGAAAGTCAGGGAATCTAATGAGAAAGATGGGACATGGAACTTGGAATAGGGATATCTGGTTGGACCCAGATGAAACTGACAATCCTGAACTCCCAAGTTCCTTGAGCCACCCTTATCAGTGGAAGTAGCTTACCCTCTGGTTTGAGAAAACTGGCCTTTCTTTGCTTAAAATCATGTGCTAACTTCACTTGAGGGAGACGCCTTGGAAAGGGATCCTCATTCTCTTCAAGACCTACCACGGACCCCCTCAGTTGTCATTAGAGCCACAACTGGGGTTAAATCTCAGCATGTTCCAGAGGTACAGATCCACACTGTGACACATGAAGAAATAGTTTGCATATGAAAATAATTACAATAATGTTCAATCATATATGGGAATGTATTAAAAAACATGTGTGGGTATGCCTTACAAGGATGTTTGACCAGGAGGATGGAATACCTCACTAGGACAGGTTAAATTCATTGATATGACTGAATTTGCTAAAGATTCCAGATTTGTAATGTATGTTTTTGTGCTGAAAGTAGGTATATACTTTGCTTCATTGGTCAACTGAAATATGGGTTCAGCAGTGCCCTACAGTTGATAATATTGAGATGCCAGAGTTGCGCTAGCATGATGTAGAAGACGGAATTCAAACACTTAGGGAGATAAGAATGTTAGGTAGCATTTATCATGCATACCTACTCCCAACTATATTCCACAAGAAGGCCAAGGAAGCACTTTCTCACTAACAATGAGAAATAAATTAGTAAAGAGAGCATCCACATCATTGAAAAGCTGTATGGTTTCTGTCCTGTAGGCTAGGTAGGACTGTGTAGATGCCATCACTGAGATGAGTTCCTTGATTTCAATAGGGATGATGAGATCCTGGAGTAGCAATTGCCAAAGACAAATTGGGTCCATATTCCATAAAGGGCTGCAGGGACACAATAGTACTCAGAATGTTTTGACCCACAGAGATCTTTGGAGATAGCTAGTTATCACAATGTCCCGAGGAAGGAAATAGGTGAGAAGTCCATTAGATTATTGCTTGAGCTATGTAACTGGAAACAAATCTAAGTCTGACACCCAAAATCTTGATTGTGATGCCAAAATGGTGAGCCACAGCCTTACTCCCAGATCACATAGCTAATTCAGCTCACAAATCCACAGCCCCTTGATTGAAGGAGAAGTTAGATCCCCTTGAAGGACTCTGTGCTATTACCACAAATATATACCATAAATCTTCGTACAAGCCTTCCCCCGAAAGATTGCTGCCATTTGCCAGAGTGATTACTCACAGGAAAAAGTCAATACCCAGACCTTTTAGGGACTGCTAGATACTAGCTAGCAGTATCTGATGCTAATTCTTGGGGACTCAAAATGCCACCATGTCCCTGTAAGTGAGGCCTTGCAGCAGTCAGGTGACAGATGGAGTCTAAGCTCCAATCTGACCCACTTGTGGGCCCCACACTGTGGTTATTTTTCCAGGTCTTAAGTGCATAATTAGGGAAGGCATATTTGTCAACTATGAAAAACTCTACCTAGGTTCTCTTATCCATGACATGCAGGCCATAATACTGAAGGGCTAAGGGGAAGCCCTTGAAACTTCTCCTTCCTACCAAGATAGTAAGCCAGAAGTAATACTGTATCCCTGGGAAAGGTGCAGAGATTAATACCACCATTAAAAACTTGAAAGAGGCAGAAGTGGTGGTACCCAACATATCCCCACACTTTGGCCCTTGGAAGTCCAACAGAACATGAAGAAAGACTGTAGACTATTGTTCACTTAACCAGGTGATGACCCTAATTGCAACTGTTATCTAAAACATCCTTTTTATTATTAATATAAAAATATTACTATTATTCAAAATGTAATATATTTGCTTGAACAAACCAATTCAGACTCTGGCACTTGATACACAGCTATTGGTCTTTCTATTTTTTCCTCAAATGTTGCATGTGATGCCTGGAGGTATGGCAGCTATTTTGAAATCCTGAAGATAAAAGCAACAGTAAGGAAAGCAGAACAGGAACGTTAACAGAGCCTGGGTTTTTGGTCATGTCATTTATCCACCATACTAGCCCTGATTGGCTCAACCCCTCAACTTCTTGTTCCATTAAGCAAATAAACCTATCACTTGCATATAGTTGTTTTCTGTTACTTGATGGTGAATGCAATTATAACTGACACAAAACTTCAAGAACAGAAGGTGAAGAGAGATTTATCAAACTAAAAGGAAGATGACATGACAATTTGCAGGTTCTATCAGTATCAGAGACACACACTTAGTTCCTTCCTACAGCTCCAGAAAGATAGAAAGATCTCTGGAAGAATACTTCCCATATTAATCCCAAACGTGACAAGGATTCTGATTCAAGTGCTTAACACAGAAGCAGATAAGCTATTTGCCTTTAAGAGGCTATGAGGTTTAGACAAGGAATGCGTTAGCTAGATGACAATTACTTATGGAATACTTAGGTGGCCAGTATAGACTAAGGACCAGAAGACCTTCGCTGATGTTCCACACTGCCTGGGACCCCTGGGGTCTTAAATGTCCACTGAAAAGGAAGGAGGGAGCTCCAATGGGGAGGGAATTTTCTCAGAGGAGTAGGATGAGGGCTCAAATTCAGAATTAGAAAACTAAAGACATGTTATGTTTATTGCACAGCTGAACTTTTGGAATAAAATTCATAACTATTATGCCCATAAAGTAAAAATATAAATTCCTATTTATCTTTAATTCCCATTTCTGATGAAATACTTCTAGTTTTTTTCTGTTTGACAGGATCAAGAAATCATTAAAATATAGTCCTCAGAATCCTAGAAATTAAGCTTTATATGGAGCACTTGAAACTACCAAGCCTTATAGAAATTTTAAGTTTCAAAAAGATATTTGCTGCAGCCTCCTATATCCCTGAAACTTGTCACTCAGCACAAGCTGCAAGGAGATAAGTTATGAGATCTTAGTATTCTACTCTTCACCTATAATAATTCTGAAATAAACCATAACACAGTTGCATCTTACTTTTACATATCAGTATAATTTTAAATATGTATTTATGCCAACAAACTACATGTTATTCAGAAGTCACTGAAATACACTTCAGAGTTGAGAAGTACATACTTGTATTTCACGATTGTGTACCTAAATGCACACAGGCATCAGTTCTCTCTCTGAAAAATGAGTAGAAATTCCACAGGTCTTGGTAGCTTCATCTTTTGGGGGTCACCATTCCCTCCCCTTCCTCGGGTGAGTAATGCCTTTTCTGGTCTCTGTAGTGCAGTCAACTCTTGGTTTGTATCCAGAATTAACTAGTTTGTAGATTAACCATAGGAAAAAATATTACAAATAGTAGATTAATTTTTAAAATGCAGCAATGTATGTCAACAAAAATATCTACATTTCAGAAGAGGTCAACTGTTTGAAACTACATACTAACAATGCAGGGCCACTCCTATCCCAGCCAACTGTAAACAGTCTCATCTGCTTGAAACCCCATGTTTACATCCTGCACACGGAAGGAAGAAGTACAAAGTCCTACCAGCAATCTTGAGAGTTCTGGTCAGTTTTAAACACATTGGTGCACAGTCCCTTTCTTTTGACTTTTTAGGGCAGCCAGAGGGTTCTTAACCTACTCCTCAAATTTTATATGATTTTACTCTAGGATTAGAGAGAAAGGTGGGGGTGGGGGCATGCTTTTCAGAACAAAACCCAAAATTTTTTGCAAAAAATCCAGGACCTGAAGCTTTTAATTTAGTGCAGGCACATGGAGGGACCAACGTTGCAAAGAGCGAGGGGGCACATGAAGAATGGGAGGGAAAAGCCGTTGAAGGAGCTGACATTAAGAAGGTGGGTAGTTTAACTTCAGAGCTGTGTGGCTTGACGGTGATGCATGTGACCTGGGGTATGAGACACTGAGGAATGACAAGACGGTGAGGTCGCCTGGTGGAGAGGAGGTGAGTGATTGCAGCAGTGCAGGGTAGAGGCTGCTAGCAAAACACGAACACGCTAGGGCTGCACTTTATCACCTAGACCATCTGCTGGATGCTTTAGAAAGCAGAGGACCATTTGCTAAGTGACAAACTGATGTCACTTTATTCTAATATTCAACAAAAGAAGAACTCCGCCAAGCAGCAGACAGTAACAACAGACTATTTTGCCACTTTTCATCAAGCAATTTGTGTGATGTTTTGAGTCCCTTAAGTATTATTCTTGCATTATGTTTATACTTTGATAACATCTGTAGAACAGGAAATGTGTCCCTAAATATTAGATGTCATTTTAAGCAAATTGTCGTTCATTAAATCCATTGTTGACACTATTTTGCCTGAATTTGCTTTAGCTGCTTCTGAGGCTTCTCCACAACTCCTCCCACCTCTCTTGTTCTTACCCTCTCATGCACGTTATCATAAACACCCGACAATTGACAGACCGTGAGTACATCTCACAGCGGTGCCCGTGACTTTGACTTCACATTACAGCTGGGCACCTGGAGCTTCAGACTGGTGGTCTGCACACCTCAAAACAGAAGCCAAGTCCTTAGCAATTCCACAGGGCTTGTACATGCCTGTATTTTTTGTCTTGGAGAAATAAATATATGCTTACTCTGCTATAAATGAAGAATATTGCTTCAGGAGAGGATGGCTTTTCCTCAGTATTCTGATTGATATTGCTGTTGATCACACATATTTTTACGCCACACACACACATACACTTCCACATTTCTAAATGGTAATTTCTTATGCAAGATTCTTTACCCTGACCTTCTCTACTTTTACTATTGCCTTTGTCACTGAAACATCTATGTGTAGCTTATAATAGCAGATTTACAAGTGATTTAAAGATAAAATGTTATGTTTAAGCAAATGCACATGTCTTTTCTTAAAATTTAGATTTCTAGTTCTCAAGCAAATTGGTACAACTGTTAGATCTTATTGAGATTAATGCAATTAACAACTTCCTGCAGACAGACTATTCAAACATTATACTGCTTTGAGACAGACTCCTGGCTGTGTGGACTATTGGACACTTGTGCTTTCTTATGGAAAGCTCCATGATGGAGCCACACTGCACCTGCACCACACAGCCCAGCAACATCATGGTAACACCATGGTGAAGACAGCAGAGATTGGCCTTGGAAAAAGTGCTGCAAAAACTATACTTACTGATTATTGAGAAAGGACACCCAGAGCCAACTCCCACCAAGCACCCATAGCTCAGGCTGAGAATCCCTGCAAATGCCACCCACTCCCAAGACAGACTCCTCCGATCTGCTGAGAAAACCACAGCTCTAGGAACATAGGACTTATTGATTTCTGAATGATCAATCGAGTTCCTTGATATTAGGAGATATATTGTTTTAACAGTTCCTGGACTTCATTCTAGTGGGTTGTGGCAAGCCTACTTTTTCAAAGATAGCCCTTTTAACTTAACTGACACCTTATACCCTTGTATCTATAGGTCTTCTACAACCTGGCCAGGCCGGAGCCTGGGGTCTGAACAGATCTACAGATAATTCCTGTGTTCTACTGACTGCACACTAGACTGTGAGTTCCATGAGTTCAAGGATTGGTTTATTCATCTTTGTATTCAGACACAAATATAGTATATGTGTATACTCTAAAATACAGTGTATGTATATGGTATATAGTAAATTCTCAATAAGTATTTGCACAGGTTAAATGTTGACTCTCTTGGCAAGAACTTTATACCTGGGAATTACCGTTGAGCAATTAAGTTAGAAGTGACTTGTAGAGACGGGCGGATCACAAGGTCAGGAGATCGAGACCATCCTGGCTAATACGGTGAAACCCCATCTCTACTAAAAAATACAAAAAACTAGCCAGGCGACGAGGCGGGTGCCTGTAGTCCCAGCTACTCGGGAGGCTGAGGCAGGAGAATGGCATAAACCCGGGAGGCGGAGCTTGCAGTGAGCTGAGATCCGGCCACCGCACTCCAGCCTGGGCGACAGAGCCAGACTCTGTCTCAAAAAAAAAAAAAAGAAGAAGTGACTTGTAACAATATATCAATTTTAATTCGTCCAACCTCAGTTATGTTCAAATTTGTGTGTTAGAACCTGGTTATACAGTATGATTAAAATTAGCTCTGGTCCTAAACACTATGATTCACTTGAGGAATGTGTCATCTTACCAAGTCAAATTCATGGACATCGTAGTAAGTAGCAAATATGAGTACCACAAGTGCGAGCAACATGAGGGAGGAACGCTTAGCTATTGAGGCCAAATAAATGCCATTTGGGTGAGTCAGAAAGTGCTGGTGAAGTGTGCTTCATTATGAATACCATTTACGTGAAGATCTTGCAATATGTCATCTAAAATTCCCCAATTCCGATTTTGAAACACTAACAATAGCTAATATTCTTTGAGCCCATTCTACAAGTCAGGCATCATGCTAGGCTGCTTTGGGGGCACATGTTACTGACCCCCCAGAGAATCTCTATGAGGGAGATATTATCACGATTTTCATTTTATAGATGGAGAAGGTAGATAATGGAGGGATTAATGAACATGCCCAGTGTTACATAGCTAGCAGGTGGCTGAACTGGAATTTAAATTTAGTGACCTAACTCCCATACCAATATGCTCATAGTTACTAGGCGGGCCTCCTACAGAGCTCTGCAATATCCTTGAATAGCCTGGCTTCATCAGGCTTTTGATTTCATTTACAAGATTCAGATTATTGAGTGATGAGTTTTAGGACTAGTAAAAAGCTGAATTCCAACAACCTTACTTATGCTTTAGAAGAAGTAGGAATATAGGAAGATAGGATGATGGTAACTTCTACAAAGTGCTTTCAGCTGAAAGCCTGAATAGGTCTCCTACTCCCTCTGCTTCTGCCTACTTCCAGAGAAACCTCTTAGCTTAAGAACCACAGGGATCAGTAAAAAGATAAAACTGTTCCAAATTAGCCACAAGTGTGGGTCTGTTTCAGGACCAAGGTCTGGTCTGTATTCCGTTGCTTACCAGTAATCCTCTAAAGTGGATTTACACTAACTGTGGTTGTTTGGTACCTCATTCTCTGTGCTAGATACTTATCTGGGGGGAAGAGATCCTCAACAAAACTATTCTTTATTGCACAGGTCAGCAAACTTTCCTATAAAGAGCCATATGGTAAATATTCTAGGCATTGTAGTCCATGAGGTCTCTGTCGTAACTACTCAACTCTGCAGTTATAATGCAAAAGCAGCCATAGACAATTTGTAAACAGATGAGCATGAGGGCTAGATTCTAATGAAACTTCATGTATGAAAACTGCATTTTGAATATCATACACTTTTCAGGTGTTCTGAATTACTACTCTATTTTTTGGATTTTTCTCCAGCCATTCAAAAATGTAAAAGTCATTCTTAGCATGTTGGCCATACCAACCATCCCAAGGTTTCAGAATACCAGCAATTTATTTGCGCACATGGGAACCCCCCTTTGCAAAGTCTATTCAGCTCTCCCAAAGACCATATAACCCATCTTGAGGCACAATGTTTGGCACATAGGGCATGCTGGAGGAGGAGGAACTTATCATCACTCTCCTTTCTGTGTTACAATGAGCATCTCTTTATAAGAGGGGACATCCTGGACTGAGGTGAGCAGAGTAGAGTTTGTGGTAGGAAGAAATGCTCCCCCCACCAGTCACTGTAGTCAGTATCCCTGACAGTAGGAATCACAGGGTTACTCATCTGTCAGACTAGGTTTCTATGAATCACAGATGATATTAACGAGCATCTTTGCAAAAGCTCCCTGTACTATTTGCCAAGAAATCTTCACCCTGACAATAGTAGGTAGCAATAAATATTCTTTCTCCTTCCTTTTAAAAAATTGGGGTTTGAAACTGATGTTTTATAGGTTAGCTATCCTTTTCTGAAAACAAAGGTGGATGTGGGTGATCTATATGTTCATCTCAAGTTTTCCTTTACAGTCTCTGAGAACTCCAGCCTATGTTTTCAGGTGGTTGTGGAGAAGAGGGAAGCTTCTTGTTTCTCCTTTCTTAGTAAGAGCCAAAGAGATAAGATTCAAAAGCATTAGAAAGAGGCTATTAACTGTTGGTGCCCACACACAGGCCCATCCTTACCAACTTAGGGCATGAAACCAGCTGATTTTCAACTGCCAGGACTGACCTCTCTTTTTCTGAGGGGTCTCCTTGGCACCCTGGGACACTGGCACTGAAGTATTTTGTCCACCACTGCAGCAGACTGGAAATGCTAGAGAATCATTGCCCTCCCAGAAACAGTCTTCAACCAACTAGCAGGGATTGATGTATAAATATCCCAACTTCCTCACTCCTTGGATGGGATAATGCTGAGGCCAGTGTCCTACACTGGCACCCAGGGCAAAGTTTCCATTGCCCCAGATGATAACGGGATTGATGGTGCACCCTTTATTAGCTGTCTTCCCTCTCCTCTTCTCTTCCCCAGTCCCCTACATTGCCTTCTTCATCTCCCCAGTTAATTACTTGTATTCAAATCCCTGAATCAGAATCTGGTTCTGGGGTACCCAATCTGAGATAGACTCTAACACTATAATCAGCCTACTTGTTGGTTGTGAAATGTGGCCAAGGACAGGCTTCCTGTGTCCACTTCACGACATCCCAACATATGAGGGGAAGGAGGAACAAAGAAATCCTAGATGTCCAGAAAACCTTCTAGAGAAGGATGTATATCCTGCACAAAACCCACAAGGCCCAACACAATCTGAACCTCCATATCCTCTCTAACCTCATCTCCTCTGGCTCTTTACTTGGATGTCTCCATTCCAGCCATTCTGTCTTTCTGGCTGTTCCCAAAATACGCATGGCACAGTCCTGCCCCAGGGCTTTTGTTCTTGCTATTGCCCTGTCTAGAACACCCTATCCCAAATATCAGCATGGCTACCTCCCTCACCTCCTTCCACAAGGCTTTGTTCCAATATGACCCTCTTACTGAGGCCTTCCTGGATCACCTATGTAAAATTGCCACCATCCCAACCTACCCTAACACCCCCATTCCTCTGCTCGGCTTCATTTTTCTCCACGGCACTTACTGCTGTCCAGCGTGGCCTGCCCCAGGCTTGTCTCAGAAATTTGCTGGGCAGTGAGAAGAGCTTATATTTAGTGGGTTTCCATTGGCTTTTTGTTTTTAACTTTCACTAATTCTACACTATTTTAGCTTCAGGCTTTTAATTGCCTGTTTAATTAAATACATTTATACACAGAAAAACTACCTTGAAATTGTTCTAGGAGATTCTTTACAGGAAAGTTTAGACTCTAGTAGAACCATTGACATTTGTAACCTGTGTTTGAGTCCCAGACACTTAGTAATGTGTGGACTTGAGCAAGTTCCTGACCCTCAGTTTCTGTATCTTTAAAATGGGGGCACTAATACCCACTTTGCAGTATTTTGTAAAGATTAAATGAGATACAATAGTAAAGTGTGCTTAGCAAGTGGGCACATAGCAGGCACCCACTCAACAGCAGCTATTTTTGTTATTGTCTAAAGTCATTTTGAAAAGGTGGCCCTGGCCTTTGAAACTCTGCTGTCTCTTGAAGATCACCTTGGGACACAGCAGAGAGTTCAAATCTCTTCTCAAATCCTAAAGTCTTGACAAGAACCACTGAGCATTCTTTTACTTCTAAAAAACTATCAACCTAGGTGTCCAATAACAGATGAATGTATAAAAAACTGTGGGATAAATATACAATGGAATACCCTTTAGCCATTTAAAAAAAAAAAAAAAAAGGAATGCACTTTGGGAGGCCGAGGCAGGCAGATCACAAGGTCAGAAGATCAAGACCATCCTTGCTAACATGGTGAAACCCCATCTCTACCAAAAATACAAAAAATTAGCCAGGTGTGGTGGTGGGCACCTGTAGTCCTAGCTACTTGGGAGGCTGAGGCAGAAGAATGGCGTGAACCTGGGAAGAAGAGCTTGCAGTGAGCTGAGATCACGCCACTGCACTCCAGCCTGGGCGACAGAGCAAGACTCCATCTCAAAAAAAAAAAAAAGGAATGAAATCCTGTCATTCACAGCAATATGGATGGAACTGGAGGACATTATGTTAAGTGAAATAAGCCAGGAACAGAAAGTTAAACACTGCATGTTCTCACTCATATGTGGAAACTGAAAAAAGTTGATCTCATATAAGTAAAAAGTAGAACAGAGGATGCTAGGGGCTGGGAAGAGTGGAGGGAGGAAGGGATAGGGAGAGACTTATTTAAAGGACACAAAATTATAGATAGGAAGAGTAAGTTTCAGGGTTCCATAGCACTGTAGGATGACTATAGTTAACAATAATATATTAGATGGTTTCTAATAGCTAAAAGGAGGATATCGAATGTCCCCAACACAAAGAAACGATAAATGTTTGAGATGATAGATATGCTAATTACCCTGATCTGATCACTATACATTATATGATCAAAACATCACTATACTATGTACCCCATGAATAATAGTACAATTGTATTTCAATTAAAAAATTTTTAAAAATTTAAAGACTATCAATACAATTGTGATAAAGAGAGTCACGCAAAATAGGGCAACATCCAGTGTTAAACTCTGTAGTGTGGATCCTCATGGGCTGCCCGGTAGCTCAGCAGAGAGGAAGCTTGAGAGAGCTGGAGCACCCACAGAAGATGTTAAGAGGGAGGATTTGCTTTGGGTCTTAAAAGATGGGCCAGACTTCATGGCAAAGAACAGTGTAGATGACATCCCAACTGAGGCAGGAGTGAGCATAATAAACTCAGGACAGGCAGTGTGGGGGTCAAGGATGCAGGGACCCCAAGGTTGAATCCATAGGACTGGAGAGGACCCAGAAGGTCAGAAATAGGAGTTTGTGACCAACTGAGAGGTGATTTGAGGTCAAAATACATTTGAATAATGCAAATCAGATAGCTGAAATGGACCCAATTTGCCATCTGCCATTGTATCAAGGAATTTTTGGCCTTTCAAGCACCAAACCCTCCCTCTTTTGCCACTTCCTTCCCACATCCACTTTCTCTTTCTCTCTCCCACCCTCAGCCACCATGGAGCCTATAGTTGAAACAATGTGTACTGATTTGGTAAGATTCATTTATTTCCCCGTTTTTACTCATCAGAAATGCTGAGTTGTCCATTATGGCTTTGGGTAAACATGAGATGACCAGTGTTTTTGTACCAAGGTAATATACTTGTAACCAGGAGCCTCTAGGAGGCTGCATGGAACCCACCTCAGAGTTGTGCCACCCCAAAGGGTGAGGAAATTGGAATATTTATCTACCTGCTTTCCTCTGTCATTCACGAGGGCTGTTTCTAGGGGTGTTCACTTCTGGTCTTTTCCAGGTGGGCTCAGAAAGTTCCCAACCTGTGAATGCTCAATGGCAGTAGCAGGCGCCTGCAAAAGAAAGCTGCCACTGTGCAAGGGAGTGGTGAAGGCCAAGCAATATGAACAGGACATCAGAAGCTCCTACTATTCCTGGCATCTCTAACAGTTTGACTTTTCCCAGCATTGTCACCTTGGAGCCACAGTAATGTCCCATCAGAAGAGCCTAATCAGAGGAACCCAGTGCAAAGCTCACAAGCAGTACTGCCAAGCTCAGAAGGAACCTTTAAGTCTGGACTGCTCCCGGCTCCATGTTCCTGCTCAACCTTCAGGTCTTCCTGATGCTTGCTTTCTGTGGCTTCTTGTTTGTTGCCACTCCTGAAGCCATGCTTCCTTTTTAAATGGCATTTTAACACCAATGTCCCAAGATAGCCATGGTACTCCCCTCTGCTAGAATATGCAGGGTATATGGGGTGGAAAATGGTTGCAACTTAAATTAGAAGCATGAAAACAATGCAGGAATATTCCATCTGAGGTTGTGTCTCTTGCTCGGTAGAAATTTCAGCTTTCAGAAGAACTGATGCTCGTTTTGGTGAGCCAGTGGTGGCAAAGGTTTCGCTCTGATTTCACTTTCATTGCCTTTGGAAGGTCTTAGTTAGCATCTCGCCTCTGCTCGAAGACTCAAACCAAGAGTAAGTGTGATGAGGGTTAACTGTCAAGGGTCATATTTGTGTCACGGCAGATCAATGAGCTCATGGTGAATTCATTGACTATCTGTTTCAAGCAGCCCTTTGGTTCATCTGTTCCACTCTACCAGCCAGGCTCTGCCTTGCTTCTCCTATGACAGTTACTTGGACTGTGGTTTCAACTGCAGATCATGATGAGGAGTCTAGTACAGATGATTCTCTGGCTGTTCCATATGGATTTGTTATTATTATTCAATCACATTACTGTTTATTTTTACTCTCCATTTACTTAACTCAGATGAATTGGGAGAGGTTGGTAGGGCATCCTCAAAGTTATTTCTATCCCCACCTATCATCCTTTCTTGGCTAGGCAAGTGATCTTTGATATCTAATTTATACCATTAAATACATGAAAGTAGAAAAATGAAATAAAACCAGTATTTATATATTCCATTCAATATTCTACCTACAAGAATTTAAAAAGTCTGAAACACAAATATATCTAAGACATAACTATACTATCTTGAAATGTCTTTATAATTTAATAGATTATGGGCTTCAATAGCTTACCTGAGATATGCACTCCTCCCTAATTCCTTCTATTTTCTATATGTCCTGTCCCAGAAATGCCACCCCAGTGATACTACTATGTTCGATTCCTCCCATGCTTTGCCTGCATGTTACTGAGGTATTTAAGTCACTTCTTCTAACTTGAATGCCTACTCCCAACTTGACTCCTCAGTGTGGCCTCCTCATTCACAACACTTCTACCTAATCTCTAGGCAGGCAACAGTTCTAATGTTTTTCATCTTTGGCATTAAATCAAAGATCTTACTTATTTTAGTTGTGAATGTAAACAAAAAGTTAGTATCATAAAATAGGTGCTCTGCCAGTCATCACTTGAGAGGAATTTGTATACTTCATGCTAAAAAGAATCAGTTTCCAGAGCAAGTGCTGGTCTTCTTACTGATCATGTGCTTTGTCTTTACTTATTCCTGAAATCCCAATTAATTGACGGTTTAAGAATAAAAGGTTATATAACTTACATGGAATATATATACACACATATATATACACACACATATATGTATGTGTGTGTATATATATGTGTGTATATATATTCCATGTAAGTATATATAGATATATACACACATATACATATATATGGACATAACTAGTCCGGACAGAACTAGTCTAGACCACAAGAGGTTCAGTATCTACAAGCAATACTAGGAAAACTTGGGTAGGCCAAGCCACTCACTAGGATACCATACAGCCAGCAAAGGAGGAAGAGACCTGTTTGCTTCAGAAACTCCTGCTCCCTAAGGAACTACCAAGCCGAGGTGAAGAGAACCACAGGTGTGTGTAGCAATAGCATGGTAATGAATCTAGCCTTTGACACTGACCCCAGATTTGTGGAATAGCTGAGATTATGAACCCCTCTGGGTTCCTTCTTGAGCCTGGTTCTGGGTTTTCCTACCATAAAGGTCTTCAGAGCATCCATTGCACCCCCTGACACTATTTTTCATGGAGGCCCTAATCTGTAGTCAGAGATGAAACAACTCCACCATCTACTGAGGCCCTATTGGTTGCAACGAATTGTACAGGTGCTTATGTAAAATTATGGTTCTTATCATTTTCACATCATGATCTAAGTAGAAAGTGGTAATATGTTCACAGCACTCTGGTATAAATGGATGAAGCTGCCTGGCTGGAGGAGACTGGCTCAGAGTTCCAGTCACTCTAGGCAGGAGTTTTGAAGGCTGAAAAGACAACATCTCAACTCACCTTCTTCCCTTGTACAATAAAAAAGTATGTCATGGTTCCGATAGAGTACCTTATTTACTCCCCACAGTAACACTTGGAGGCAAATGTTATTATCTATGAGTTGCTTCTCAAGTTCACATATTTAGTAAATGGTAAAGCCAGGATATGAATCCCATTTGCTTGATTCCAGGCTGCATTGCCTCTGTCACGAATTGACCTGCTTTTATAGCTGCCAATGCTGACCCAGGCAGTCTTGGAGATGTGGATGATAGTCTTAATAAACTGGGGGAGGACATGGGTTTTGAGAGCCAGGCTAGTTTCTAGGTCAGGCATCAACGAGACCTTAGCCAGAAAGTAAATGCCACTGCTTTTTATGGAGGGCCACGGTCTTTCAGGGGCAGAAAGAAAACAAACAAAAGAACAGATATCCAGTGTTAAAATTCTTTGTCCCTAGTTACTCAGTATTGCCCAGAAGTCATTAGAGTGACTTCATCTAACGCCCATGTCAAAACAACATGTGCCGTCACCTGTCAACCAGCATCCTAATATCCCAGTGTCCCAGACACCTTGATAATCTTGTAGCTCAGAATGACTGAAAAAAAAAAAATGTATTAGTAAAAACTTGCAGCCATTCATGTGTTTAACCTTGGATGTGTTTGAGAATAAACTGGTATGCTTCTGGTTTTATCATTTTTTAACCTAAAGTATAAACATACAGCTTTAATTGGCAACAAAAAAGTAATGAACCTCACCCACATTCTCCCCCAGCCAGCTGAAAAGAGAATACCAAATATTAGATCTTTTTATTTGACTTCTGGGATTATTTATGCATGGTATAATTACCATGATGTATGATTCTGAGTCTTTTAAGGGCACCTCTCCCGTAGCCATAATTTCTTTCCTCCTTGTGGCTCGGGTACAGCTAACACAATTAACTGGGCACTGACTGGTGCTCCCTAGGGCGATTTCAATCCTTGCCTGGCTTCATTCTCTGTTGGAGAGCTTGTCAGGGCCATTCATACCTGACTTGGAGTGAGCCTCTCTTCACTTACACTTCTTCAGGGGGAAATTGAATTTCTTCTGGAGTAGGTTTGCTGGTTGTATAGAGAGATATGGGTAAGGCACAAGCAAGTGCACATTTCTCCCTGAACTTTAAAAAAAGCCGTAGATTTCAAAAGAAAATGTGCTATTATTATTAATTTTTAGATGGAGTCCCACTCTTTCACCCAGGCTGGAGCGCAGTGGTACGATTTCGCCTCACTGCAAACTCTGACTCCAGGGTTCAAGAAATTATCCTGCCTCAGCCTCCCAAGTAGCTTGGATTACAGGCTTGCACCACCATGCCCGGCTAATTTTTTTTTTTTTTTTTTTTTTTTGTATTTTTAGTAGAGATGGGGTTTCACCATGTTGGCCAGGCTGGTCTCGAACTCCTGACCTCAGGTGATCCGCCCACCTTGGCCTCCCAAAGTGCTGGGATTACAGGTGTGAGCCACTGCGCCTGGCTGAAAATGTGTCTTTTAATCCGTCTACAGCTAGTCTCCCTTTTAGTAAATAACTGGCATTTAAAAGAAACCATCATTAGACATGCCTTTGAAACCCTTTTGTAATCGTTAACAAGAACTTCTCCTCAGAAGATAAGTTCCATTGTGATTATTTAAGCAGAAGTAATTTTTGGTCAAAATAGGCAATTATTTTTATTTCCTCTTAAGCTTTGCTCACCAGAAGCAAATTTGACATTATGCCAAAATGCATTGGTAAGCACCATAGTCAGTTTCAGGCTTTGAGCACTCCTGTCAGAATCCTTTTATGGGAAAGTGGTCCAGAGAGCATTAGAGAGACCACCTGTCAGCACCTCCCAGTGCAGAGATCAGGTGATGAAGTTCAAAGGATCCCAGCACTCATCTTCACCATAACCAGTTCGTTAGCACCAAAGGGAAAATTATATCAGTAACAAAACTGAACCAGAAAAAGGAAAATACAGGTACTGATGAATAACTCAAAAAGAAATATATCAAGAAAACTATCAAAGTTTACTGAGAAATATAAACAAAGGCTTAAATATAAATACTGCACATAGTATTTCTAAGTGGTAAGCCTGAATAGAGCAAAAATGTCAATTCTTTCTTCTTCCATATTTACATTTATGTGATTTTTAATTAAAATAGCAATAATGTGATAGAATTAAGAGGTAAAAAATAAAAATAGCAATAAGATTGATGGGGTAGGGGTTTACAGGAGAGAGGGAGTTTAACAAAACTACACCAAAGTTTATTCAGAGAAATAGCTGAGAAAATGTGAAAGTGAACTATTCTGTCTCATCCAGTATCAAATCAGCTAACGAAGTCACAACAATCAAAAGTGTGTGGAGCTGACCCAAGATGCAACAGAGAGAGTAGACTTCAATAGACAGCCCTAAAAGCGAAGTCAATGTAAGACAACTTTTCAATAATGGTGTTGTGAGAATTGGCTATTTTAAAAAAAATTCCAATACTATCATCACATCTTACCATACACCAGAATAAATTTCACCTGTAAAAACATTAAAAAGAAAATATACGTGAGCATTTGGCTGATAGATTCAGGACTCCTGATGCAAAAACAAAAACAAAAACAAAGTATAAACGAGTATATTATTTTGACTATATACAAATTTTAAAATTTTACAGGTCGAAGTCTCCTCATTACCATGCTCCTGTACCTGAAGTTCTACTCTTTATTTCAGAATAAGGCATATTTTTAGAATAAGAACAAGAATGCAGGGGCGTTCTGTTAAAATATAAAACCTTCAAGAGTTAGAGAAGCAGCACCATGAGGCGGTATCAGTTGTCAATGTATTGAAGCACTTCTAACTCACAAAGAGCAACCTACTCCGAGACCCCTCCAGCACCTTCTCTATGCCATCTAACCCACACCAGTCCTTCCCCCAACTCCCCCTGACTACCCCAAGAGCCAGCAACTAAAGGAGTAACACCTGGTACAAAAGGGCCATCCAAACACAGAGCCTCCACCAGTGTCCATTCCGATTCGTCCATGCCTGTGCCAAGTCAATTATTAGACCTTTGGACTACTACCTCTGCTAAGAGGTATTCCAAATGGAGCCACTCTCAAGGTTTGGTTAATGTAGTAACTGCCATGTTGGAAAGAAGGTAGGGTCCTGAGAGCAGAGGTAAAAAGTAGACACATTTTGGCCAGGTGCAGTGGCTCACGTCTGTAATCCTAGCACTTTGGGAGGCTGAGGCGGGTGGATTGCCTGAGTTCAGGAGTTCAAGACCAGCCTGGGCAACACAGTGAAAGCCTGTCTCTACTAAAAATACAAAAAATTAGCCAGGTGTGGTTGTGTGCGCCTGTGGTCCCAGCTACTCAGGAGGCTGAGGCAGGTGAGTTGCTTGAACCTGGGAGGTGAAGGTTGCAATGAGCTGAGATCGCACCACTGCACTCCAGCCTAGGCTAAAGAGCAAGGTCTCCAAAAAAAAAAAAAAAAAAAAAAAAAAAATTGATACATTTTGATGAGTGCCTGGAGAAAAAGCAGGTCTTGGCCAGAGACTTCTAGGAGTGTGGGGGGCATCCAAAGAGCAACCAGGTAGTTCAGGATTTGTAGGGAAGCCTGTAGAAAAGGAAAAAATTGTGAAAAAGGAATGCTAAAAACTCCTGAGGATAGGCTCCTCCAATTTCATCGTTTTACCAATGGCTAACAAGGTAACTGGGTCAACTTATAGCTTCCCTACTCCAGCATTTCATTCTGGGTCAATTAAAATTTCAACAAGTCTGGAGGCCATAGTCTTTTTGGAAAATGTGCCTTTGGAAAAAGATACAAAGTGTGGAGCCTGACCTTGCCCCAGTTTGTGGGGGTAGGAGAGAGGGCAGGTAACAGGTGCATGGGCACCAGGAATGCTAAACGTATGCCCTGCTTGGCACAAGGCACCCTGCACAGAGAAAACTGTCCCACCAAAATGTCATTATCACTCCCACTGAGAAGCATGGAGACGGAAGTTTAATACTATTTTGCCTTTATACACCTTGATGGCTGAGGTTTGGCATTTCTTTTCTGTTGGGGTAAGGGAGAAGCATTCCTTTAATACAAAATAATAGAATTTAAAAAGTTGGTTTTTCTTTTAAGTAAAAGCATTTTTTTTTACTTTCTTTGGTGTTGAAAGAAAAAGATTCTAATAATGACATTTTGTGCCAAGAGTCATTAGACTGAAGTATCTGCCTGAAGCAAAATTTTACGGCCAAGTTATGAACCTGCAAACAGAACCTTAACTATTGTGATAGGAGCTGACTGTGGTCATAAAAATGAATTTGTTAAATAAAATATGTTTATAATTCACTAGGCTCAGAATCAGGTAAGTGGGAAGAAACCTCCAGTGAGTCGTTATGATTTTGCAAAATAGTCAAAAGAGCACTTCACTCTGTAGGCAGGTAGAGGAGTGCACGCCCTATTGTCATTATTACAGTGTATGATTTCATTTATTCATGGGGTGCCAGGGATGCATGGCCCTTCTGAGCAGCTAAAACACAGTGGACAAGAGCAAGAAAATGAAATGAAATCCTGGTCTTAAAGAGAATGCAACTGAAATGTGTGAGCCAGTCCAGTTTGGTGGATGACAAGAAACACTGGGAGAACATTAATGTAATGAGCTTTTGCAGATCCTAGTGAGGTTTAGCAACAAGTTTGAAGGAGGACAGAAAGGGGAGGACATAGATTCATTCGGAATGTGAAAGAAAACAAGCCTGGCCAGGAATAAGAATCTCACTGGGGCATAAAGACTAGAACCAAACAAAAGAAGGGAAAAGGCTTCATCTTGCACACAGAGCGTAGAATCCAAATGCTCTTTTACTACAGGAAAAAAATCTTGGCTGGTGTAGAAGAAAAGCTAGCTCTGGCTTTTCCCGGAAATGGATGGCCCATATAATCACCATCAATAAGTGAAATGAGAATCAAACTCAGGGGAAAAGGGCATAGAAAAGAGAATCAAAACTTAGGCAAGTATGTGCTCCAAACAACCCAGATATTTCTACTTTCAGCATGTTTAATATCAAAGCAGATATAAAAAAGGAAAGAGAAAGTTATAGACTGATGGTATCCCCCCAGATTTATATGCTGAAGCATTAAGTCTGAGACCTCAGAATGTGACTGCATTCAGAGATAGGACCTTTAAAGAGGTGGCTGAGTTAAAACTAGGAAGTTAAGATGGGGTCTACTCCGACTACTGGTGTCCTTATAAGAAAAGGAGACTAGGTCATGCAAAGAGACACCGGGAATGGGGAAGACCACGTGAGGATGCGGTGAGAGGGCAGCCATCTCCCAGCCAAGGAGAGAGGTCTCAGGAGAAACCAGCCCCGTGGATGCCTTGATCTCAGGCTTCTAGCTTTAAGAACTTTGAGAAAATAAATATCTGTTGTTTAGGTCACCCAGTCTGTGATATTTTGTTAGGGCAATCCTAGCAAACTAAGAGAGAGAGAGAAATTTGTAAAAAGAAATTCACATTAATAATAATAGGGCTAACAACAGAGAAACAGAGCTCTCTGACCTTAGAAACCACCATTTTACAAGAGGGAAAACTGAAGGCCAAATTACTAGGCAAAGTCATCATCAGGTGTTTGTTGTAACACCAACATTAGAACTCAGGTCTCCTGACAGTGAATCCTGAGCTCTTGTCACTCACCCTCATGGCCTTGGCCCGTCATGGACTTGATGGGGCCAGGGTTGTCAGCTGCTACACTCTGGGTCTCCTCCACCCATTCTCCTGCTATGACCAGGGCAATTTTTCTAAAACCCAAATATCATCTTGAAATATTCTCACTCACAGCAGCCCCCCTTTGCCCTGAAGTTCAAGTCCAAATTCCTCCACAGACCTACACCTCTTCCCAGAAGTCATTATTTTGGGTCCCCAAGCAGGGCAGTGCTGACTCTTCCATCTAGACCTCTTAATGCCATTCTTCGCTCTGGAACACTCCTCACCCTCCCTTACCCCTCAACCTGTCACTCTTGGGATGATAAGCTCCTATTCATTTTTCAACCTTCAGCTCTTCTGTAGAGATTAACTCTGGATTCGCTGCTCTTCTAAAATTCTCCCTGAATTTCCCCCAGGTAGTGCTTATCCCATACTGCAGTCAAGACTCCAGTAGACAAGAGGCTGGATAAGAGCAAACCCAGGCTTGTTTCATGCTTAATATAAGTTGAGAGAATTATGTGTTATACATGTTTTGGAGATGTCAGACTTGCACTGCCTCAAGTTTTGGCAGCCTTTTGTTAATCTGGCTATCTTTGTGGATGCTTACTAAATACCATTTGAATGAATGAAAAATGAGTTAATGCAATATGTTTTATCAGAGGTGGAGTACAGGTGGGAGGATAGTGCAGCATATTCTAGCAGCTTCACACTTCACCAATAATTTGTTAACCTGACCCATTTTGCCCATCCTCATCCAAAAAACTGTGAGGCCACAGAGCATAGGATGATGAGGGTCCTTGAAGGTCATCCAAGACATGGGCCTGCTCAGAAGGGGGTTGAAAACTCCAAGGAGAAGAGGGAGACGAACTTAGCCTCTGGAAGAGATATTTAAGGCCATGTCTAGCCCCTAGCCATGTCAAGCTGTACTGACGACATCCTCTGGAGGCTCAGGGACAGGGAGCAGCAGCAGAGCTGGCTATTCACAAGCAGGTTTCAAATCTAGCCAAGCCCTGAGCACAGAAAAGTTAGGTGACTTGCTGAAGGTCATGAAGCTAGCAAGGTAAGAGGGTGGGGACTGGGATTTGAACCCAGAAAGTGTGACTCCAGAGTCCATGCTACTAACTGCTATGGTACATGGTAGGATGGATTTCCTGAATTATTGCTGCCAGTAAGAAATGGTGGTTGTGGGTCCTAGACTCAGACTTCCCCACTGGAGCCGCTGAGCTCTTGCCCTGCCTTCTTGCACACTGGACACGCTGGAAACATCCAGCAGGCCCTTTCAGAAGGAAAGATTTTTCTCTCTGCAGGTCTGGATTCCTACCAGTGGAATGTCACCCCTCAGAATAGGCAGGTGGCAAATTTAAGCAATTAGTGAAAATCAGGACTCACAGTCTTGAGAATAATTAATGTTGTCTTCTAATCTCTTTCCTCTGGGGAAACTTTGCATGTTGCTTAAAAGAAATGTCATCTACGCCTCACTGTTTCCAGAACCTGACTGTGAATAGCAGCACTTTTATTTCAGAGCTCTGCAAAAGCAACGTTTAAAGGGTCTTTCCCTCAATTACCAGCCAAGTCCACACATTTCGCAGCAGATGGGATACTAGATAGGCCACTGTAATGGTAGAACAGCCAGGAATGGTCAGATGAGTGCTTTCAAAGTGACAGGAAGCTTCCTGTTCCTATCACCCGATAGTCCCCCCACAGCCAGATGATACATAAAGGACAGTGATGGGACCCAACAGAAGAATGTAGCACAAATGTCCTGAGGAAACACGAAGAACTTCATGGAAAGGACAGCTCATGGCATGTAGCAAAGGGTGGGAAGAATTTCACAGATGAAGAGGGGCAGAGATTGTGGAAAAAGGAAACAGCGAGAGCAAAGGAAAAGAGGTAGAAATGCAGGGAATGGACAAGGAAGAGACAATTTGCTGTAGTGTTGGGTTTTCCAAGTTGAGAGTAGGAGGAAAATAACTGCAAAAGTAACCTGTAGCTATTTTTCAGTAAACTTTAAGATGAGCCAAAGAAATGGGTTTAATTTGGAAGGCATTAGAGAACCACTGAAAGTTTTAGAGGAGAGACTGGACAGAGTGTTATCATCTCAAAACTAGAAGGCTTCTTAGAAATGATCCAACTCCCTCATTTTACTGTTGAGGAAACACAGAAGAGAGAAACCTTAGCCAAAGCACACCCAGAACTAGAAGCAAGGCCTCTTGATTAGTCTAGCAGTCTCTATACTAACTACTTCCTCTTTGCCAATCCTTTAATCATGTCTGATTGTGTGAGGTCTAAGTGGTGTTAGCTGAGATGACTTTCTATTTGTTTGTTTTTGAGACACGGTCTCTCTCTCTCGCCCAGGCTGAAGTTCAGTGGCACAATCTCGGCTCACTACAGCCTCGATCTCTCAGGCTCAAGTGATCCTCCCACCTCAGCCTCCTAAGTAGCTGGGACCACAGACATGCCACCATGCCCAGCTAATTTTTGTATTTTTATAAAGACGGGGTTTATGCTATGTTGCCCAGGCTGGTCTCAAATTCTTGAACTCAAGTGATCTTCCCACCTTGGCCTCCCAAAGTGCTAGAATTACAGGTGTGAGCCACCATGCCTGGCCTGTTTTTTTTTTGTTTGTTTGTTTGTTTTTATTGTACTCCTGCCTCCATCCATCACCATACCTCATGAAAAGGGCTTGTCACACGTTTGGAGACAGCGAGAAAACCTCCATATCTTGAGTGCTTAGCATGTCCCAGACCTTGAGCTAAATGCCTTGCATAAATGTTAATCCTCATGGCATCCCTATAATATATTATTATTTACAAAATCATTGCTCACACATTTTGCCAGATGTCTCACAGCCAGAAAGATGTGAGGCCAGGATTCTACCCTAGAGTGAGGCCAGGATTCCACTCTAGTTCTTTCTCCCCATACCAAGCTCCTTCCACTATGCTAAACGTATGCCCCACATCAGCATGTGGTTATGCCCAGGGCTCCTTGAAAACCCTTGAAATCAAAATCAGTAGACATAATTCTATGTTTCCCACAACTGAACACCAGTTGTGCCCATCTCTGACCAGAGTGGCTGCGGCAGAGTGGTGATCTGTGGCTCACTCTCCCCTACAACATCCTGGTGAGTACACCCTGGTGATCTAAGTCTTACTCTGATCCATTCAAGCAGCAAGGCTTTTGCCAGATACAATTTACCTCCCACACTTCTGGGTATAAAGAGATTTCATCATAGGTGCATTTTAACTTGAGGGATATCAACTATGCACGCTGGGCCAAACAAAAAAATTGAATGAGGAAGGGAAGGAAGGAGAGACAGAGAGAGAAAATGAGATTTCTTTCTATAATTCTACTCACTGGTGGGACTGAGAGAGAAGGTAGAAAATTGCAATCCTTCAGGAAGTCTTGGTCCTGGGGTGCTTTTCACAGTGACAGCATATCACCATATGGATATAATTTGAGCATTTAAAAAGATCTTTTTCATACAATATAACCCCTCAAGTCAAGCCAACCGATGCTGAACAGAAGTAGACTGTTCCAATGCTGGAAGAAACATCAGTTATGCTTTACATTATCTATAACATGGTACCTTTTGAAAAAATTTTCAAGGGTAATTTGTGCTATATGACATTTGTTTTGCATTCTGCCTTTAAACCTAACTTAAGTTCACTCTGTGTTTAAATGATCATGGAGAACTCCATCCTGCTTCTCTCATCCCTCCATGTAAATTCTCACTTTTTGCTCTCAAAGTCCAAAGCTACAAGGTGTGTGTGGTGGTAGGAAAGTGAGGGTTGGTGAAGGGTTGGCCAGGGTTCAGGATATATGGGTTTTTAAATGGGAAGATGGAAGGAATACCATTCTAGCACCATTCTTCATTTATTCTATCAGCATTTTTTAGCAATCTATTTATTTAAGAGCCAGATTCTCTGCTAGCAACTAGATGGAAAGCTGTGACCTTCTGAAAGAATTAGTAAGTTTTATCATAGAGGGAAGTACAAAGTACTTGTTTATCTGCCTCAAATAATGGGGTGCCACAGGCCACATTAGCATTTTTCTCACAATACTCTTCATCATGCAATTAAATCCATTTTAATCTTAGGTACATTAAAACCATGGAAGATATTACTGAAAAACATGAACTTTGCTCTATGGTATTGTAAGTGCCATCTTAAGTAACTCTAGTGTTGAAATAGCTTTAGAAAAAAAGAAAAAACTCTTGCATTCTTCACATGCTCATTTGTAAGAACTGAATGTGTTCTTCCAAAATGCATATGTTGAAGCCCTAACCTCCATATGATGTTATTTGGAGATGGGGCCTTTGGGAGGCAATTAGGTTTAAATGAGGTCATGAGGGTGGGACTCCTATGATGGGATTAGTGCCCTTATGAGAAGAGGAAGAGACTTAAGTATACTCATGTTCCTTCTCTCTCTCTGTCATGTGAAGACACAGTGAGAAGACGGTTGTCTGCAAGTCAGGAAGAGGATCCTCACCAGGAAATGAATCTGCCAGCACTTTTATCTTAAACTTTCCAGCCTCCAGAACTGTTACAAATGAATGTCCGTTGCTTAAGCTACCCAGTCTACGGTATCTTGTTACAGCAACCTGAGCTGACTAAGATATCACTAAATTGAGGATCTTCCAAAATCTTATGTACTGTGGGGACTGAGGGAGATTGGATCTTAAACTGTTGTTGCCAGAAACAGGCATTTGAGGGTTATAAGTAGGATTTGAGGGTAGAAATTGAAATTCGTCTTCCGACAGATGATGCTTTGTTTGAAAAGAACCAACTGGATGGTCTGTGGACTAGTCAGTTTCCCTAGAGAAGAGAGGTGACACGTAGACTCACATTACCAATCTCTCCACTGAAATTCTCTTCCTGATATCTAGCTCTGAATGTCTTTCCTGCCCTCTCCAACTTCTCTTACAGACTGAATGTGAGTAGTCAAATAAGTCACAAGGGGGTTTTTGTCCACCTTCCCTGAAAGTTCTCCTTGAGTGGGTCATCATCTTACTTTGGAAGCTTGGGATAAATTTTTATTTTGTACTTATTACAGTACAGAGAGGTCCCATCACCCAGCTAACCCCAACAGTAGGATATTACACAACAGTGGCATATGAACAAATCCAGGACATTAATACTATTGGCATAATATACTTTACTAGAGTACAGATTGGGTTCTTACTCAACTTGTTATTTCAGCTTAAATATTTGAGGCCAAGATAGTTTTAGTAGCGACCTTCTACCTCATCATGAGCCTGACAGGAGGTAGGAGCCTCCAAGGCCTGGGCAAGTCAGCAGAGACTTGCCACTAAGGCCATGGAGACAGCATGAAGGATTCAGGGTCTGAGGACATACACAGGATAAGATGATCCCACACAGCAGTAGAGCAGATAGGGCATTTCTGCAATGACTCTATGCCTCCACTTCAGGAGAGCACTGCAAAGGAATTATGAGGCACAGACAACCATCACAATTATGGCCTCTTCCCTCCTCCATAAGGTGCATCTGAATCTGCTTCAGAGACATGAAGAACTTAACAGCTGACCAGAAGATGGGCACAAACCTTCCTAGGAGTTCTCTGACAAGCCTTGGGAAAAGAAGGAGGTGTAACAAAACAAAGCATCTTGTTGAAATCAGAATAATATCTTCATACTGCCCCTGAGGTCCCCTCATCCTCTCTCCCCACCAAAATGTCAGCAATCTGAATTCCAGGAAAACACACAGCTTTTCCACTTCCTCCTCTTCTACCCCATGCATGAAATGAGATGATTTCTCCTCTCTGGGGAAACTGATGAGCCCTTAAAGAAAGGTGTATATTTACTGGCATTTGGTGCCTCCAATAAAATGGCTGGGTCTCTTTCCCTATCATCCTGGAGAAGCCATCACTTTATAAGTCCCACATTCACAATCAGAACTTCTAATCACCTTTTAAATTCCTTGTTGCATACAAATATCCAAGGACCTTTCAATATTTAAGGAAAGCTTCTAATGTGAAAGATAGAACCTAAAACAACCAGAATAGTCTTGTGACTTTCACAAAAAAAGCCAAGGTGGGCAGAAAAGGAAAGCTTGCAGAAGCTGCAGTCAATATATTTGAGACAAAGAGAAGATAATACATTCATGAAATGGGATACTCAAAAATCTGAGAATAAGAGTTTGGGGAAGTTAAAAATGTTACAGAAGAAATTAAAAATCTGTGGATGGACTGAAAAACAAAGTGAGAAAATCTCCAAAAAATAGTACAAAAAAAAAAAGCTAGAGTTGGTAAATAAGTGACAAGAAAAGAAAATTAAATCAATTCAAGTCCAAAATTCTCCATGTTACTCTCTTGCCCCAAACCCTCCAATGGTTTCCCATCTTACTAATGCGAAAGCCAAACTCTTGCACACACAATGTCGCACATGATTTGGTATCCATCACTTTCTGATCTCATCTGGTGACTCTGTCACTGCTCACTTCACTGCAGCGTCACTCAAGAGCTCCTGTTAGGTGTGCTCCCACCTCAAGGCACTTGCAACTGAGTGTTTCCTCTGGCTGGAATATTCTTCTAATAGCCAGGAAAAAGGAAAAGCACTCAATGTCCTCATAAAGTACGCTCCATCTCCTATTCTTGCCTTTTTGCCAACAACTCTCCTGCCTTACACTTGTCTAGTTCCTGCATTCTGAGCATCCCTGCACACTTGCGTTTTTCTACCTCATAACTCCACTCTCCTGGAAAGTTTTTTCCTGGAAAGTTCTCCTGCCCACATCTACCACAATCCTACATTCATTGTCAAGGCTCATCTCAATGCCATTAATCCTTCCCTGGTCTCACCAATCAGACGTGACTTCTCCCTCCTTTGAATTTCACTTGAATATCCCTTTTGGAAGTTATATGACTTCACCCTACATTTTAGTTATGTTTGTCATGTCTGAGACTTCCCTCTAGACTATGAGTTATTTGAAAAATGAGGGTACAGCTTGACCACTTTTACCACTTCAGAATGATACCACACAATATTTTGCCCTGAGTGGGCAATTGAAGATTCCTAGAACAAGATTCTCTTTGGGTCATTTGGAAGACAATGTCCAACCATGCCTTTCCTTCTTGACTGTTTGGAAGAATCACCCATTCACTGTGAACATAGTACATGTGTCCAGTTGTATGCTGGACCAGAAATAGCTAGAGTTAAAAGTCAGAATATTTCATTCAAACATCCCTATTCCCATATTCCCTTGAAATAACAAAAAAACTGAATGAGGCTGGACTTTCCCTCATAGCGACCATCAGAAAGGGCAAATGTACAGCTATCATCTGTGGATGGGCATGCCTTCCACAGCCTCTGGGCCTGCCTCTGTGACTCATGTCACCCACTGAGCCCTCCAGGTGTTTGAATTTTGCAAGCCCTGGTCTAAATCATGTTTGGCCTTTGCCATTTTAAAAGAATCTAGCGCTAGATGTTGCTCAGAACAGAAATCCTACACATAAAGCTTTGCAAGTTGTTAAAAAAAAAAAAAAGAAATACACTCCTCTGAACACTAACACTGAGAATCCTGAATGATTTCCTGATGTACTTCTTCTTTCTGAAAAGGTGTCGCCAAGCACCTTTAGAAATTGTAAATCAGCAGCACACAATGGCAGCATGAAAGTCACTTCAAGGAATATAAATATAAAACAAAACTGTAACGTGAAAATGTCAAACCCTCATTAAAATACTAGAAATGTCATTTAATAAAGGAGGTTTGGAGATTCACATGGTTAAACTGAGATACTGAGGAAACTTATGCACAAATTTTTAACACATAATCAGGAGAAAAAACTGAACTGGGAACTGTAAGGAAAATTATTTTGCCATACGTATCCCCAAAATGTAGTAAATAAACAATGAGCAGAGATATGTTTTTATTCTTGCATACAACAGCAGGTCCCCAGAGCTGTGCAACAATTCAGCAGTGTGTATTGTATTGAAAAAAAGAACTCACTTATTAAGCATCAAGAACAAAATCTTCCACAAATGTCTTCTCTAATAGAAGTCACCTTCACTGCTAATTTGGAATTTGGAGCAATAGCCTTTTATTAAACTATTTACAAACAGCATTTTATACGTCAGAATACATCATCATAAATCAAGCACACACTATTGCATTAGCCTCAAATAGACTCAGTTAGAGAACCTCAATAGAGGATTTTAAATGCCCGTCCTTCCAATTTTACCCATAGTACCTTGCAATGCAACTTAATTTTGATATTGAGGCTTTCATAAAAGTTCTATCTTTACTAACTCAACACTATTATAAAATTTAAATGAAAAACAAACCATGACAAGGGGAAAAAATTAATAGGGATAGTCAAGGGACTCCAGATACATCTTCAAGCAAAAATAGATGAAAAGTCAATAAAGAAGTGAGACAGAAAAGCAGGTTTCTGAGTTTAAGCAGCATAGCAAGTGAATTTTCACCACCATGGCCTACCAGCTTGAATAAACAGAACAGAGATTATGAAAGAAGCATAAACATGAGGGAGTAGCAGGAAGGCATTCAAAACAAAATAGGCATGTATCATTGAATTTTGCAACTATCTTTGAGTGCATATTTCTATCCAGGTGGTGTGACTTAATGGATGACAGCATAGCCTTTGGAGTGGGGTATCCCTGCGAAAGAGGGCAAGTTACCTTTGCTCCTCTGTATCCTTATCTGTAAATTGAGCATAACTGCACCTACACCACAGAGCTGTTGTGGAGTTAAAGGAGCTAATGCACCCAACACACTTAGGGGGATGTGGTTACACCACAACCTTTGGATTGAACCAAGTCACAAAATAAAAATTCAGTATTGTTGAACAAGGACTTAAAAAGATCTTCCAAGAAAAAAAAAACAAAAACAAAAAACAACTAAATGAACTACTTTAAGCCATAATTAAATTGATCTAAAATTATTAGCTCAGAATAAAACCAGAAACTTCAAAATGTTTTCCAAACTAACATAGCACAATTGTTTCATTAGGATCAGTCCCTGGGAGAGAAATGAGATGGAGAAAGGAGCAAAGTCAAATGATTCATTTGTTATGAATGACAAACTGCTAGTCCCACTTCGGTGTCTCCACTTTTCACATTCCTAAGTGTTGTTCTCAGTCTCCACATTCTGGCTTTTCCATTCAGCGTCTGCCATAGTCATTCTCACTAGGACTATTTTTACGTTTTGCTCACCTTGAATGACAATGGCTCATAGGTGACAGCGAAACTTTGTGATCTGAGGAGATGGGACTTGAAGGCCAAAGCGGTTTTCATAAACCACTTACTGGGGATGAAGACAGCAGCCCAGGCTTGTCAAGCAAAGACTAGAGGTTTCTGATCAGAAGCAAGAGGATCAACCAAATCTAACACCCACACAGACAACAAAGATCAGAGACAGCTGAGTCAGTTGTCAGACAACAGTCAGAAGGGAAGCAAAACAGGTGCCAAAAATTCCAGGCAATCCCAGCACGATGGTGCATACCTGTGGCCCTGGCTATGCAGAAGGCTGAGGCAGGAGGATTGCTTGAGCGCAGGAGTTCGAGGCCTGCCTGGGCAACATGTTGATACTTCCATCTCTTAAAATAAATTAATTAATTAAATGAAATAATCCTTTTTTAAAAAGGTCCAGGCAGTCAGTCAAGAATCAGGATGTTCAGAATAAGGCTGGCATATAGCAGTGGTTCAATAAACAATAAATTAATGACCATTAATAAACGAACAAGAAAAAGACTCATGGAAAAGCAAGCAGTAGGACAGGTATAAGGGTAGAGGGGTGTGGTGAGGCGAGAAGACCTTGACAGCAAACACTTTTTTCTCTATCTGAGAGCTGCAAGGAGACTTCTTTGAGACTAGAGAGGGTAATCCAGTGTGGCTAGTTAAATGCCAGCGTGAGCACACACAGATGCACCTTGCTTGCTTCAGTAAGGAGTAATGAGCGGAAGAAATTAACTGCAGCTTATGACCTACAACCCTTCTTAAACCAAACAGCTTCTTTCTGGTTCCTTTTCTTCTCTTTTTCAAATGCTCTTTCGTTCATGGGACTCTAAGCAGACTTCAGTAACTCCACCTCTGATGTTTCCAGCCTGGTCTCACAAGAATCACACGCCACAGTTTGATATTTTTCAGGGCCAAAATTCTTCTAGAGTTTACCTGATTGCATTCCTGGGCTTGTTTAGGACAAAGGAAGGAGAGAAGGGAAAGGGAAAAGAAGGGTAACACTGTATGTTTTTACAGATTTAAGTTGAGCTTTGTTGAGGGAGAAGAACCGAGACTGTGTATATAAGAAACATTGCTGTTTCTCCTCATCTAATCTGTCAGTATCCCTTACCAGGTATTTTTTAGAATGGGGTAGTGGCGGTGCTCCAAGATCTCCCCTTAGCACTGAGATACTCGCTTCTCTAGCTTCTGGGAATATTGACTGCTGACAGCTTGCTGGATGTGAGGATAAAAAGGCCCAACCCTCTTGTTTCAATTCAAGACATTTGTGGATGCTGTCCCATCTCCAGCATGCACCAGACAACTGGCTGAGCCTCAGTGGCAATGGCACTGCAACTGCACTTGAGCTTGTCCCTTTACCAATCCTGACTTCCTCAAATCCCCACAGGAAGTGTACAATTCTCTGCCTCTGAGTCTGTTCTGAGGAAACCCAGTCTAAGGCAAAGCACACCCTGTTTGGGGACACATGTCATATAAATTACATTCAAGAGGGAAAGTATACTGGTCATATGTGTTTCTTCCACCAGCCACTGACTGGCTAGGAATGATGTCAAGAGGTGGTTAGTCATCTCTTGGAGTGCTTCTCAGCAGCAGTCTTACATTTGGAAAAAATAGACTCGTTCCTTTCCCCATGGGCAAGAATAGATAACAAAAGAAAATACGCTATGAAAACAAGGGCAAAGTTGTTACCTAGAAATATTTTATGATTTCCCACACTGCTATCTAATTGGGATGTTCTCTCATTAAATATAGAATAACATATAGCCCCTTATCAAATCCAAACAATTTCAGTAACATCATACCCTCAAAAACTCAGCATAAGTAGTTTATGTAAAGCAGTGGAAAGCTGGGATTTAATGACTATCTTGGGGCTTGGTAAAACTGTGTGGTGTTATTTGGATGATTGTGTCCAGGAATAATTGTTTCATTCATATTGAATACCAGGAAGGCTTTAGGAATTAAATAATTTATATTGAATTAAGTTAAATAATCTAGCCAACAAACCTAATGAATCATGAACTGCATTCTGATTGGTGGAGAAGAGACATTAGCCCACAGAGAGTTGCTGCTTTCTCTACATAACCATCCAGGCATACTACACATAAATTTGCAAGTTGGCCAATATAGTTGCAAAAGATGAACTGAGTGTACAAGATAGATACTGAATTCCCTGGAGCCTGAGCTGACCAGTGCAGACTTGGTGGTGAATACTAAAAAATTATTATAGAAACAATTTAAAGTGAACCCTCAAATTTATGAAATCAATGCAAGTTATGCTGCTTGAGAAATTAACTGTGCTTCTCATTGTAAGACTACTAATTGCTATTAGGGAAAAGTGTGCTTTCAAAGCAATATATGTAACGTAGGAATATTAGATTGGCTTTTGTCAAAATATTGAGCATCTGTTTAAAATACATGGTCAAGAGTAAGAGTAGGGAACGTTTTACAAAATATACATATGTAAAGTCCCCTTTAATTTGCTGTAGCCATTTTAAATAGGAAATACGGGGTTATTTATCTTCAGGAAATCTTGAAGAACATCTCACAAAACTCAAGAATGAATAATGAAACATGTTAAGAATCAGGTTCTTAATATGTTTTCAATTAAAAACTAAGTGTTTACATGAGCTCTGCATGATGCGTAAGTGGAGATATGATCATTGTCATTATTTTATAAGTTGCAGTTTCCAAGATTTGTCCTTCTGAAGCTTTTTATTTATTCTTGGAGGTTGTTTTCTCCTAGGAAAATAGAGCATCTGTACCGCTGAGTTTGTGGCTGTGTGGTCTGGGGACACCTTCCTTGGTACAAACAACCAAGACCTATACAGAAGCACACTGCCTTATATTTCATTCTATTTTTTTTCTAGAGAATTGAAGTCATGAATAAAACAATCAAGCATAATATCTACTAATTATTATGTTTACTAAAAGAATATATAATTTGAACAAAGTTTTAAGACATAAAAAGTATTTGGGCCTTTCTAATCTTTATCTAATGGTACCAATCACTAGATTTTTCTAACCCTGATTTTTTTCTTGAGGGCAGAACATGACTTTCCAAGTATTTTAGTGTCAAAAAGCTATTACTGTGCATGTCCACAGACTAGACTCTAGGCTTATAGGCCACTTTTTTTGCTGCTTTTTTTTTTCTTTTTTAATAGAAGCCTTTACCTACTTCTCTACCATTTATCCACAGAATGACGATAAACACACTTCCAAATGTCTGGCCCAAAGTCCCGGCTATCTCATGTTTAACAGTATCTACATCTGTTTTCAGCAAACATTTTTCTAATTTCGTAGAGTGGATATTTTATCAGAAGTTTGGTATGACAGATACATTACCACAGGGGAAAAAATTTGAGGATGTTTCTGAAAACCACACTTAAGAAATCGGAAAAGCATTTAATATTATTTGCTTAGAAACACATTCTGATAAATGTTAGTGATATTACATACTAAAATACTGCACAGTACAGAACCAGGAACTGTTGTAATTATCAGTGTCATGTGGGCAAGAAGAAAAAACTTCCTCTGGTAGGAATGCAAAGAAAAAAAAGGCATTCATTAATAGTTGCTTTGAACAGCTCTTTCTCCTGAGCTTTTCATTCCCACATTCTGGCTTCTTTCTAGACAGCCTTAGGAGAGGCAGCTACCTTGCAATTCTAATATTTCAGTAGTGCAGCCAAAAAGCAATGTCTATGTTCAAATGGAACCTCCACTTTGGGCAAGTCTGAGTGACTCACTTGCTTCATAAAGTCTTCTGCAACCTGACGTCTTATTTATTGGTTACTTTGCTTTATTACCTCTCTCTTTTACTGAAATGTGTGTTATTTTTGTTCCCAGCTTTATTCCAAACACCTATAATGCGCATAGTAGGCACTAAAATCTTTGTTGAATGAATGAAGTTAGTAAACCTCCCTAGGCCTCAGTATCTTCATCTGTGAAGTGAGGAAAAATAATACCAGCTACCATAGATGGAGGAGGCAAGAATTAAGTGAGATAGCTGTACAGAAAAAAAGCACAGTGCCTGGTTGACTATTATTTGGGAAAGGCAAAGCATTCTTTTCCCTAGCTTGCTTTCTCCCCCACTGCAGTGCAAGCTGACCTCAGGGTATGTTTATAATAGTGATCCTTACCCACACCAGACCCTTCTTATGAAAGATATTTTATATAACGTCCCCTGTACTATTCCACTATGTCGGTTTATCCTTAGATGGCAGAGTCATAAAAAATAAGAGCTAAGCAAGGTGAAAGGAAGGACATCAGAACCAGAAAATATCATCAGAAAAAAAATAACCTCCCATGGGAAGATTGCAGCACGGAACTCCGAAGCAGGGAGTTATCACAGCCCTGTGACTAGGAGGTTAGCTCCTGAGTTTTCTTGCTGCCTGGGATGCCTACAGCATAAGCTGTCATCAAACCTAACACCTCCAAATTCAGTGTGTACTCTCTGACTCACAAAATGTTAGATATAAAAGGAAATTTGCAGATCATTTGGTTTAAACCCTTTGTTTTATCCATGAAGAAATGGAGTCCCAGTGAGGACAGATAAGAAACACAAGGCTTCCATTCACCAGATCTCATCTTAGCAATACAATTAATGATGAATCCATTGAACCAGGGATACTGTATTTTACCTGCACATAATTATTGAAATGAAATTTCGTGTTTGTGTTTTTAAACAGTGGTATCCTCATTATTTAAAACACGATACCTTCACACCAATGAAGCACACCAAGCAGAATGGTTCTTGAGAATCTACAAATGGCTGATAAATAAGAGTATTTCAAGAATGTTAGGTGGCTTAGCCATAGAGGGAAATTTCATTAAACAAAAACCAGAGGGCTGCTTCTAAAACAGAACAATCTACCTATTGACCATAGAAGATGTAATGCTCTTTGTTGAACAAAATATACATTTCTTGGAAAAATATTTTCTCCCCTACATTCTTTCTTGCAGCCTCCCATTTTGTGCTGTAACAGATGTACTTTAATCTTGTAAAAGGATACAAGTGGCGAAGTCCTCAACAACATTGTAAAATGACCATTTATTTGCTGTGTACCATGTAGCAAGCACGCTGCTAACAGGCTCATTATATACTAGAGCTTCTGTATCCTGGTTACATGTTAGAATCACCTGGGAACTTAGCTTAACAGCAACAAAAAGGCACCCTAATATGTAGCCAACGGTTGAGAAATGCTGATATATGCTATCTCGGTAGAGGTATACTATTATTATACTTGTTTTTCAGATAAGAAAACTGAGATACAGAGTCTAGCTATCTTGCCAAAGGTAGCACATTAAGTGCCCAAGGTGCAGTCTTAACCCAGAGCAGCTGAGCAGATACCACTATTTATTTAATAGATACTGCTATTCACTATCACTATGATTAATGAATGAAGACAGAGCCTAGATTGAATAGCCACTTGTTCAATTAAGTCTGTTTTTAACATATATATAAATTCTCAGCCCCTCCAAAAAAGGTCTTTCAACCTGTGTTTTTAAAACAATTTATATTTCTTCATCTTCCAAACAGCTTTGCACAGCATATATATATATATATATATACACACACACACATATATAAAATATAAAATATATTTTTACATCTAATTTTTTTAATTGAGGTAAAAATTACATAACATAAAATTCACCATTTTAAAGTGTATAATTCGGTGGCTTTTAGTACCTTCATAATGTTGTGCGACCATCACTACTAATTCCAAAACGTTTTTATCACCCCAAAAAGAAACCCCATATCCATTAGGCCATCACTCTCCATTGTTCCTATTCTCCAAGCCCCTGGTAACTAATAATCTGCTTTTGTCTCTATAGATTTGCCTATTGTGGACATTTCATATGAATGGAATCATACAGTGTGTGGACTTTTACATCTGGCTTCGCTCACTTAGCATAATGTCTTCAAGGTTCATCCATGTTGTAGCATATATCAGTACTTCATTGTATAGCTGAAGAGTATTATATACCCAATGAATGAAATACCACATTTTGTCTATCCTTTCATTAGCTGGTGGACATTGGAAGTGTTTTCACTTTTTGGCTATCATGAATAATCTTGATATGAACACTAGTATACAAGTTTTTATTGGAACAAAATGATGTTTTCAACAATAACTTTTCTGGTCTGTGCTTTAATCAATACCCATTCCAGCAAGGCCCAGCATTTAGTACAGGACTATTTTATTAAGTCATTGGGTTCTATTTGTAAACTTACCTCTAGTATTCCTAGTTAAACCATAGTCTGTTTTACAAAATAAAATGATGTTTGAGCCAAAACAGTTTGTTTTTAATGATCTCATTTTCATTTAGAGAGAAAGTCTGCATTTAACTTAGGACTTTTATTCTTAGTCCCTTTCACAACCACCCCTCCACTTCCCTTCAGCTATTGATTCTGGGTATCCTTGAGCAGATCACTTCCTTCCCTTCGTTCATTCACTGATGCAACCAATAATCTTTGGCCACATTTCAACATTCAGGACCTAGGCTCAATGATGGGCATATAGCATGTACTACACAGACAGACTCTGCACTTGTAGAATGTACACTCTAATAGGAGACAGACACCGAACATTTAATTATACACCTAGTGATCTAGTTATAATTATAATAAATGGTAGAAAGAAAAATTGAGGGTACTAAGAACATGTATAACAGATATAAACTCCCTATGCCTCAATTTCCTCAAATCAGTGTTATAAATAAACTAAATGAGATTTTTTTTAAATGTCAAATAAAGGAGCTTCACAGGCAAACCTACTCGTGGTCATGGGACACTGCCATATGGTGATATCGCTCCTCCAAAATATTTTCAGCAACCCAAAGCCTGAAAACTCACTGCAAAAAATTCATGGTTTAGAATCTTAAAGGTAATTATGGTTTCAAGAATATCTATTAACATTGAGAATACTTGTATAGCTATTTGCTGTTAGCAGATCTAATCTTAAGGAAGCCTGTCTTTTGATGACAACCCTCTAGATTCTGCCAGTTCCCATAAATCTTAAGGACAACTAAATAAGAATGGTGTGGCAAAAAGGCACTTTCAAAATAGTGGTCCATACAATCAGAAAGGTATATGTATATATGTGTAGTGATGTGAATTTTTTATCAATAAGTTGATTATGTATAAACTCATTTTGTGGGTCCTATGTCTACACCAAGCAACATAAGCCTCTACACTTACCTTCTATTTCCACACATACCATAAACTGTCAGTGATTAAACACATGATCCTGAGAAATATTAAAAGTTTGATCACTTCTTGGTCCATGCCATGTAGCAAACTTAAAAGTTCCCTGCCCACATTCTCCTTATTTCCTTCATGGAAGGTGCTAGGGAAAAGTTCCTCCTCTTCAGTCTTGAATAAAAACTGGTTAGGTGTTTTTCCCATCTATTATATGTGTCCCATGGTCTGTGGCAAGTAGACCCAGTTCTTCCAAGTATAGTCTAAATTTCTTATGTAGACCCATACAATTACCATATGCTAGTTAATGTGGTCACGTTTTCCCTAAAAACATCATGTCAGCGACATGTGCCCCACTTGCATCTTGGACTTCCCCAGCATCACAGCATGGGCATCAGTTTGAAGTTAAGCAGAATCAAGTTTGAATTCCAGTTTCTCCATTCATTAGTTGAATGACCTTAGGAAAATGATCTTTGTGTAAGCCTCAGACTTCTCACCTTAAAAGGGGGTTGTAATTGCTACTTTATTTGGTTATTGGAAAAATTGAGTTAATTTTTGGAAATTGGAAAAATTGACTTAATATATATTTGTTATGTACTTTTAAGGTTAACTTTTTTATGCCTTTGTCAACTAACACTTTTTAAGAATTTTAAAATTTTTAGTTAAAAAATGTCTGAAGTTGAGAGGAAATGGGTGTGGTTGTGAGTGTATCATTTATTGGTCTTTCAAAATATATTTCCCCCTTGCTAACCCCATCCAGATTCCCATTTGTAGAACTGCTTCTCTGGTATTGTGCAAGGGGTTGGTAGGTTGGTAAATGATGATGCTATCCCCCACTCGGAATCTATAGAGGCCAGATCCTGCCAGGCAGCCAGAAACTGGGCTGGTTGACTTTCAACATGACCAAGCAGATATTCTACTAGAGAATTTAATTTCTGAGCATGAATGGAAAAGATAGCTGAATTTACCTATTCCTCATGGTAACAAAATTCCTGCTTATTGCAACTAAAATTATAAGCTTCTCCATTTATATGCCAGGAAAGAGTGTTGGACCTACAATCATCAAAAAAATTATTTGGTTTAGAATGGCCTGAAGCTATCTCTGAAACAATCCTGTGGAAAGAAAGACAGGATGGTCTTTATTGGTTTAGATTAATCAGAGCCCTTTTCTGATGCTGGGGGAGGGGTCCATCTCTGCTAATAAAAGATTCTTCATCACGGTGAAGGGATAAAATAATTGTTGAGGAACTCTCACAGTATCTACCATAGTACACCTTTGCTATCCAACGTGCATAAAGACACTCCTTCTCATGCAAAAACTTTTTAAAGTGCTTGTGCATGGCTGAAACACTGTCACTCCTTGTCTAAAAGAAGACAATCCAAAAATCCAATCCAGTTATTACATTCAGTTCCCATGTCCCACACCTCTGGATGTCATAACATCTGTCAATCCAGATGTGACTTCAATGTGGATTGAAGAAGTTGTCCACCCTCAACACGTGCAATATAAAGTGGTGGAGAAGAATAACAACAATAAAAACTCACATTTGGAGTGGGGGAGGATAATAGAAAGCAATTTAAGTGGCCATTAATTCATAGCACATATAGAATCCTGCTAGGACTCCTGGTATGGACAGTAAAGTGAGAACCTAATACATGTCTTGTACATCCATAATAAATGGAGTCTACAAGATCACCTAATCTTGACACTCATATCTGCTAAGACGAACTCCCTCGACGCTCATCTTTCATGGCCACATCAAAGAGAGTACCTATTTTGGAAATTACACCATTCTGGCAGCTTATTTCTTATTGGTTAGAATAAGAAATTGTAAATTCTGGGGCCCAAGGAAAAAGTTAAAATAGTCACTAGCTATTGTTAGCCAAGTTTGAGATTTCTTTGGCAATATGGCTTTCTTAAAAATTTAGGCCGGGCACGGTGGCTCAAGCCTGTAATCCTAGCACTTTGGGAGGCCGAGACGGGCGGATCATGAGGTCAGGAGATTGAGACCATCCTGGCTAACATGGTGAAACCCCGTCTGTACTAAAAACTACAAAAAACTAGCCGGGCTAGGTGGCAGCGCCTGTAGTCCCAGCTACTCGGGAGGCTGAGGCAGGAGAATGGCATGAACCCGGGAGGTGGAGCTTGCAGTGAGCTGAGATCCGGCCACAGCACTGCAGCCTGGGTGACAGAGCAAGACTCCGTCTCAAAAAAAAAAAAAAATTTAGTAGGCTTCTGTCTTTTTGTTCCCAGTAAATTCTATGAATCTATATACAAAGATGTCCTATTTCGAGTCTGGGAAGCCTGTCTCTTGATAACAACCCTCTAGATTCTGCCAGTTCCCATAAACCAGATTGTAATGGCACCAGCCATTGTGCAGCCATAATGACCATTAAATAACCTAAAACAATCAGATAATGAAAGTCAGAAGGCCAAGGGCCACACTTGACCCTTCCACCTATGGTCAACTCTGCTCATTGCTTTTGTTTCTTTACATTGGCCCACAATCGCCTAGAATACATGGGATGTGAGTAGAATTGGAGCCCAGACTAGACAGAATGGTAGAATAAAAGACTGAGACTATCCCCCTCTATCAGTCAGTTTGTGAGTACATCTTTGTCACTGCGGTTTATTTTTCTACCATGTACTTGGGCATTGGGGGAATGCTTTTCACAGAAATGTGGTCAGATAAAGCATATAGAACCAGGCAGCTAATGAAAATGACTACACAGTTCAGTAGGCCAACAAATGTATATGGTAGAAATACTCGAGAATTATTCAGTCTTTTAAAAATTTGCTCTTACAAAGTCTCCTCAACAACAAAGTAAGTTTTCTATACTTTCAATGTATTCTCCTAGAATACTTAGAGAAACCTCAGGAAGCTAGGCATGCAACTTTTTAAAAAGTTATTAATATCTGGTGCTTAAGATGGATAAGCAACGAGTCAGTGATCATTTGAGGGACTGTATATTCTAAATATTAATATTACTTGGGAAGGTTACTTTGTGTAGGTGACAGAAAAAAGAACAAATCAGTTTGCCTTTTGGAAAAAGAAAGGTAAGGGAAGATATGTCTTGTGTATCTGTAATTAATGGAGTTTACAAATGGCTCAATCTGCTTCCTACCTGAGTCCAGGCTTGGGGTGCATAATGATAAATGGCTGAGAGGACAATTTTAGCCAAAGGCAGCCTCAACATGATACAGAGGCCTATTATTGCTTTTTAAAAATCTGCAAAGAATTTAACACATATCTGGCTTTGAGTGCTATTTCTTGGTGGATGGAGGAAGAAGGTCCTAAGCAATGAGCGTATCTATTACTTTCTTATCATGAAAGCTCTAGGTGCCTGTTCGATGGTGATGAAATGCCTCTGCCATAATTAAGACTGTAGAATTATTAAACCACCCTGAGTCACAAAGATGATTTAGAAATGAGCCTAGGAAGAGTTGTCTAACCAGATGTTTCACAGAGGCAGTGAGATCCAGCCAGGTACACACTTACCCAGCCTTGACCTCTTTGGAATTGGCATCACTTCCCCATTAAACAAATCCTTTCACTCTCTTATTGATTTGCTTTCCAGAATACTTTCCTTATATTTTTAACTTAGTTCTCATTTTTCATGAAGCACATACACACTGAGTTTAAAGATACACGTTTCTACAAGACAACCATTATGATCACTCTTCCAGGATTTTTCACCCTCATTACCAAAGAACATGCTTATATTATACTACTATTTCTTAATTTTTCCATTTTAGACATTATCTATTCACTTCCCCTGTTTCTCACCACCTCCATCCTCCTTCCCTCTCACCCATGTGCCTTTTTCATGCCTCAACCCTCCCATCATTGCTACAGAGCTGTACCACTATTTTTGTTGAAACAGTTTTAACATTCACATTATTAAAACATTCACATGATTATAACTATAAAACTTCTGAGCCTTGATTTCTTTATTCTGCATGACTTTCTAACCACCAGGAAATCAGTAACTATCTGTGTGTGTGTGTGCATGTGTGCTCACTAAGTTTTTTATGTATTTACCACTAAATCAACCCCAAACTCTCCTCAGGAATCTGAGCCTCTCCCAGAATGTTCAAATGCAGCAGACAGTCTACCAATTTCATCTCCCAGCACCTCCTGACCTGCTGCTACCCTAACTTGTCCTCTTATTCCTGGGGCAGTTTTCCTTGGAATTTCCCTCCATGGCAATTGTGAAGATTTCCTTTGTCTTTCATGTTGGTCTTCTGTTTCTTGACTCCTACCTCTTCTATCTTAACTTGCTCCCTCATTTTAGTGTTATGCCTTCTCTAGTACCCTCTTAGAAAATTGATGCATGTGAGGAAAATGGAGGCCTTGCATATCCCAAAATATCTTTATCCTACCTTCATCCTTGATCAATGGTTTGTCTGGATATGTAACTTTCTATCTGGAATTCTTTCCCCTTTGAAATTTAAAGGTATTTCTTCATTTTCTGCTAGTTTCCAGTTTCCAGTGTGACTATTGAGAATTCTGAAGCCAATCTATTCTTAATCTTTTGTAAATAAGTTATTTTCCTTTCCTGAAAGCTTTTATCTGTTTTTATCCTCAGTGTTCTGAAATTTTGCAAAACCATGCTTTACTATGGGTCTCGTGTTAGGCAATAGATGTATTCTTTTGATTTGGAAAATTATGTCCTCAATTCTAGGAAATATTCTAAAATTCAAAAAAAATCCCTTTATTTTACTTCTTTCTTTCTAGAATTTCTTTTATTGGGATTTGGAAGAGAAACTTCAATCTTTTTTCTATTTTTGAAAAGTTTCTGGGAGACCTAATTTTATCTTTTACCCTTCTATTGAGTTTTTATTCCTATTGTCATAATTTTTATTTTCAAGAATTCTTTTTTCTTTAATTTTTCATTTTTTTTACTATGTTAGTCTAGTTTCATAGACACAATATGTTCTTTTAATTTTCTGAAGAGATTAGATATTGTTTCAGGTTTTCAAAACTATGCATGGTCTCTATCCTACAAGTTTCTTTTCTCTAGTGATTTTTGGCCTCTGTCATTCACATTACAGACAGTTCTCCTTATGTTCCTTGTGTGTCCTTACATTTAGGTTGAGCACAAAAGAGCAATTTAAAGGCACAGCGCATGCAAGGGCGACTGTCAGTGGTAGGCCTTCTTATGTGTAGGCTGTTCTGGCTCTGCATTTATTGGTGAGCCCTCATGTCAGTCTCTTTTCCCTGGACTGGCTGGATTTCCCAGAGAACAATGTTCCAGCATATAAACTCAGTGTTGCCAGTTTACAATCTCAAGTCTGTATAAAAGTCTCTAGCACAATGTCAGGCACAAAGCAAACACACAACCAAACATGTTAGACCAGTCTTTTCCCTCACTACCTTAGCACTGTTTTGAAGATGGGACAGTTCCACCAGGTACAGAGAGGCAACAACCAGAAACTGGGACTCTTCCAGACCCTTGCAGAGTTAGATTTCTTCTCTATGGAGCAGGAATGCTGAAGGAATTATTCCCCCCTTTTGAGTTGAATTCTGTAATATCAGAAATGGGACTCAAAGGGATTCTGGGTTTTGAGCATATTCTATGCTAGAATAGCATCATATGTGTTTTTTATTTTACAAACATGATCTATATCTTATATCATCCTCTCCACGTACTATTTTTTAACAACCTTTTCCCCTTTTGGCCTTTAGTGTGATGATCTTTTGGTATTTGCATTCTTCTTCCATCTCTTGAGTTTGTGATTTCCATTTGAAAAACTCTATAGCCTTCTTTGGGGAGAACACCATAAAAATAGAGTTGTAAGAAGTAAATAAATGATAGGTCCCACTGACAATGTCTGTCTGATCTAAAACATCAATCCATTTAACAGATGCATTCAGCTATTATACATCCAGAAGATTTCAACAGTGTCAAAGTTGCTGGGGCTAATCTTACTTTTCAGAGCAAGTGTGAAAGTTGGAGTAAAGGATTATCTGGGGGCTGGGTGCAGTGGCTCATGCCTGTAATCCCAGCACTTTGGGAGGCTGAGGTGGGCAGATCATGAGGTCGGGAGCTCGAGATCAGCCTGGCCAATATGGTGAAACCCTGTCTCTACTAAAAATATAAAAATTAGCCAGGCGTGGTGTGTCATGTGCCTGTAGTCCCAGCTACTTGGGAGGCTGAGGCAGAAGAATTGGTTGAACCTGGGAGGCGGAGGTGGCAGTGAGCCGAGATCATGCCACTGCACTCCAGCCTGGGTGACAGAGCAAGACTCTGTCTAAAAACAAAAAAGAAAAGAGAAAAAGAAAAAAAAAAAAGGATTATCTGGGGAATCCAGCAAGCCCTGTAAAGCCTTTATAATAAACTGGATTAATATTATTTTGAGAGAAATGGCCCAAAAAAATGAAATTCAACATCAGATTCTATAAACCAAAGGGCATCATTATCCTAAATATTCTAACACTGAGTGAAATCTAAAGATTTCTTAATCAAGATTACCTTTCTTTTTAAGTCTCCCATTCACCTGTCACTGAGAAGTCAACTCAAGCTTAAAATTATATACCTGGGTACGAAGTTTGTGTACACTTAATAGTTGTGCTGAAAAGTTATAATTATGCTGTTCTACCAGCCTTAAATATCTAGCTAGTGACCTTACAACCCCAATTTACTTTGCCTGACAACCCCAGTGTCTGTCTCTGCTAAACCTACTCTGATTTCTCTGTCTGAAGAAGTTCAGATGAAATTGTTCTTTCAACAGCATGTTTCACACAATGTGCATTGTCATCCAATAAACATACATTCAACAAACACTTATTGAGTGCCTCCACAGGCCAAGCACTGTGACAGATACTATAGCTCCAACAGTGAGCAAAAAAGGAAGAACCAAAATTGCTGTCTTTATGAGCTATCCAGTCTAGGAAAAGATGAGCTTTAGTCAAATACTCACAAAACAAAACATATCATTACAAAAAGCATGTAGGCGCTCAAGGGTATATCATAAAGGAACCTGACTTAGGTTAGGAGACGATCAGAAAGGCAGAATTGGGGATGTCATCTAAGGAGATATAGGTGTTCATTAGGCTAAGGGAAGGGGAGGGGACTGAAGGAAAAACTAGTTCAGAGCCAAATATCATACTGTGCTGGAGGCGAGCTTGGCAGTTTCAAAGAATTAAAGAAAGAACAGTGTAGCTATAACACAGAGTCAGAAAGAAAGTTCTATGAGACAGGACTCTAGTGGTAGTCAGTTGTCACCAAGCAGGACTTTCTGAGTCAAAGAAAGGATTTGGGTCCTATCCAAAAGGCAACAGGAAGTCATTGAATAGTTTTTGCAGGTAGTGGCGCAACATTAAAGCATGCATTTTGCAGATGCTCCTTTGGCTTGTTGAGACAAGATTGAAGAGTGAATGCAAAGAGGTTGGTTAGTGAGCTACTGCTGTACTCCAGAGAAAAATGCTAAGTGATGATAGGAGCTGGTGGCAGCCCGATGGCAAGGATAGAGCCAATGAAGAGGGTGAAAGGGAGGGGACATCTGTGTTATTGTGTTGGAGAACCAAATGGGTGCCATTCCCATTCCTGAGGCAGGAAACACAAAAAGACAACATTTGCTTTTGGACAGGCTGAGTTTGAAGTGTCTTTAAGACATTCATTGGTTTTGATTGTTGTTTTGATAGATGAATCCAGAGCTCAGATACATTTGGGACATAGAAATTTGAGAAACATGCCATCATGGGCAAGGAAGAGATTGGTTAATTCAATGTTTCTCCAGGCATAAGAAATACATGTATCAGAATCTCCTAGTGCTCTCAGGTTTAAATGCAGATTTCGGAGAATATCTCAGAATTATGGAATTGCTGTTGTTGGAAGTAGAGCCCAAGAAATCTTTATGTTTTAACAAGTGCCCCAAAGTGATTTCTCAGATACTCTATATTCAAGATCCACTGGCCAGGAAGAGAAATGGACCCTGAGGAGCTCCAACATTTACTGACTCAGTAAAAGAGGATGCCCCTGTGAAGAAGTATTCACTGGGTTTTATCCTCCCTACTTATTTTTCTTTTTAAAAGTAAAACATGGATTTCTCTTTAGAGCTGATTAACTGTCTAGATTAATCTCACAATTCACATAAAATTAAAACTCCATCTCCCTGAAGTCCACACAAAAGTCAGTTCTGTCTCGGGTAACTTGTGCTGGTCACCGCAGCTCAGGCTCTTGTCCTTGGTCTCACACACTCCCTCCCCTCCCTCTCCTGGGCACTGACCTTTGGGCTCATCCCTTTTCCTAGAAAGACAGCATTTCCAGTGAGCAAAATGTCACATTACCTTTGCTGAACAGGACATTTCAAATAAAATATTAGCAATAACAATTACCTCTAAGCCACTAATCCCTCTGAAGCTACTTTAAACCACCAAAGGATTTAAGGCAATTCCCTGAAAATATCTCGGGCTTAATAGATTATGGTGCTGGGCAATGAAATATATTGGCCCACATGGCCTTAACTTGCATTCAGTGGCATTTTCAACTATAAAAGAAAGTCAAGACACAAACTGTTTCAACTATTATTTAATATAAAAAAAAATCAGGTCATAGAAATATAAATAATAGTAATAATCCCACAGCACACATCACATTGTGGGTAAGGATATTTCCATGACTGGAGTAACGTTGGCAAAAGAAGCCACTAGAAAACAAAATAAGTGTTCAAATATTTATTTCCCCAGGCAGGCTGGCAATTTTCTGTGGCCCACATATGCAAGAGAACTCCAAAAGAATGCTTTCCCTAGCGGTGCTGCAGGGACAGAGATTAGAGTGGGGTATTATTGCAAATGATATGCTTTCTTAGAAAAAAAAAAAAATGTGGTATGGGAGATACTTCTTATAGAGTGAATTTTGTGTATTCATTTTTTTACTCATTTACAAATATGTATTGCATGCCCACTATTAGCAGGAACTGCGCTGGGAACTGGAAATTAAAAGGGAAACAAGAAACAGTGCCTGACTTCCAGAAGCCCACGTTCTAGAAGAGGAGGCAGACAAGTGAACAGAAAACAGTGCAACAGGAAAAGGGTGATGAAAAGTCGAAGAAGAGGGACATGAAACCATGGAAGAGGGACATGGGGAGGTCAGGACAGGCTTCCCACAGAAAGTGAAATCTACACCAAGGTTTCTCAATCTCAACACCATTGCTACTTGGGGAAAGATAATTCTTTGTCGTAGGAGTCTTTGATGTGAGGGACATTATAAGATGTTTAGCAACATCCCTGGCCTCTACCCACTAGATGCCAGTAGCAATCCCCACCCCCACTCAGTTGTGACCACCTAGAATGTCTCTGGACACAGCCAAATGTCCTCTGAGGGGTGACGTCAGCCCCAGTTGAGAAAGACTGATCTAGACCAAGACTAAAGAGGAAAAGAGGAAACTAGAGTTATCTATGAAAATTAGGTTATGGAGAGGATGGTTAGGGAGACATGTCAAACAGAGACAAGAGCAAACATAAAACCCAGAAGCAGAGATGACATGGTGAGACTATAGAACTGGATGACACTCGCCAGGGAAGAGCAGCAAAAATGGAGCTGAAAGGGTTGGGGAGCCTTGTCCTGCTATGGAGTTTGACTTTACCTTGACAGCAATGGGCGCCAGTGAAGAATTGTAAGTGAAGAGGATTAAGGAGGGTTTGACTGGTTGTCAGGGGTGAGAGAGGGAGAAGTCAAGAAGGACACCTTGGTTTTTACTTGAGTAATACTGTGGACAAGGGGTTATCTGTTGAGATGATGACTGTAGGAGGAGCAACAGCACGGGATGGGCAGAGGAGACAAGGTCAAGTTCATGAGAGGGACTCAGGCCATCCAAATGGAGATCCCCAGATACACAGGTTGTTGCTTCAGAGCAAAGTATGCCCATAGATACAGCTTATAAAAGGCAAGTGGGTGGGACATGGTGGCACATGTCTGTAATCCTAGCACTTTGGGAGGCTGAAACAGGTGGATCACTTGAGGTCAGGAGTTCGAGACCAGCCTGACCAACATGGTGAAACCCATCTCTACTAAAAATACAAAAAAAAATAGCCAGGCGTGGCGGTGGGTGCCTGTAGTCCCAGCTACTCAGGAGGCTGAGGCAGGAGAATTGCTTGAATCTGGGAGGCAGAGGTTGCAGTGAGCCGAGATCACACCAATGGATGAAACAGCCCAGGGAGGGTTGGTGCAGGGTGAGAAAAGAAGAGGGTCAGGACACAACCCTGAAAAGTGTCCACACTGGAAGGACGCTCAGTCCTCACACACAGTTTCTTGGACCCAAAGGAGCCTTGGACCAAGCTGGGGAGTTGGTCAATCTTGCCTCTGGCATCTAAAGGCTCCTCTTCCCAACCCACTTCATCCGCATTAACACATCCTGACAGTCTTCCTCATGCCTAGCACAGTCATGCCTAAACCCTTCTGTGCAGCTGAAAGCCCACCCAACAGCCATATTCTAGTCTATAACAAGTCTATGGTCTCTGTTATTTTGGTGTTCAGGAAGCCTAAGAACACGACATAGCAATAGAATGTTAGAGATGGTGATTAATCCCAGTTCTGTCTTTTTAGAGATGCATAAACCAAGGCTGATAAAGTGAAGAGATTTGCCTTTGGTTCCTAGGCCGTCCTGACTAGTGTCCTTGTCCAGATCTCCTGGCTGCACATCCACCATGCTGCCCAGTGTCCTAGGAAAGTCTCTTTTGATCCACCAAGCCAGGCATAAAACAACGAAACATTTGTATGCTTAGACTTTCAAAAAAAGAGGCTAAAGGCATTGCAAAAGCCCAGAACCACATCCCCTTGCAGAAGTGCTTCTGCAATCCATTGATCATGGCTCACCTGATGTTCATTTTCTTGGCAGCATAACATACAAATTAGTAGAACCCAGCGCTTTGTGTTCTCATCACTCACCGTGTAGTAAGAGACAGGGTAGATGGTTTAGCTACATTATGTCCTTACATGACAGATGGGCAGCATACATCTTTCCTCGTGTAAAAATGTCACTGCAGCTACAGATATAGTTGGTGGCTGAAAATGGAAAGTGAGGCAGATTAGTTTTAACCCAAGAGGACAGACAGGATATTGAGTGAAATACACGGACCCATATTCGAAGAGCAAAGGTCTTCCATCCTGACAAGCAACTGATAAGCAACAGGGGGAAAGTCAGAGCTAAGAATCAGAAGTATTTCCAGGTGGCTGATATTCAATTTATTCTAATTTTTATTTACCCTAAAGAAATGGGCTTGAAAAGGGAAAGGAGTACAACTTTTGTAACTTTATATTTAAAACAGATGGGAGACCACAAATGGTTAAAAAAACAATTTGACAATAAACCCAAATATATTCCTTAATGATTTTCTAATGTAATTTTAAAATATTATAAAGTCCCAAGAAATTTCCCTTCCCCACCAACATAAAAGTAGATGCACAGCGCTTTCATATAGTTGGGGACATATTTTGAGTGATAATAACAATGAAGTATTAGTTTTATTCTACTGCTAACAATTAAGGAAATGTAAAAGAAAATTGCACAGACTGTGGCACTCTCTGGGAAATAACAGGATCTGAATGGAGCAAAAAAGATAAGAGGAATGAAGCCAGCTAAAAAAAAAGTTCTAGTTTCCTTTGTAAGTACCTGCCTTTTGGTCATTTTCAGTGTTATTTTAAAACAATAATAATTCACATTCATGCTAATATGATTAAGCATTAACATCCTAAAGACAAGGGTTACTCACTTTATGCAGGTAATTTCTAGAGAAACTCCACCCAGGGGTGACATTTAATGGCTTGGCAGTGTTATTTCACAATTTTTACTCACATTTTATTGCTTCTTAAAATAACTTGACATATAAAAAGAAGTACTAAATAAATTGCTTCCAAAAAGAACTTGAAATATGAGTAAGATATTATTAAATAAAACATAAAAAGCACTAACCCTCCAAGTTTTGAACGGGACATGAACAGAGAGGGAGAAATAAATAGGATGCCTAAACAAGAAGGCAATATTTATTCGTACTAGAAAAGAAAACCTGAAAACTAAAGCAAGAGGCTAGCAATACACTTTGTTGTGTATTGGTAGAACATATTTATTTGGACGTGGTTTAAAGATGACGATAGTCACTGCTGATGCGGGTTGGGCAACAGGAGCACTCCAGTACACCGCTGGAGAAAGACTCAGACACCAAGAGGCAGAGCCAGGTCTCAACCCAGGCAGTCTGACCTAAAAGCCCACACTCACAATTACTACAGTAGGATGGAAAGATCTGCAAGATACTTGGGAATTCAGGTTAATAGGACTGGGTGAAGGATTAAACAATGGTGATGAAGAAAGATAGTCATGGAAGAAGACAGAGGAGGCTGCAGTGATTTCCAGATTCACGATTTAGATTGCAGAGTGGATGGTGGTGTCCTTAGGCAAGAAAGGAAGTATAAGTTCTAATTTCCAAAGGCTTTCAGGTATCTTAATAAATATAACCACAATTTTTTAAAAAGATAGTTTTTAACATGCCAGTGACTTACCACTCGAAGTTTGCACCTGTATTGCTTAGTCACTCATGACTGTTGACAATGGTTTCACTTTTTGCAATCTCCAATGTATTTTTGCCATATTTTTGCTCTGTAATGAGAGTCTCCCATTACCCAGCTACTGGGGAAGTCAGCTTCAGATCACTGTGATGATGAGGCAGCTCTCCCTCCCTCCTATGAAGCCAGACTGCCTCCGACATTTCTAGATGACCAATGGAGGTGGATGATAACAGGAGTATACACAGGGATAGGGAAGCAGGCGGGAGCAGGGATGTGGGAATGGAAATAATCTTCTTTGTCCTGCTCCCATCAACTGGAACAACTGGCTTAACCTTTCTAAACAGGAGTTTCCTCTTCAGTAAAACAGGGATCTTAATCCTTTCCCCCCAGGGAGTTGTGAGAGAGAACAGCACAGTGGAGAACCATTCGGTATGTGCTCTGTTCCAGGGTCAGGGATGACATTTGCCAGAGAAGGTAAGCCAGTGGTTCCCAACGTGTGCTGTGTCGTATCTGTAAGCTTTAAATCTTCCCTGGTGCTCTGCCAACTCTTAATCCGGGTATAAAATTGCCTTTTGCTGCAACTCACTATCCGAGCAGACATTCAGTTAAGTGCCTGATGGGGCATTTTGCTGAGTGGGTTATGATACAAGATGTAGAACTGGGAACAATTTTGCTGTACATGAGACTAGGTATGAGGGAAGGCAAAAAGGCGAGTCAGCACCAAAAGGAAGATGATGTCCTGGAAGATGTAAAAGCATGGCTCTGTGAATGCAGAGGTATATATCATCAGGGTGCTTCTACTCAAAGAGTAACATTCTGCTCAGGAGAAAACTTTCAAATTAAGGGCACAAAATTTTGGATGCCAAAAAACAAAAAACACCTCTGGGTGTCTTATGGACTTTGGGAAATACTGTTATACATTAGCAACTACTGCATTTTAAATATTACTAACCTTTTCCATTTCATTTTGAGTCTTTCCTCTCTTCGGTTCATTGCCCCAGATTCCAACATTTGTAAGTGTACCTTCAACAAACAGATGGGGCATCACTGTAGGAAGTACTTGCCCCCAGTCACACAGCCCTTAAGTAGCAGAAATGCCATCCCAGCTATGTCCGTCTGACTCTTAACCAGAGTTGTTTTTGTTCGTGCGTTTGTTTTTCTCAGCAATCCCACATGTAAAAAGGGATAGACCGTTTCTCTTGCTGCCCAGTGCCGGGAGTTGAGATCCCCTGGATTCTTGGTTCATTCTCTCTAGAGGGCAAATCTGTTTTTTTCTGGGCTATACCTTTAGGATCTAGCCATGGTACGGAGGGAAGATGTGAAATCTGAACAAAACACGTGTTCTGCCGTTTGCTCAGTTTCCTGCCTTAGGTTCCTGGGCTACATGCGACGTTTTTCTGCTTTCTTTTCTCCCAATACACATAAAACTCTGTGCGCATTTTCTACAGGTAAATCCTTCCTTGTACCTTCAGAAGGTGCCTCTTCATTCTTTACAATATATTTCATATAATTATATTTTTGCTATATTTATTTATAATGTTTTGTAGTACATTAAACAGATTTCATTATAACACAGAAGCTCCACAAATTATCAATGATCCCATTAGTTACTTGAATGTCATGACCAAATATTAAAGGAATAGATAACAATTGGCTTCTGTCTGGATTGTTTGTACAATTATTTTCTTTTACCTAGCTAATATATGTGTGTGTGTGTGTGTGCATGTGTATGTGTTTTAAAAAATCAAATACCTCCAAAAGGTTTATGAAAAACAGCAGTCCTCTGCCCTACCCTATCTTACTTTCCATCCATCCCCTAGAGAAAGCTCCTTCAATTTCTTCCTATGCTAGGCACCTCCACATTTCCAAAATGTATATTTACCACTTTTATAAAGGTTAGTTGTTATTTTTTCATCTCCTATTACAGTGGAGGAGGTTTAGCACGTGCGCTGTCTCTCCAGTCACCACCTTGCCTGTCTCCCATTTTCCCAAAATAATTATCTACCAATTTAGAATAAATCAAGCATCAGTGTCGACAGGATTTTGCCCATGTATATATTATTCACTACAGAGTCAAGTATGCTATGACCACATTTACTCTCCTGATCATCTTTTTGTTCTTCCTGAAAATTCTCATTGCCCTATTTGTTCACTGCACTACCTGGCATCTACATTTTCATTATGGAATTCTAATCCTGGAGTGCTCCATCCTCCCTGTTTATTTTGAGTTAGTTGCTCTTTAAACGGGTGCTTTCCAGTCAAATTTTCTGAGATGGTGGAAATTTCTGCATCTGTACTGTGTGGTGTGATAGCCACTAGCCATGCGTAGCTATCAAGTACTTGAAATGTAACAACTACAAGTAGCCATTGGATTTTTTAATTTTTAAAAACTTTAATTGGAACATTTAATTCATTTACATTTGATTTAAGTTTTTAAATGGTTGGATTAAAGTACTTCCTCTTGGTATTTGTTTTCTATTTATCCCATTTATTCTTTGCTTCCCTGTTTTTTTCTTTGCTGGCTTCTTTGAGGTGAATTGATTATGTTTTAGTATCCATTACATTTTTTCTATTGATTTATTTTATAGAGCTTTTCCTAATTTTATATTTTAGTGGATGATCCAGAAATTATAATATGTATCTTTAAGTCATCAAAGTCTACCTTCAAACAGTATTGTCCTGCTTCATGAACAATGTAGAACATTAACTGTTCTATGTATGTCTGGCCCTCCACAAAGCATATTATGGAATTCTAATCCTGGAGTACTCCATCCTCCCTGTTTATTTTGAGTTAGTTGCTCTTTAGATGGGTGCTTATTATTAAACAAAGCATATTATTTGCTTTAAGCAATCAAAAGTCTTTTAAAGCGATTTACAATTTTATGCAAATACTCACACACACACACACACACACACAAAGTTCTTTAAAAAAAAAAAAAAAAAGCCTTTATGGGTATCCTAAATAGCTCCTTTCAGTGATCTTCATTCATTCCTAGAGGTTTGGGGTTCCATCTCTGAGACACTAGATTTTCCCAGTCTTGTATGTATGCAGTGTGGAGAGATGATAAACACCTGACTGTGGTATTCTTTGCATGAACTGGGGAAAAGGTTGTGAGGACTGACTCTCTATAAACTAAATTTGAACCTGTCTCCCTATTTTTGGCCTTATACCCGATGATGTGCTGAAGCCAGTGCTTGCCAGCCCATGTGAGCCAATCCTGCACATTTCTTCCCAGTCCCTCATGCTGTGGTACCATGTTGGTAGCTCAAAACAGGACATGGTGGTTGTACTTCCACCACGGAAATCAGTAAATACCATACATAAAGCCTGCCTTCCTTCCTTCCTTCCTTCCTTCCTTCCCTCCTCCGAGCTGGTTATAAAACATTTACCAGTGGCTGAGCACAGTGGCTCACGTCTGTAATCCCAACACACTTTGAGAGGCCAAGGAAGGTGTATCACCTGAGGTCAGGAGTTCAAGACCAATCTGACCAACATGGTGAAATCCCATCTCTAGTAAAAATACAAAAATTAGCCAGGCATGGTGGTGCGTGCCTGTAATCCCAGCTACTCAGGAGACTGAATCGCTTGAACCTGGGAGGCAAAGGTTGCAGTGAGCCGAGATCTTGCCATTGCACTCTAGCCTGGGTGACAGAGCGAGACTTTGTCTCAAAAAAAAAAAAAAAAGAAAGAAAGAAAGAAAAGAAATTAAATGTTTAGCAGCACACCACTGCCTACACCTCACACTCCCCTCTCTACTGTGCCTAATATGACCACACTGTGAGGTGGGAGAATGAGTATCTCTGGCTTGTGACTCCCTTGCGATCCAAAACACACTTCAGGCTCTGACTTCCCTTGCTGTACCACATCTGGCCCCCTCCTCTGTGTGCTGGGGGCTCATGCTCCCTTTTTCTTTGTCCTTGTGGGTTTATATACTTTTTATTGCTTTGAGAGGGGCAAGTGGAGTACATGTAGCTAATCTATCATCTTTAACCAAAAGCCCTATCTCTGTCTTTAAAAGTGGGCATTTCCATGAAATCAAGCAACTTCAAGAACCCAAAAAGGCTTAATAATAGAATCAGGCCTAACAAAAATTCTAATAATCTCCACATTGGTCTAGATTACCTTTTAATCTTATTCTTGAGCAAAAAATCGAAAACTATAGCTATTTCTTGTCCCTAATGAAAAACAAATTAAGAAGAAAACTGGTGTTTCCCTATGGAATGAGCCATTTAGTTGTCAACAATTTTTTTTTTTTTTTTTTTTGAGACGGAGTCTTGCTCTGTCACCCAGGCTGGAGTGCAGTGGCTGGATCTCAGCTCACTGCAACCTCCGCCTCCCGGGTTCACGCCATTCTCCTGCCTCAGCCTCCCAAGTAGCTGGGACCACAGGTGCCTGCCACCGCGCCCGGCTAGTTTTTTGTATTTTAAGTAGAGACGGGGTTTCACCGTGTTAGCCAGGATGGTCTCCATCTCCTGACCTCGTGATCCGCCCATCTCGGCCTCCCAAAGTGCTGGGATTACAGGCTTGAGTCACCGCGCCCGGCCCAGTTGTCAACAATTTGATTCAAGGCAACATTTGAGTGATGACCATGTGCTGTACAATATGCCAGATGCAAAAGGGAAAGGAAGGAACAAGACAGAGACAGACACCCTAGCACTCAGAGAACTTACGGTGCAGCAAGGGAGGTAATTGAGTCATCTAAAACACTTAAGCACATGTGACACATGCTAGAAGAGGAGAAGTACTGTCTATCCTAAGAGTGTACAGCAATGAGATGTAACGTCATCTCTAGGTCAAAGAAGACTACGCAAAGAAAATACTGTTTCCCCTGAGACTCGAGGGATGAGGAACTGCACATCATTTGTGGCTGCAAACAACAGGCACTACAGTTTGTTTAAACAAAGATATAATTTATTAAAGAATATTAAGTAGCCTACACAATATGCAGGAAGGTCAGAGAACCAGGCTGAAGGCTTTGAAGCCATAAATAATGCCCAAATTAAACCATCAGATCACTCCAGTAAGGACCTTCTGCTGCAGTGGCTGCTGCTTGCCTAGGCTCTCTGCACAAACACTGAGCAGGGCTGTGGTGCTGCTTGCTAGGCTGCTGCCAATGCTGCTTCTAAAAGATGATGCCCCCCTTGCCAACATGGCCTTTTCTTTTCTTCATGTTATCTTCTTGCAAATTTAAATGCCAGAAAAGGTGCTTTTCTTGTCAGATTTGAATTACCAAGAGTGTGCCCTAGTTTCACTGGAGGCCAAGAAATTGAGTTTGTCCTCCATCTGTTTTGAATTATAGAAATCATAAGATGGGAAACTCCAAAACATAGAATATTGAAAGGTGCTTAGTGTCCCAAAAGCATGAAAAATGTCACTCTGAAAATGCTACCATCCCTGGTTTTGTATACTGCTTGGATTTGATCAATGTGTGGCTAGTTGTTATTTCATTGTGTCAATATATTTGAGGTCTTACACAGAAGCACAGATCTTAAAACTGGGAGGACCTTCCAGCTGTCTGAGCACCCAACTTCTAGAAGGCAAATTGTTATTTATTCCTATAGCAACAAGGGAGGCGAGTGAATCTGTGGGAGGTCATGTGTCCTGTCTAAGCTCACATACCAGTAAGTAGCGGAGCCAAGACCAGAACTCATCTCCTGGATGTTCACTCTCTTCTATCTGGTGGTTTTCACCCTTGGGTGACAGGCAGTTGATGTACATAGGGTTATAAGGACAGCTGGAGCAGGCAAAGTGCAAAACCAGTAGCTTAGAATAGGGTGGTTTCAGTGGTGATGAATCAAGGCACACAGATGCGAGAGAGATGTAGATCAAATTGGCGGGATTTTGCAATGTGGTAAGTGATGGACAGGAAAGAGTAAAGGTTGGCCCCAGTATTGGGTCAAGTGGGTGGTGATGCCCTTTACTCTGATAGGTAATAGAAATCTGGAGTGGGAGTGGAGGTTGGGCAGAGCAGGTAAAGATGAAGAAAATGATGTGTTCAGTTTGAGACATGTCAAATTTGAGGGACCAAAGGTACGGTCACATGCAGATGTGAAGGCAAGAGGCTTGGGCTGGTGATACTGACATTTTGGTATGGTAACTAAAGCAGGAGAGTGGATAAAGTCACCCAGGGAGACAGCGTCACTGGAAATGAGAAGAGGAACCAGGATATAACCCCGAGGACTGGTGAATATAAAGGATTGGTGAAGAAAAAAAAATGAACATGAAGGAGACAGAGGGGAGTGATCACAGGAGGAAGAAAAGGAGTAGAAATCAAAAGAGTAGGCAGAGCAACAAAGAACATGGCTACATCCCCTTTTCTTGAGATTTTTAACAAGTCTTCGGGATGGGATATGATATGTCTTCTTACAGTAAGTGATTATGGTATGTGGGACTGGATATTCTCATGAGGCTGTGCTTTAGGTCTTCAGAGCTGTATTTTTAAACCTAATGTTGACATATTGACTCAATGACCATGTGGTGGTTTGTTTAGCTTCGTTTGGCTTTGCTTTGGGTTTCAGTTTTTATTTCAGTTCAGTTAGTTTATCGGTTTCCCCCCCTCCCCGCCCCAGAAAATAAATTTTATCCCCATGGCACAAGTTGGTGCTGGCTGTTTCTGATGAATACCAACTATTAGACAAGAAAAATGACCCTTAGAGAAGGTACGTGGCTCTGGGGCTCTGTAGGGGCAGAATTAAACTTTGAAAGGGTTTTATACTTTTTGAAAGATTGGAAAGGCCAACAAATCAGCAGGATTGGCTTGATTCCCAGTTTTATCCATGGCTTATGTGAACTCAGAAGAGTTGCTCAACTTTTGTGTCACTCAGTGCCTCACTTTGCAAAATGAAAATAATAGAACTATGTTCTCTCAGTTTAATGAGAGAATGTCCACAAATGTGAGTTCCTTATAGCCAAATGGGAAAATGTAACAACAAAGTTTTATGATTGCTATCCTTGGATCTGGTGTCTTTATTACAGATCTGTATAAAATACAAAAGTAATAATCCCATGTTATTAGGTTATGTGAGCCAAAGACTGGATATTCAGGGTCAGAGTGAGCTATTTCCCATCTGTCAGACACATTAGGAAGTTCAATTAGAATACAGTCTATACACTAGGAGTATAAGAACTCTGACCTTTTTAAGCAGTTGCACATAGAGCACAGAATGTGATATAGCTTATATTCTGATTGTATAATTACCTGAAATTTAACATCTCTCACTGTTTTCATGATTGAAGAGGGTGCTAGAATTTTCCAAGCCATAATTTCAACCTAACACAAACATTAGAGTTGCATGTTTTACTGCACTTTTGGGGATCGTTTCTAAGCTGAGTATTTACTAAGAAGCATTGGGAAGTGTCTGGTCTTGCAGATCCCAGAGGAGTTTACAGTGTTCTTTCCTGACTTTCTCACCCTGGCACACTATTGCATTTCAAATTGATTAATATTAGTAATATCTTATTAATACAATTTTCTTTTACAGTATGCCTTTATCCAAAGGGTCATACACACTAGATCAGCAAGTCTCATAACAGCTGGAAGAAAGAGAAACTATATTTTTGATTTATTTGGATAAAGAAAATGAGACAGTGTGAAGACAAGTTCCTAGGGTATGTCCTTTGAATAAGCATCATCTTGCTGGTTTCTTTACAAAGGAGAAGGCATTTCATAGTGAGAAAAGGGTTCAGTAACAGAAGTCTAGAGACTTGACCCCTCACTCTGGCTTGGCCAATGTCTGGCCAAGTTCCAAAGGGTACCAAGCAAGACAGATTCATGTAAGTGCGGTGGACAGGAGAAAAAAGGTGACACCCTTTCAAACCTAGACCCTTTAAATTATTGCCCAAAAGACTGAGCACTAGATATGGGAAAAGGAAGAAGAAAAATGCACATACTCTAGTGATCATAACAAGATCGTACAGTTTCCTGGTTCCATCCTCCCAGAAGGTGGTTTTGTTACCCTCTGCTTGATCTCACATGTGCCTCTCGAGGTTATCACACCCCAAACTCATCTACACATTCCTTCACGCCCATAAACCATGCAGAGGTCTGGCCAGCATGATTTCCTACACTGGGATAGGAGGGCAGTATAGTCTCTCATGGTCTGCAAGGAAAGTTGGAAACCACCAAACTCAACTATCTCTATGTGAATCCAGCTCTCACATTTTAGAATTCTGCTTGAGTATGTTAAGGAACTCGGGGTGGACAGAAGGAGGACAGGAAATACGTGGAAAGCTACCTAGTGGGTAATACATTTCCCTAATCTTTAGTGTGTCTTGGTTGGTGATTGCCTGGAGTCATCCCCTGGCAGGGATGGGTGAGAAGTGGGTGATGCCCCTCCTCTAAGTCAAGGGAAGAAGGAAAACAGAAAGAAAATTACTCAGACCATCTGAGAGCCTGGGCTTGACCTGCTCTACATTAGGACTGTTCACCTCCATCTAAAACCTCTGGGGCTGCAGAACACTCTAAGCTGCTGGGGGAGAAAATGAAAAGGCCAGAGGATGAATGGCAGCACTTCCATGACCCAGCATGGCAAGGATACATGAGTTTCCCCTGCACAGTGTAGACACCGTGGAAGGTGCCTGGACTTGGGCCGTTTTATTGGTGCTGTGCCCTGAATGCATACGTCCCCAAAATTCCTATGTGGAAACTTAATCCCCAGTGCAATGGTAGTAAAAGGTAGGCCTTTAGGAAGTGATTACATCTTGAGGGCCCTTTTCTCATGAATGGGATTAGTGCGTGATATGGTTTGAACATTTGTCCCCTCCAAATCTCATGCTGAAATGTAATCCTCAGTGTTGGAGGTGGGGCCTGAGCAGAGGTGTCTGGGTCACAGGGGCAGATCCTTCATGAATGGCCTAGTGCCATCTTCTTGGTGATCAGTGAGTTCACATGAGGTCTGGTTGTTTAAAACTGTATGGCACCTCCCCCTCTGCCCTCTGCTTTCTCCTGCTCTCCCCATGTGATACGCTGGCTTCCCTTTTCCTTCCACCATGATTGTAAGTTTTCTGAGAAGCAGGAAGCAGATTATAAGCTTCCTGAGAACCAGAAGCAGATGCTGGTGCCTAGCTTCCTGTACAGCCTGCAGCATCATGAGTCAATTAAACCTCTTTTCTTTATAAATTACCCAGCCTCACATACTTCTTTAGAGCAGTACAAGAAGAGCCCAGCACAATGCCCTTATAAAAGGGCTTCAGGGAGCTTGTCTGTCCCCTTTTGCCCTTCCACAATGTGAGGACACATAGAAGACATTATCTGTGTAAAACAGGCCCTCACCAGACAACAAATCTGCTGGCACCTTGATCTTGGACTTCCAGCCTCCAGACCTGTAAGAAATAAATTTCCGGTGTTTATAAATTACCCACTCTAAGGTGTTTTGTTATAGCAGCAGGCATGAACTAAGACAACTGGTATCCCTCAAAAGGACCCTATAAGCAAGACACTACAGACTGAGCCACTGTGGTTTCCAATACTGCCATCAATAATTACTCCTATCTCTGTGAATACTTCCAGTTGAGAGATGGAGTCTCTTTCCCCTCTCCTTGAATCTGAACTGGCCTTGTGACTCTGTAAGATATACTGTGTGACTGCTATTCATGAGAGTGTCAGTTTCCTAAGAGGTATGTGTTCTGCCACCAGAACTATAGTGATATCTGAGCATTATGTTAAAATAACAGCATAATGGTAGTGACAACAAACACTTCTACACTATTTATTATACACCAGGAACTGTTCTGAACTCTTTACATGTATTTTCTCTCTTAATTCACAAGCAACCCTGTAAGAAAAGCTCTATTATCATTTGCATTTTACAGATTAGAAAGCTGAGGCACAGGGAGATTAAATGATTCTTAATCTTTAGAGACTAAATGACACAATCAGTATGTGCTAGTATAGACTTTCCAGTTCCAAAAACTGTACTCACAACTACAAAATAATGTTGTCTCTCATAAGGACCTAAGTGTTTAATAAACATGACTAATTTACTTAAATAGCACAGAATAAATTTTTCAAATTTCAATGCAAAATCCAGCTGCACATTAAAATAAGAAAAACATCACTAAAAAAAAGAGTTTATTCTAGGCTCAATAATTGAATTATATACAGTGTATTCATTTTGCATGGCCACTGTCACAAACTACCACAAATATGGTGACTTAAAACAACACAAAGTTTTTTCTTTTATAGTTTGGGAGACCTGAAGTCTGCAATATGTTTCTCTGGGCCAAAATCAACGTGTTAGCAGGGCTACACTCCCTCTGGAGGCTCTAGCTTTTTTCAGCCTCTAGAACTGCATTCTTTGGTTCACAGCCCCATCCTTCGTTTTCAAAGCCAGGATCATATTATCTTGCTTAAGTTGTCATATTGCCTCCTTCTTCTTCTCTACACTATGGGATGAGCCACTGTGGTATGGTGGCTCCTTCTCCTTCTTCTAATTCCTCCTTCTCCTCCTCTTTCTTCTCCTTTTCTTCTTCTTTTTCGTCTTTCTCTGCCTCTCTTTTATAAAGACACATAATTACATCTAGGGCCCATCTAGGGCCTGGTAAATTATCCAAAATAATCCACCTATCTTTAGATTCTTAACTTATCACATGCAAAGTTTCATATGAAGTAACATTCACAGGTTCCAAGAATTAGGAGGTGGATGTCTTTAGGAGACATTATGCAGCTTGCCACAAATATTAGCATTATTAATATAATTTGCCACATGAATAAGGAGAAAAAAATTGCTTTATCTGCATAGATTCTTTAAAAAGCATGGAATAAATTTCAACATACATTCTTGATTTTTAAAGGTGATTAACAAAATGGGTTAGACATATGTTATCCTTATTATGCTTTATCACTGTTAGCCCAAAGGCTAGTGTTGTCTTTAATGGGAAAGCCAAGGACATTTCCATTCCTAAATGTCAGGAATAGCTTGTTTGTCCACCATTATACCAATTACTTGTTTCCGGTGTTTATAAATTACCGGTGTTTTTTATTGTTTGGGAGGGACTGGTGAACACAGACAAAAGAAAAGGCTTAAATATTAAAAATTGGAAAAGAAGAGGAAAAAGTATTATTATAAATATGTGATTCTCCACCAGGAAAACTCAAGAGAAGCAACTGGAAAATTATTTGAGAAAATGAAAATTGTTGAGGGGTACAAAACTAATATAGAGAAATAAGTAGCCTTTATATGTACAAACAACATCAATTAGAAGAAATACAGGAAAAGGGACTTTATTAGAATAGCAACAAACAAGAAATGAGTATGATCTGTATAAAAACACTTCATGTGCTCCTAAGAGGCACAAAAGAAAAATTGAAAAATAAAAAGACAAACCATGTTTCTGGAAAGGAAGATTTCACATCATAATGATGTCAAATTTCCCGAAGGTATCCAGTAAATATAATGCAGTCTCAGTAAAATTACTAACAGGGTGGTTTTTGCAAGCTAGACAAGGTGGTGTTAAAATTCAAACGGAAAAGTAAATAAATAAGAATAGTCAAAGATATATTTTAAATTATTGGTTTCATCAAACAGATTATAAAGCTACAATAGTAAGAGGACTGATATAGTTTGGATCTGTGTCCCCACCCAAATCTCATGTTGAATTGTAATCCCTCGTGTTGGAGGTGGAGTCTGGTAGGAAGTGAAGGAAGTGACTGGATCATAGGGGTGGATTTACCATTAATGGTTTAGCACCAAACCCTTCATGCTGTCCTCATGGTAGTGAGTGAGTTCTTATGAGATCTCATTGTTTAAAATTGTGTGGCACCTCCCTTCTTCTTCTTCTTTTTTTTTTTTTTTTTTTGAGACAGGGTCTAGTTCTGTCACCCAGGCCGAAGTGCGGTGTCCGATCTTGGCTCACTGCAAACTCTGCCTCCCAAGTTCAAGAAATTCTCCTGCCTCAGCCTCCTGAATAGCTGGGATTACAGGTGCACACCATCACACCCAGCTGATTCTTGTATTTTTAGTAGAGATGGGGTTTCACCATGTTGGCCAGGCTGGTCTCGAACTCCTGACCTCAAGTGATCTGCCTGCCTCAGCCTCCCAAAGTTCTGGGATTACAAGCATGAGCCACCATGCCCAGCCATTCTCTTGCTCCTCCTCTGGCCACTTGATATTCCTGCTCCCACTTTGCCTTAAGAATAGAAAGTCCATAAATATATACAAATTTCAGATTTGATAAAGGTGACATTTCAATCCTATGGCAAAAAGATTGATTGTTCCATAAACAATGTTGGGACAATCGAGAAGACATTTGGAAAAATAAAATAAAAGTTAATATAAACCTCACAATTAAGGATAAATTCCACATGAAAGAAATATTTAAATGTTAAAATGAAACTATAAAAATACTATGAGAAAATATGCAAGAACTTTTTTCATTTCCTCCGGGGGCAAGCTCTTAGAGACATTACAAAATCAAGATGCCTAAAAGAAGATTGTTTAATTTGATTGCCATTAAAAATTTTTACCATGACATAAATTTGATAAGCAAAATAAAATGACAAATGACAAACTGGAAAAACTGTTGGACACAAGTAATTTTCCTATTATATAAAGAATTCCTGCAAAGTTAACAATGGAATAGATAAATAAGTGAAGGATGTGAATAGCCAAGACATAGGAGAAAAAAATGTGGTTTTTAAACATATAAAAACATCCTTATAGTAAGAGAAATATAAATTAAACCTACACTGAGATCTTTTTGTTGTTGTTATACTTGAAGTTCTGGAATATATATGCAGAACGTGCAGGTTTGTTACATAGGTATACATGTGCCATAGTGGTTTACTGCAACCATCAACCTGTCATCTACATTGGGTATTTCTCCTAATGCTATCCCTCCCCGAGCCCCTCACCGCCTGACAGACCCTGGTGTATGATGTTCCCCTCCTTGTGTCCATGCGTTCTCGTTGTTCAACTCCCACTTATGAGTGAGAACATGTGGTGTTTGGTTTTCTGTTCCTGTGTTAGTTTGCTAAGAATGATGGTTTCTAGCTTCACACATGTCCCTGCAAAGGACATGAACTCATCCTTTTTAATGGCTACATAGTATTCCATGGTGTATATGTATCACAATTTCTTTATCCAGTCTATCATTGATGGACATTTGGTTGGTTCCAAGTGTTTGCTATTGTGAATAGTGCTGCAATAAACATACGTGTGCATGTGCCTTTATAGTAGAATGATTTATAATCCTTTGGGTATATACCCAGTAATAGCATTGCTGGGTCAAATGGTATTTCTGGTTCTAGATCCTTGAGGAATCGCCGCACTGTCTTCCACAATGTTTGAACTAATTTACACTCCTGCCAACAGTGTAAAAGCATTCCTATTTCTTCACATCTTCTCCAGCATCTGTTGTTTCCTGACTTTATAATGACTGCCATTCTAACGGGAGTAAGCTGGTATCTCATTATGGTTTCGATTTTCATTTTTCTAGTGACCAGTGATGGTTAGCTTTTTTCATGTATTTTTTTGGCCACATAAAAAAGTGTCTCAAAAGAAGTGTTTGTTAATATCCTTTGCCCACTTTTTGATGAGTTTTTTTTCTTGAAAATTTGTTTAAGTTTCTTGTAGATTCTGGATATTAGCCCTTTGTCAGATGGATAGATTGCAAAAATTTTCTCCCATTCTGTAGGTTCTCTGTTAACTCTGATAGTTTCTTTTGCTATGCAGAAGCTCTTTAGTTTAATTAGATCCCATTTGTCAATTTTGGCTTTTGCTGTCATTGGTTTTCGTGTTTTAGACACGAAGCCTTTGCCCATGCCTATGTCTTGAATGGTATTGTCTAGGTTTTCTTCTAGGGCGTTTATGGTTTTAGGTCTTACATTTAACTCTTTAATCCATCTTGAGTTAATTTTTGTATAAGGTGTAAGGAAGGGGTCCAGTTTCAGTTTTCCACATACAACTAGCCAGTTTTCCCTACAACATTTATAAAACAGGGCATCCTTTCCCCGTTGTGTGGTTGTGTCAAGTTTTTCAAACATAACATGGTTGTAGATGTGTGGTGTTATTTCTGAGGCCTCTGTTCTGTTCCATTGGTCTATATATCTGTTTTGGTACCAGTACCATGCTGTTTTGGTTACTATAGCCTTGTAGTATAGTTTGAAGTCAGTTAGCGTGATGCCTCCAACTTTGTTCTTTTTGCTTAGGATTGACTTGGCTCTGCAGGCTCTTTTTTAGTTCCATATGAACTTTAAAGTAGTTTTTCCAATTCTGTGAAGAAAGTCAGCGGCAGTTTGATGGGGATAGCATTGAATCTATAAGATTACTTTGGGCACTATGGCCATTTTCACAATATTGAGTCTTCCTATCCATGAGCATGGAATGTTTTTCCATTTGTTTGTGTCCTCTCTTATCTCCTCGAGCAGTGGTTTGTAGTTCTCCTTGAAGAGGTTCTTCAAATCCCTTGTAAGTTGTATTCCTAGGTATTTTATTCTCTTAGTAGCAATTGTCAATGGGTGTTCACTCATGATTTGGCTCTCTGTCTATTATTGGTGTATAGGAATGCTCGTGACTTTTGCACATTGATTTTGTATCCTGAGACTTTGCTGAAGTTGCTTATCAGCTTAAGGAGATTTTGGGCTGAGACCACGGGGTTTTCTAAATATGCAATCATGTCATCTCCAAACAGAGACAATTTGACTTCCTCTCTTCCTCTTTGAATACCTTTATTTCTTTCTCTTGCCTGATTGGCCTGACCAGAACTTCCAATACTATGTTGAACAGGACGGTGAGAGAGGGCATCCTTGTCTTGTGCCAGTTTTCAAAGGGAATGCTTCCATTTTTTGCCCATTCAGTATGATATTGGTTGTGGATTTGTCATAAATAGCTCATATTATTTTGAGATACGTTCCATCAATACCTAGTTTATTGAGAGTTTTGATCATGAAGGGTGTTGAATTTTATCAAAGACCTTTTCTGCATCTATAGAAATAAATCATGTTTTTTTTTTCATTGGTTCTGATTATGTGATGAATTACATTTATTGATTTGCATATGTTGAACCAGCCTTGCATCCCAGGGATGAAGCCAACTTGATCATGGTGGATAAGCTTTTTGATGTGCTGCTGGATTCAGTTTGCCAGTATTTTATTGAAGATTTTCAGATCCTCAGGGATATTGGCCTGAAATTTTCTTTTTTTGTTGTGTCTCTGCCAGGTTTTGGTATCAGGATGATGCTGGCCTCATAAAATGAGTTAGAGAGGGTTCCCTCTTTTCCTATTATTTGGAATAGTTTCAGAATGAATGGTACCAGCTCCTCTTTGTACCTCTGGTAGAATTTGGGTGTGACTCTGTCTAGTCCTGGACTTTTTTTGGTTGGTAGGCTATTAGTTACTCCCTCAATTTCAGAACTTGTTATTGGTCTACTCAGGGATTCGACATGTTCCTGGTTTAGACTTGGCAGTGTGTATGTGTCCAGGAATATATCCATTTCTTCTAGATTTTCTAGTCTATTTACGTAGAGGTGTTTTTAGTACTCTCTGATGGTCATTCGTATTTCTGTGGGATCAGTGGTGATATCCCCTTTATCATTTTTTTATTGCATCTATTTGATTCTTCTCTCTTTTATTCTTTAACAGTCTGGCTAACAGTCTATCCATTTTGTAGATCTTTTCAAAAACCAGCTCCTGGATTCACTGATTTTCTGAAGGGTTTTTTGTATCTCTATCTCCTAAGTTCTGCTCTGATCTTAGTTATTTCTTGTCTTCTGCTAGCTTTTGAATTTGTTTGCTCTTGCTTCTCTAGTGTTTTTCATTGTGATGTTAAGGTGTCAATTTTAGATCTTTCCTGCTTTCTCTTGTGGGCATTTAGTGCTATAAATGTCTCTCTACACATTGCTTGAAATATGTCCTAGAGATTCTGGTACATTGTGTCTTTGTTCTCATTGGTTTCAAAGAACATCTTTAGCTCTGCCTTCATTTCATTATTTAGCCAGTGGTCATGCAGGATAAGGTTGTTACACTTCCAGTTAGTTGTGCGGTTTTGAGTGAGTTTCTTAATCCTGAGGTCTAATTTGATTGCACTGTGGTCTGAGAGACTGTTATGATTTCTGTTCTTTTGCATTTGCTGAGGAGTGTTTTACTGCCAATTATGTGGCCAATTTTAGAAAAAGTGTGATGAGGTGCTGAGATGAATGTATATTCTGTTGATTTGGGGTGGAGAGTCCTGAGGATGTCCTTAGGTCTGCTTGATCCAGAGCTGAGTTCAAGTCCTGAATATCCTTGTTAATTTTCTGTCTCATTGATCTGTCTAATATTGATAGTGTGGTGTTAAATCTCCCACTATTATTGTGTGGTAGTCTAAATCTCTTTGCAGGTCTCTAAGAACTCACTTTATGAATCTTGGTGTTCCTATATTGGGTACATATATATTTAAGATAGTTAGCTCTTCTTGCTGCATTGATCTCTTTACCATCATGTAATGCCCTTGTCTCTTTTGGTCTTTGTTGGTTTAAAGTCTGTTTTATCAGAGATTAGGATTGCAACTCCTGAATTTTTTTTTTTTTTTTTTTTTTTTGCTTTCCATTTGCTTGGTGAGTGCTCCTCCATCCCTTTATTTTGAGCCTATGTGTGTCTTTGCATGTTAGATGAGTCTCCTGAATACAGCACACCATGGATCTTGACTATCCAATTTGCCAGTCTGTGTCTTTTAATTCGGGCATTTAGACCATTTACATTTAAGGTTAATGTTGTTATGTGTGAATTTCATCTGTCATTATGATGCTAGCTGGTTGTTTTGCCCGTCAGTTGATGCAGTTTCTTCATAGAGTTGATGGTCTTTACAATTTGGTATTTTTTGCAGTGGCTGGATCCAATTGTTTCTTTCCATATTTAGGGCTTCCTTCAGGAGCACAGGCCTGAAGGCAGGCCTGGTGGTGGCAAAATCTCTCAGCCTTTGCTTGTCTATACAGGATTTTATTTCTCCTTCACTTATGAAGCTTAATTTGGCTGGATATAAAATTCTGGGTTGAAATTCTTTTCTTTAAGAATGTTGAATATTGACCCCCACTCTTTTCTGGCTTGTAGGATTTCTGCAGAGAGATCCACTGTTAGTCTAATGGTCTTCTCTTTGTGGGTAACCTGACATTTCTGTCTGACTGCCCTTAACTTTTTTTTCTTCATTTCAACCTTCGTGAACCTGATGATTATGTGTCTTGGGGTTGCTCTTCTAGAGGAGCATCTTTGTGGAATTCTCTGTATTTCCTGAATTTTAATGTTGGCCTGTCTTGCTAGGTTGGGGAAGTTCTCCTGGATAATATCCTGAAGAGTGTTTTCCAACTTGGTTCCATTCTCCCCATCACTTTCAGGTACACCAATCAAACGCAGATTTGGTCTTTTTGGATAGTCTCATATTTCTTGGGGGCTTTGTTCATCCCCTTTTATTATTTTTTTCTCTAATCTTGTCTTCTCATTTTATTTCATTAAAATGATCTTCAAACATTGATATCCTTTCTTCTGCTTGATAGATATGGCTATTGATAATTGTGTATGCCTCATGAAGTTTTTGTGCTGTGTTTTTCAGCTCCATCAGGTGATTTATGGTCTTCTCTAAACAGGTTATTTTAGTTAGCAATTCATCTAACCTTTTTTCCAGGTTCTTAGCTTCCTCGCATTGGGTTAGAACATGCTCCTTTACCTCAGAGGAGTTTGTTATTACCCACCTCTGAAGCCTGTTTCTGACAGTCCGTCAAACTCATTCTCCCTCCAGTTTTGTTCCCTTGCTGGCGAGGAATTGTGATCATTTGGAGGAGAAAAGGCATTCTGGTTTTTGGACTTTTCAGCGTTTTTGCGTTGGTTTCTCCCCATCTTTGTGGATCTATCTACCTTTGGTCTTTGATGTTGGTGACCTTCCGATGCGGTCTTTGAGTGAACGTGCTATTCTTTCTGTTTGTTAGTTTTCCTTCTAATACTCAGGACCCTCTGCCCCAGGTCTGCCGGAGTTTGCTGGAGGTCCACTCTTGACCCTGTTTGCCTTGGTATCACCAGTGGCGGCTGCAGAACAGCAAAGACTGCTGCCTGTTCCTTCCTCTGGAAGCTTCATCCCAGAGGGGCACCTGCTAGATGCCAGCCAGAGCTCTCCTGTATGAGGTATCTGTCAGCACCTACTGGGAGGTGTCTCCCAGTCAGGATACACAGGGGTCAGGGACCCACTTGAGGAGGCAGTCTGTCCATTATCAGAGCTTGAACTGTGCTGGGTGAACCACTGCTCTCTTCAGAGCCATAAGGCAGGGATGTTTGGATCCACTGATGCTGTGCCCACAGCTATCCCTTCCCCCAAATGCTCTGTCCCAGGGAGATGGAGGTTTTATCTATAAGTCCCTGACTGGGGCTGCTGCCATTTTTTCAGAAATGCCCTGCACATAGAGAAAAAATCTGGCAGTCTGACCACAGCAGCCTTGCTGAGCTGCAGTGGTCTCTACTCAGCTCGAACTTCCTGGCTGCTTTGTTTACATTGTGAGCCTAAAACCTCCTACTCAAGCCTCAGCAATGGTTGACGTCCCTCCCCCAAGTGGGCTTGAGAATCCCAGGTAGATCTCAGACTGTTGCTGTGCTGGCAGTAAGAATTTCAAGCCAGTGGATCTTAGTTTGCTGGACTCTATGGGGGTAGGACTCACCGAGCCAGACCACGTGGCTCCCTGGCTTCAGTACCCCTTTCCAGGGCAGTGAACAGTTCTGTCTGGCTCGCATTCCAGGTGCCACTGATGTATGGGGGGAAAAAAAACCCTCTTGCAGCTAGTATGGTGTCTGCCCAAATGGCTGTCCATCTTTGTGCTTGAAACCCAGGGCCCTGGTGGTGTAAGCACCAGAGGGAATCTCCTGCTGAGTGGGTTGCGAAGACCATGGGACAAGCGTGGTATCTGGGCTGGAGTGTGCATGGTTCCTCAGGCTCAGTCCCTCACAGCTTCCCTTGGGTAGGGGAGAAAATTCCTCCACCCCTTGTGCTTCCTGGGTTAGGTGACGCCCCACCCTGCTTCGGCTTACCCTCTGTGGGCTGCACCCACTGTCCAACCAGTCCCAGTGAGATGAACCTGGTACCTCAGTTGGAAATGCAGAAATCACCACCTTCTGTGTCGGTCTCCCTGGGAGCCTCAGACCAGAGCTGTTCCTATTCGGTCATCTTGCCAGCAATCTCCCACATACTCTCTCTTGTTGGAGGCATACAGTATTATCTTTACTTTTCAGATGAGGAGATAACTAGCTAGTTAAGTGCCTGGAGCAGAGCCATACAGTGAGTGAGGGAGAAAGAAAGGAGGAATTCCAACTGAGTTCAGAACCCAAGGTGTGGGCAGAGATAGGCTGGCTGGCTAACCCAGCCAGCACAGATAAAAACTCAATAAAGGCAGTGTTCATTTTGCATAGCAAAAGTTGTGTCTTGGGGAAATAATTGGACCTACATGATTTCTGCTTCTCCTCTTTGTAGCTTCTGATCATTTCTCCTTCATTCTAATGCTTGGATAACTTGCAATGAACTCAAATCTTTTAGCATCAGGTCATCTTTCCACACCCATTACCCTGACATTAGCTCCCTGTCAGCAAAAGTGTGGCTCTACTTTACCATCCAATAGATGTTTTCGTCCCACAGTCTGATCCCCCAAAGATGTATTACTATTCTAAAAAAGTTATATCAGCTCATTCCGAATTCTACTGAAACCTGACCCCCAGGCCCCCCAAGCTAAACCACATGAAAAGATTATTGCAAAACAGTAGCTGCTATTGCCTCCACATTCAGGAGAAAGAGGGGAACAGTCTGCTTTAAAACATCAAACCTGGGTACTGTATAAGGTGTGATGGTGTGATCTCATCTAAATAGCTCTCAATTTAACATGTGACAAGATGAAAATTCAGGAGATTCTTTTCATTTCCCAAAGATATACTTATTCTTTGGGGACTTATTCATGGTTTGCTTTTCCATAATCATTTCTGACATATTACTTATCAGACTCCAAGTTCCCTCAAAGAAGGGAATTAAATAGTCAGTCTCTATTAGAAATGCTATGAACGACCAAACAATTGTAATAGCCTTTCTCTGGATATCACAAAAAATATATGCTATAGAATCATTGCTTCACAGTTTAGAAAATTACAAACTCTAATTATTAACATAACTGAATACATAAATAAGACAATGAAGTTTAGAAAATTACAAACTCTAATTATTAACATAACTGAATACATAAATAAGACAATGATTACAAATCAATTATTATCTGTATAAAACAAAAGTTGTGCCATTCCTTGCACATAGACAGCATCTTTTGCTAATAAGAAAAGAACATTTCTATTCACTTTCACACAAAGGTGCACACACACAGATCCAAATACTTACAAATCTCAAGTAGATTGAACAAAAACTCCTTATAGAAATGCTTCAATATACTTTTACAGAGACACCTCTAAATTGAAACTATGGTTTTATATGGATACCACCTAGTGGCCCAGAAATAAGGCATCCACCAAAAGAGTTATACTAAGAAATAGAGAACAAGTTGTACAATCTAAGTGGTACTGAGAAATAGAGAATACACCATTTGCAGCATTATCAAATCTGTCTTTACCTGAGTAACTCTTCCCTGCACTGATATTTTCTCCATTCCAGGAGGAAATAGAGAAAAACTGTAGTCTTATCTCTTAGGAGTTCATTTTACAAAACAGGGGCTCCTCCCCCATTATGTGAAGATAATCTGTGGCAAAGTTGATTGTAGCCCAGCTCTCCTAGTGTTTTTGTGAACATTTGTGGGATCTAGATTAGGAGGGAATCTTTGTCCAGTGTCATCTTCTCAATGAGGCCAACTTCACAACACTTATTTTAAAATTGCAACACTGCCCCAATACATCTAATACCCTATATTTTTCTGTTCTTTCTCTTGCTTTCCATAGCACTTATCTTCTATTAAGCTGGATAATTAACTCATTTATTTGATTTATTATTTACTGTTTGCCTCTCCCAATAGAATCTAAGACCCACAAGAACAGGGATCTTAGTTTGCTTTCTCCACACATATATCCTGAGTGTCTGGAACACTACCTGGAAATATTGGCCCCCAGTAAATGCTTGGTGACAGAATAAATGGAAGATGATTTGCAAATGAGTGACATTTAGCAGTTCTTATCTTCTAGCTTCTGGTTTGAAACCAAGCACCATGGTCCAGGGTAAAGAAAAGATAATACTGCTGCCGCTCTAACTCACCGCTTGCATCTCTTGAAAAAAATTGTAAACTCTTTGTTGGGTTAAAATCACTCAACCTAGGGGAAAATGGAAGGTACACAGTAAAAGTGAGGAAGGAAGTAGCCAGGCAGAGAGGGAGAAGAGAGTCAAATCTAGCTCTCCTACTCCTTATTCCTGCCAGGGGTGAGTTGTCTGTACTTCCTATTACTTGCTTGTTTTCTCTTAAGATAAAGAATGTTCTCTTTTGAGAAACCTGTTAGTAGCAACAATCACCATTCTAAAAAGTAATTTTTTAAAAAAATAATAGAACCAAAGAAAAAGTGATGGTGGGGGCTTAAAGGCAGTAGACATTTTTTTCCAATATTTTTCTGTAAATGTGGAGAAGGATAAGCAAGAAATATTAAAATAAATATGAAAGTGAATAAGGTAACATTCTCTTATGGGTGTAGTAATATGAGGTAGACCTGAATAGGCATTTATGATTCCTCAATTTGTGTATTATTTATAGGGTTTTAGAAACATGATCAGGCCAGGAGCAGTGGCTCACACCTGTAATCCCAAAATGTTGTGAGGCAGAGGCAGGTGGATCACTTGAGCCCAGGAGTTCCAGACCAGCCAGGGCAACATGGCAAGACCACATCTCTACAGAAAATACAAAAATTATTTGGGCACAATGGCACATGCCTGTAGCCTAGCCACTCGGGAAACTGAGGTGGCAGGATCGCTTGACTCCAAGGAGGTCAATGCTGCAGTGAGCCGTGATCATGCCACTGCACTCCAGCCTGGGTGACAGAGTGAGACCTTGTTTCAAAAAAGAATAAGAAAAATAAAAACATGATTATGTTTTTTTCTTCATTCTATTAAAATAACAAAGATTAGCAAATACCTCAAATAATATCAAATACAAAGTACCCTTTCCTTGCCATGTCCAGTACAGTGCTAACCACAAGTAAGCACTTAGAGTTTGTAGTTGTAATTACTATGAATGAGTAAATAAAGGATAAAAAACTGTAGGAGAACATAGAAAAAAGGAGAAGGTTAAATAAAGGCACTGAGATTCAATTGGGAAATGCAAAGGAAAACAAGACGAAGGTGAAGAAGTAGGGTGAATTGCAGAAATGAGAGGCAAATAAAAGATTATCCAGCAGTTCTTGTTCAAATAGTTCAAAAGACTAAACCCTTCAAACATCACTCTCTATGTGGAGATAATCCTTGAAAGGCTGATAAGTGAGCAAGAAAAATGGGGTGAGCCTAGAAAATTCTTTCAAAGCTCAAAAGCCAAATTTTATGGAAGAAAAATCATTTAATGTAGATGGTCTGGGACTTTTTATTAAGTGCTGGCAAGAGCTGTTGCCCTAAGAGCTAACAACACTCAGTCCATGATTTATTCAAAGACCTGGTGCAGCAGAGACACCAGCAACATGCACTCCAGGCTGCCCAGCACGGACTCTCAGTCCACACTGGAGGACTACCTCCAGCGCTAATATCATTGTTTATCATTTCTTCCTCACTGAGCTGCCTCCTTGGCTGTAGGGCTAGCAGTGGCTAGGATTATTTAGCTATCTTGCTTTTGAAAATCTGTAGTTCAAGGTAAAAAAGACATGTGCTTTTTGCAGCTACCTGTGCACTAAGGTGCTAATCTAAAATGGCACAGGCTTTCCAGCCACCAAACAACTTTCTGCAGGGAACCCAGGGGCTATCTTGGTCCTGCGAAGGAGAAGGTTACCTGCTAAGTCACTGTGCAATGATCAATTCTCAGTTGTTCCCTAATCTTCCTGAACTTGGCCCTGACCTTTTACCTTATCCACTTTTAAAGGACTGTTAGAAAATGAGCAGAAAATTGGAGGTAGTACTTCTAGACCTCAGATGAGCCAACCTTTACTTTTATTTATTCCAAGAACTACTGGTTCTATGGTTATTTCTTTTCCTTTGTTTAAAAAAAAAAAAAGGCACAATATCACTTGTGTGTACTTTTAACTGAAAAACCCTATCGTTTATTTTTCTTCTAACTCTCAGAAATGCATCCTGTGTGTGAATAAATCTGAGCTCTGATCTGACCTTTATCTTTACAATATAACACGAGTACAATAATAATTTATAGGCCTCAGTCCTAAGTGTGACATTTCAATGAGCTGGGTAAATATCATTACCTGAAGCCAGCAGCAGCAACGATGCAGACCAAGAGGTAGCTGGGTACATTTTCCAGAAGAGGATCATTAATTTGATGGTAGGTACAGTCCTGAAATCAGCAAAGGTTTCACTCATCAGAGTTGTGTTGCTTAACAATTGACAACAGGGTAAAAACAAAACCCAAGTTGGGGATATAGGAGAAAAGGTTTTCATTTAACTAAGGAACAAGAAAATCTCTAGTCCTAGTTAAGTCAAATAGATTGACTACTGAACAGCCCAGATGCATGAAAAATTGCCCAGGCTTTTCTGCCCCTCTCTGTGCTTGTTTAGGGAAGGTCAAGGGAGCCAGACTTGTTATAAATGGAACAGAATCCCCCAGGGATTTGGGGGTTGGAAAAGAGAGAAATTGGGCAAGAAGGAACAAGGGAATGGATTGATGGTTCTGCCTGTCTTCAAAGTCCAACAAACATGTAAATCATGGATCACATTTGGCATCCGATCTCACTCTGCTCTAGGAAGGCAAAGGTATCCATGGCCATGAGTAAAATTCTTAGTTGCCAAGAGAGCCAAACGTTCTTTCTTCCCAGCTTCCTAAGTTCCCATCACTACTTGGGTCTAACTTTTTTAGACAATGTATCTTGCAGAGATTTCATGAATAGCCTGAACAGGTAGGTTACTTGTGGGCTTTTTGACCTTCTCTGAAAAGCAAAGCTTCTAGTTCCCTATTTGTACTTGCAAGAGGTTGCTTACCTGTCCAAAAAAAAAAACTTGTAAATGCACCCTGTTGGCATAGCTAGTACTCTTCAGATTCTTTTTCATGCAGAACAAAGTCTGGAAACCTTTCAGCTAGCTGAAAATATTTAACAGCTATATACATACATATTTTTTCTTCCTATGTTTGCCTATTTTCATTGGATCACAAGAGCCACAGCTACACACCCCCACTCCCCACTTCTTGTCAGTTTATTTTGTCCACAGCATAGAATGACATTTTCCATGTACCTCATCAAAATGAAAAACGGAAAGCAAATTCACAAAATAACCAAAACTCTATTTCAAAAAGAATGCTAAAAAAATAAAAATTGGCTCTGATAGAATTTCACTTCACACTTTAATAAGAAAATAAGGAAATTGCTCTCCCAGGGACTAAACCATTTTTATGTTGTAGAAAAACACCCTGGGTTCAGAGGTTTTCTCCTCTAGGCAACCTCTGCCCCCCACTACAGTTTCAAACATCATGCCTTGGTAAGTTTCAGCAATATCTTGGCCAAGTTCTCCTTTGTATTGGAAGAAAAAGTTCATTTTTCTGTGAAATACATTCATACACTTGTCGTACCCATAACCCACAGATTAAATACACACACATATCACTTGCTGAGAGTTCCAGCTGTTTAGATTTTCACCCAAACATGTGAATAAAAACCGCAGGCAAAACAAGTACTGTCTCTCATACCTTTTAGGGATTAACAAATAGCCCTTACCCTGCTGATGCCCGTTCTTAATTGGACTATGCTGTGAGGAGCAATTAAGCCTAAATGGCCACTTGCTGAGAGCTGGTGAAAGAAATGCTGCAGCTTGAGGCATTTGCATTCTCCAAATAGAGCACATATGCTTTGCTTTGGTGCCCATAAAGAAAGGAGATTTACTTCTTTTTTCAGTGCTTTTAAAAGTGAAAGGGGCCATTGTTTCATGCACAAGGTGGAAATTATTCGAGGAAATTTTTTAGACATATATAATTTTTGCAACTTTTGTGCAAATCAGAGAAGCAGAGATGGAAGATTTGTTCTTCTGTAAAACAGGGCAGCAACTGTGCAAGAAAGGCTTCTTCCCTCCCTCCAGTCCACTGTGTGTCTCCATCATGCGTGCAAAGGACAGATCAGTACCAGAAAAATGAAGCAGAAAATGACACAATTCCCTGGACAACAACAGGCCGTCACCTGAATGGTATGTAACTGGGGAAGAGAAGTTCTATTTAAAAATATTCAGAGACATTATCTTTTGGTATGTGTTTCCCCTCTTGAAAATGAAGGCGAACAAAAATAAATAGATTAAAATAGGACTGACCTGCCCCTTTCAGCACAGAAAGGTACTTGCTAGTACTCCCCAAGACATTCTTCAACCACACAGGCACATGGATTGCTGGCCTCGGTTACCGATATTCGTATTGTTTCTATTATCCTATAGGTAAGGGGACAGAGGAGATAAGTTTGAATTTTCTCCTGAGTTGCATGAAGAACCATTGAAAAGATTTCATTGTTAGCCGGGTGCAGTGGCTCACACCTGTAATCCAAACACTTTGGGAGGCCAAGGTGAGCAGATCACTTGAGGTCAGGAGTTCAAGGCCAGCCTGACCAACATGGTGAAGCCCCATCTCTACTAAGAATACAAAAATTAGCCAGGTGTGGTGGCGGGCTCCTGTAATCCCAGCTACTCAGGAGATTGATGCAGGAGAACTGCTGGAACCCAGGAGGCAGAGGTTGCAGTGAGCCAAGATTGTGCCACTGCACTCCAACCTGGGAAACAGAGAGCGAGGCTCCATCTCAAAAAAAAAAAAAAAAGATTCCATTGTTGCTGTTGCTTTTCATGTAGAAAAGAAGAACAGATTAATTGCCTTTGTAAATGTTATATTCATCATTATTAAAAAAAAAGCAAAAACAAAAACAAAAAAACCTTACCTAAACAAGGGGAAAAAACAAAGAAGAAAAGAAAAAAAATTACAAATTCAACTACCCAAAAAGATCCATCATTTATCATTCTGTGAACACTGTCCCAAACATCTCTGTATGTACATATATAAATAGAAGAAAAAGGGATATTTCATCAAAACCAGAATCATTGTATAAAAGCTGCATTTTTTTAAGTGTTCAGTTTTACTTTACTTCATTTTAACACAAAGAAAACCCTGTAATCATTCAACAGGTTAGTCTTGCCAACAGCACAGATAAAGCCAATTAACTGAGATAGTGGTAGGGCAGTAGAGAAAGAGTTTAATAATCATAGGGCCAGTCAAGTCTAAGGACAGGAGTTATTACTCAAATCAGTTCTCTCCAAAGGTTTAGAGGTTAGGGTTTTTCAAGGACAGTTTGGTGGGCAGGTGCTCAGGAATGGGGAATGTCGATTGCTTTGGTTGAGGTGAAATCATAGGGGGTTGAAGCTGTATTGTGCTGAGTCAGTTCCTGGGTGGGAGTCACAATAGCACATCAGCCAGTTTCATGGTATGGGTTACCAGTCCAAGTGGTACCAGCTGGGCCAACAAAATGTAGGGTCTGGAAAATACCTCAAACACCAATCTTAGGTTTCACAATAGTGATGTTATCTATAGGAGCAATTGGAGAGGTTATAAATCTTGTGACCTCTAGCTACATGACTCCTGAACCATAATTCTAACCTTGTGATTAATTTGTTAATTTTACAAAGGCAGTTTTTGTCCCTGAGCAAAGAGGGGTTTAGTTTCAGGAAGGGACTGTTTTCAACTTTGTTTTGAAGTTTAAACTATAAAATAAATTCTTCCTATAGTTAGTTTGGCCTACACCCAGGGATGAATAAGGATGGCTTGGAGGTTAGAAGCAAGAGGGAGTGAGTTAGGTTAGATTTCTCTCATTGTTATAATTTTTGCAAAGGTGGTTTCAACCTTATAATAATACTGATAAATTGCTGAACTTCAGAATAATTTTTCTCCCCAACAAATTATTCTAAAAGGAACATCATTTATTTACCATTTTCAAGTGAATTAATTCAGACTTTTATAATGATCAAAAGGCAATGAGTTCACCTTTCTTCTCTGAACACATGCATAGCAATGATAGATGAAAATTTTTTTAACTTTTATTTTAGGTTCAGGGGTACTTCATGTGCAGGTTTGTTATATAGGTAAATTGCATGTTGCAGGGGTTTGGTGTACAGAATATTTCATCACCCAGATAATAAGCATAGTACCCAATACATAGGTTTTCAATTCTCACTCTTCTACCACCCTCCACCCTCAAGTAGGCCCCAGTGTCTGTTGTTTTCATCTTTGTGTCTATATGTACTCAATGATCAGCTCCTACTTATAAGTGAAAACATTGGCCGGGCGTGGTGGCTCATGCCTGTAATCCCAGCACTTTGGGAGGCTGAGGCAGGTGGATCACGAGGTTAGGAGATCGAGGCCATCCTGGCTAACATGGTGAAACCCCGTCTCTACTAAAAATACAAGCCGGGCGTGGTGGCGGGCACCTGTAGTCCCAGCTACTCAGGGGGCTGAGGCAGGAGAATGGCGTGAACCCGGGAGGCAGAGCTTGCAGTGAGCAGAGATTGCACCACTGTACTCCAACCTGGGCAACAGAGCGAGACTTCATCTCAATAAATAAATAAATAAATAAATAAATAAATAAAAGTGAAAACCTGCAGTATATGCTTTTCTGTTTCTGCATTGGTTTGCTTAGGATAATGACCTCCAGCTCCATTCATGTTCCTTCAAAGGACATGATCTCTTTCTTTTTCATGGCAGTATAGTATTCCATGGTTTGTATCTACCACATTTTCTTTATCTAGTCTAGTATTAATTAGCATCTAGGTTGATATTATGTCTTTTCTATTGTTAATAGTGCTTCAATGAACATATATGTGCCTGCGTCTTTGTGTTAGAATGACTTATATTCCTTTGGGTATATACCCAATAACGGGATTGCAGAGTGGAATGGCAATTTTGTTTCAAGTTCTTTCAGAAATCACCAAACTGTTTTCCAGAAGAGCTGAACTAATTTTTATTCCCACTAGCAGTGTGTAAGTGTTACTTTTTCTCCACAACCTTGCCAGCATCTGTTATTTTTTGACTTTCTAATAATTGTCATTCTAACTAGTGTGAGATGGTGCCTTGTAGTTTTGATTTCCTTTACTCTAATAATTAGTGATATTGAGCAATTTTTTCATATGCTTCTTGGCCTTAGTTCTTCTAAAACATGTCTGTTTATGCCCTTTGACAACTTTTTTGTGGGGTTGTTTTTTTCTTATAAATTTGTTTAAGTTCCTTATAGATTGTGGATATCAGACCATTATTGGATGCATAGATTGCAAATATATTCTCCCATTCTTTATCCTGTCTGTTCATTCTATGGATAGTTTCTTTTGCTGTGCAGAAGCTCTACAGTTTAATTAGATCCCATTTGTCAATTTTTGGTTTTGTTGCAATTGCTTTTGGTGTCTTTGTCATGAAATCGTTGTGTGATCCTATGTCCAGAATAGTATTGCCTAGGTTATCTTCCAGGGCTTTTATCACTTTGGGTTTTACATTTAAGTCTTTAATCCATCTTGAGTTGATTTTTTTAATATCGTATAAGGAAGAGGTTCAATTTCAATCTTCTGCATATGGCTAAGCACTAACCCCAGCACCAATTATTGAATAGGTAGTCTTTCCCCATTGCTTGTTTTTGTTGACTTTGTTGAACATCAAATGGCTGTAGGTATGAGGCATTATTTCTGGGCTCTATTCTCTTCCCTTGGTCCATGTGTCTGTTTTTGTACCAGTACCATGCTCTTCTGGTTACTGTAACCTCAGAGTGTAGTTTGAAGTCGGGTAATGTAATGCCTCCAGCTTTGTTCCTTTTGCTTAGGATTGCTTTGACTGTCCAGTCTCTTTTTTGGTTCCATATAAATTTTAAAATACTTTTTTCAAGTTCTGTGAAGAATCTCGTGGTAGTTTAATTAGAATAACATTAAATGTATAAATTGCTTAGGGAAGTATGGCCATTTTAACAATATTGACCCTTCCTATTCATGAGCATGGACTGTTTTTCCATTTGTTTGTGTCATTTCTGATTTCTTTGAGCAGTGTTTTGTAATTCTTATAGACATCCATCACCTCCCTGGTTAGCTGTATTCCCAGGTATTTTAGTCTATTTGTGGCAATTGTGAATAGAATGGCATTCTTGATCTTGCACTTAGCTTGAATGTTGTTGGTGTATAGGAATGCTACTCATTATTGAACATGGATTTTGTATCCTGAAACTTGGCTGAAGTTGTTTATCAGATAAAGGAGCTTTTAGGCAGAGATTACGGGGTTTTCTAGGTGTAGAATTACATCATCTGCAAGCACGGATAGTTTGACTTCCTCTCTTCCAATTTGGATGCCCTCTATTTCTTTCTCTTGCCTGATTGCTCTGGCAAGGACTTCCAGTACTATGTTGAATAGTAGTGGTGAGTGTTGTTCCAGTTTTCAGGGGAATGCTTTTAGCTTTACCCCATTCAATATGATGCTGGCTGTGGGTTTGTCATAGATGGCTCTTATTATTTTGAAGTATGTTTCTTCAATGCCTAGTTTGTTAGGGGTTTTTAACATGAAGGGATGTTGAATGTTATCAAAAGCCTTTTCTACATCTACTGAGACAATCATATGGTTTTTGTTTTCAGTTCTGTTCACGTGGTGAGTCGCGTTTATTGATTTGCATATGCTGAACCAACCTCGCATCCCAGGAATAAAACCTACTTGATCATGGTAGATTAGCTTTTTGATGTGCTGCTAGATTTAGTTTGCTAGTATTTTCTTGAGGATGTTTGCATTGATGTTCATCAAGGATACCGGCCTGAAGTTTTCCTTTTTTGTTGCATCTCTGCCAGGTTTTGGTATCAGGATGATGTTGGCCTTATAGAATGAGTCATAGAGGAGTCCCTCCTCAATTTTTTGAAATAGTTTTAGTAGGAATTGTACCAGCTCTCCTTTACACATCTGGTAGAATTCAGCTGTGACTCCATCTGGTCTCAGACTCTTTTTGGTTGGTATGCTTTTTATTACTGATTCAATTTTGAAACTCGTTATTGGTCTGTTAACACATTCCAAAATTTCTTCCTGGTTCAGTCTTCAGAGGTTGTTATGAGTCTAGAGATTTCTCCATTTCTTCTAGGTTTTGTAGCTTGTGTGCATAGAGCTGTTCAGAACAGTCTCTGCGGTTTTTTGTGTTTCTGTGGGGTAAGTGGAAGCATCTTCTTTGTCATTTCTGATTGTGTTCATTTGGATATTCTCTTTTTTCTTTATTAGTCAAACTTGTGATCTATCTAGCTTATTAATTTTTTCAAAAAATCAGCTCCTGAATCTGTTGATTTTTTTTGGTATGGTTTTTGGATCTCCTTCAGCTTTGATTTTGGTTATTTCTTGTCTTCTGCTAGCTTTGGGATTGGATTCCTATTGGTTCTCTAGTTCCTCTAGTTGTGATATTAGGTTGCTAATTTGAAACCTTTTTAACTTTTTGATATGTGCTTTTCTTGCTATAAATTTCCCTCTTAACACTGCCTTAGTCATGTCTCAGAGATGCTGGTATGTTGTATCTTTGTTCTCACTAATTTTAAAGAATTTCTTGAATGTTCTCTGAATTTCAATATTTACCCAAAAGTCATTCAGAAGCAGGTGGTTTAATTTCCATGTAATTATATGGTTTTGAGCAATTTTCTTAGTATTGATTTTTATTTTTGTTGTGCTGTGTTACAAGAACATGGGTGATAAAATTTTGTTTTTTTTTTTAATTTGCTGAATATTGTTTTAGATCCAATTGTGTGATCAGTTATAGAGTATATGCCATGTGCAGATAAGAAGAATATATATTCTGGGTGGAGTGCAGTGGCTCACACATGTAATCTCAGCACTTTGGGAGGCTGAAGCAGGCAGATCACTTGAGGTCAGGAGTTCAAGACCAGCCCGGCAAACATGGCAAAACCCTGTCTCTGCTAAAAATACAAGAATTAGCTGTGTGTGATGGCACATGCCTATAATCCCAGCTACTTGGGTGGGTAGGGCATGAGAATCACTTGAACCTGGGAGGCAGAAGTTGCAGTGACCAAAATCATGCCACTGCACTCCAGCCTGGGTGATAGAGTGAGACTCTGCCTCAAAAAAAAAAAAGAGAAAGAAAAAGAAAAAGAAAAGAAAAAAGAAAGAAAACAATAACAAAAAGAAAAAAAAAACAGTGTATATTCTATTGTTTTGGGGTGGAGTGTTCTGTAGATGTCTATCAGTTCTATTTGGTCAAATGGTCAAATGTCAAGTTCAGGTCCTGAATATCTTTGTTACTTTTCTGCTTCATTGGTCTGTCTAATACTGTCAGTGGGATGTTGGGGTCTCCCACTATTATCGTGTGGTTATCTGTCTCTTTGTACGTCTCTAAGAATTTGCATTATGGGTGCAACCTGGGATTTATACATTTAGGGTAGTTAAGTCTTCTTGTTGAATCAAGCCCTTTACCATTATGTTATGCCCTTCTTCGTCTTTTTTAATCTTTGTTGGTTTAAAGTCTGTTTTGTCTGAAATTAGAATAGCAACCCCTGCTTTTATCTGTTTTCCATTTGCTTGGAAGATTTTTCTCCATCCCTTTTTTTGAACCTGTGGGTGTCATTGCATGTGAGATGGGTCTTTTGAAGACAGCATACCATTGGGTCTTTCTTCTTCATCCAACTTGTTGCTCTGTGCCTTTTAACTGGGGCATTTACCCATTTACATTCAAAGTTAGTATTGAAATGTGCAAATTAGTTCTTGTCTTCCTGTTGTTAGCTGGTTATTATGCAGACTTGTTTAGGTGGTTGTTTTATAATGTCACTGATTTGTACTTAAGTGTGTTTCTGTAGTGGCTACTAATGGTCTTTCCTGTCCATGTTTAGCACTCCCTTCAAGACTTCTTGTAAGGTAGGTCTGCTGGTAACAAAACCCCTTAGCATTTGCTTGTCTGAAAAGGATCTTATTTCTCCTTTGTTTAAGATGTTTAGTTTTGCTGGATATGAAATTGTTGGTTAGAAATTCTTTTCCTGGCAAATGCTGAATATAGGCCTTCAATCTCTTCTAGCTTGTAGTGTATCTGCTGAAAGATCCACTGTGAGCCTGATGAGGTTCCCTTGTAGGTGACCTGCCCTTCTCTCTAGTTGCCTTTAACACTTTTTCTTTCATTTTGATGTTATAGAATCTAATGACTATGTGTCTTGGGGATGGCTGTCTTAAACAGTGTCTTGCAGAGGTTCTCTATATTTCCTGAATTTGAATGTTAGCCTCTCTAGCAAGGGTGGAGAAATTTTCATAAACAGTATCCTCAAATATGTTTTCTAAGGTTCTTGTTTTCTTTCGCTATCTTTCAGGGATGCCAGTGGGTCATAGATTTGGTCTCTTTACATAATCCCATATTTCTCAGAGGTTTTGTTCATTCTTCTTTATTGTTTTCTCTTTATTTTTGTCTGACTGAGTTATTTCAGACAGCTGATCTTTAGGCTTTGAGATTCTTTCCTCAGCTTTGTTGACTCTGCTGTTAATACTTGCGATTGTATTCTGAAATTCTTGAAGTGAGTTTTAAGGTTCTATCAACTCAGTTTGGTTCTTTCCTAAAATAGCCATTTCCTCTTTCATCTCCTGTATCATTTTATTGTGTTCCTAAGAATCCTTGCATTGGATTTCAACTTTCTCCTAAATGTGGATGATCTTCTTTCCTATCCATACTGTGAAGTCTATTTCTGTCATTTTAGCCCTTTCGGCCCAGTTAACAGTTATTGCTTAGGAACTAGTGTGGTCATTTGGAGGTAGGAAGAGAACTTTTGGAGTTGCCAGAGTTCTTGTGCTGATTCTTTCTCATCTGTATGGGCTGATGTTCCTTCAGTCATTGAAGTTGCTCTTCTTTAGATCTTTTTAAGTCTTTTATCTACTCTGATGTCCTTGGGGGCTTGATTGTGATATAAGGTAGCTTCTGTCGACTGCTTCATTTCTTTCAGGTTTTTAGAAGGTGAAGGCTCAACTCAGCACTCCTGAGCTGCATGTGCTAACTCTCAAGGGCTGGTATCAGGCCCCTAGCTTTGTTCTCTGGACCCTCGAGGTTGGAAACCTGCTGCACTGGAGAGGCTGAGGTGTTCCTGAACCACTGGCCACAACACTCCAAAGGGTAGTACCAGCCAAAATGCTTCATTGGGCAGTAGCAACAGGATCCATGCTCATTTTTTCATGCTAGCAGCCGAAACAGCACAGTGGGGTACATGTTTGTCAGCTGAGGCAGGTCACTGGGGGGCCCAGGGCTGGCAACCTCCATGCATATGTTCATTCCAGTGGTGGGGGAACAAGGTAGGGAGTGGGCCCACTGGTGTCCCTGCACATGTTCACACCAGTGGGGGTGGCAGCACAGCGGGAGCGGTCTGTGGGGCTGCTGGTGTCCATGCGTGTGTTCACACTGGCAATAGGGGCACAGAAGCGTGGCCATAAGTAGGGGGAGGTGGGTGTACTCACACTGGCAGTAATGGCATGATAAAGTACACATTTACCCATGTACCAGTGGAGAGGGGGTATGAGGTCCATCTGTGCATGTGAACACTGGCAAAGCAAAGGGGTGTGGCCAAGGGCAGTAAGTGCCAGCAAATTGGCACGGGTGAGGCTGCAATGAGGGGTGGGTGTGGGTGGGCTGGTGTGTGTCAGTGAGGGCCACTCTGCTGGAGCTCTCTGATGGTCAGGCATTGTCCACCAGTGCAGGACCTATGAGGGGTTCCCTGGGAGGCACCCCAGTTGGGTATCTGAGACTACACTGCAAGCAGGCCAAGCTGGAGTCCCAGGAGAGGCCAGCAGACAGAAGAGCACTCATGTCGGACTGGCCCCATCTCACAGGCAAGATCAACCTGCTCTGTTCAAGTCCAACAGTTCCCCTAAGGCTAGAGTCTTCTAGGGGAGCAAAGTGAGCCTTGGGGGATGGGCATCACTGGCTATGCACCCATACAGACATTCCTGCACCAAACCTTCTGGGCTCCACACAGGCTGGAGTCCTGCCCCTACTGCCTCTCTAAGCAGCTCTCTCTGCCAGCTGAAGAGTCCGTGGGGGTTATGGGGTCTCTTGCTGCCAGGATTCCAGAAGTCTATGGTGAGAGTGGGCTGCTCCATGCCTGCTCAACTCACCCCTTCCCTAGGAGTCGTTGGGGACCAGGAATGAGTCCTGGTGTGCAATAGCCCCATGCAGGGTTCCCGTCTTCCCCTTCTTCAGCCCAGCATCTGTGTCTTCCCTTTTTCCACTATCAATGCCTTCCTTCTGAGACCTGCTCAGAGTGTACTAGTCTTCCCAATGTCCCAGTCCCTCAGTGGCAGATGTTCCTCATAGCTATATGTAGTCAGCCATCTTGCCTTGACAGATCAACAAATTATTTTAATATTTAAGACTTGCCTATTTGTTGTGGAAGGGGCTTTCCTGTGCATTATAGGCATTGGGAGGAAAACTTTTCCTCTACCTACTTAGGTTCAACTATTCAGGAGTCTGCATATTCAGTGACAATAGATAGACTCACAGGAGAAAACTAGGTTTCTTTATAGATGCACCCAGGAGCACTCAATAAACAGTAATTCACTGCATAGCCAGAAGTAAAAGCTTACATACCAACTTAACAAAAAGGGAGGGGAGCTTCCACAGGGAAGTATGGAAGCTTCTATTGGGCTTTTAAACTTTTTCTTAATTTTTAATTCTTATGGGTACATAGTATGTGTATATATTTATGGGTTACATATGACATTTTGATACAGGCAGACAATATGTAATAATCATATCAGGGTAAATGGGGTATCCATCACCTCAAGCATTTATCATTTCTTTGTGTTGCAAACATTCCAAATATAACTTTTGAGTTATATTAAAATGTTCAATAATTATTGTTGACTGTAGTCACCCTGTTGTGGCATCACATACTAGATCTTATTCATTCAATCTAACTGTATTTTATACTCATTAATCATCTCCGCTCCACTTGCTCCCTACTACCCTTACCAGCCTCTGGTAGCCATATTTCTACTCTCTAGCTCTATGAGTTCAGTTGTTTAAATTTTGCATCCCACAAATGAATGAGAATGTGCAAAGTTTGTCTTTCTGTGCCAGGCTTATTTCACTTAACAGTTCCATCTATGTTGTTACAAGTAACAGGATCTCATTCCTTTGTATGGCTGAATAGTACTCCATTGTGTATATGTACCACATTTTCTTTATCCATTCATCTGTTGATGGACACTTAGGTTACTTCCAAATCTTAGCTATGTAAACAGTGTGGCAATAAACATGGGAGAGCAGATATCTCTTTGATATACTGATTTCCTTTCCTTTGGATAAATACCCAGTAGTGGAGTTGCTGGATCATACAGCCATTCTATGTTTAGTTTCTTGAGGAACTTCCATACTGTTCTCCATAGAAGCTGTACTAATTTACATTCCTACCAACAGTGTACAAGTGTTCCCTTTTCTCCACATCCTTGCCAGCATTTGTTATTACCTATCTTTTGTGGGGGAAAAAAGCCATTTTTAGTGGGTTGAGATAATAGCTTATTGTAGTTTTGGTTTGCATTTCTCTGAGGATCAGTGATGTTGCATACCTTTTATATGTCTGTTTGCCATTTCCATGTCTTCTTCTAAGAAGTATCTATTCAGATCTTTTGCAAATGTGTTAATCAGATTATTAGATTTTTTTCCTACTGAGTTGTCTGAGCTCCTTATATACTCTGGTTATTAATTCTTTGTCAGATAGATAGTTTGCAAATATTTTTTCCTATTATGTGGTTGTCAGTTCACTTTGTTAATTGTTTCCTTTGCTGTGCTGAAGCTTTTAAACTTTGTGTAATCTTATTTGCCCATTTTTGTTTTGGTTGCCTGTGCTTTTGGGGTATTATTCAAGAAATCTTTGCCCAAACCAATGTGCTAGAGAGTTTCCCCAATGTTTTCTTTATGTTGTTTCATAGTCTTCAAGTCTTAGATTTCACTCTTTAATCCATTTTTATTTGATTTTGTATATGATGAGAGATAGGGCCATATAATTTCATTCTGCACATGGATATCCAGTTTTCCCAGTACCACTTATTTAAGAGACTGTCCTTTCTACAATGCATGTTCTTGGTACCTTTGTTGAAAATGAGTTCACTGTAGATGTATGGATTTATTTCTGGGTTCTCTAATCTGTTCTGTTGGTTTATGTATCTGTTTTTATGCCAGTACCATGCTGTTTTGGTTACTATAGCTCTGTAGCACAATTGGAAGTCAGATAATATGATTCCTCTAGCATTATGCTTTTAGCTCAGGATAGCTTTCACTATTCTGGGTCTTTTGTGGTTTGATATAAATTTTAGGAATTTTTTTTTCTGTTTCTGTGAAGAATGTCATTGGTATTTTGATAGGAATTGCCTTAAATCTGTAGATTGCTACAAGTAGTATGGGCATTTTAATAATATTGATTCTTCCCATCCATGAACATCATTCCATTATTTGTGTCCTCTTGAATTTCTTGCATCAATAATTTCATTGTAGAGATCTTTCACTTCTTTGGTTAAGTTTATTCCTAGTTATCATATTTTATTTTTAGCTATTGTAAATGGGATTGGTTTCTTTATTTTTTTCCAGATTGTTCAGTGTTTGCATACAGAAATGCTGCTGCTTTTTGAATATTGATTTTGCATCCTGCAACTTTACTGAATTTATTAGTTCTAATAGATTTTTGGTGGAGTCTTTAGATTTTTTTCCTAATATAATGTCATATCATCTGCAAACAAAGATAATTTGACTTCTTCCTTTCCAATTCAGATGCCCTTTCTTTTTCTTGTCTGATTGCTCTAGCTGGGACTTACAGTACTGTGTTGAATAACAGTGGTGACAGTAAGCATCTTTGTCGTGTTCCAGATCTTGGAGGAAAAGCTATCAGTTTTTCCCCATTCAGTATGATACTAGCTGGGGGTCTATCATACATGGCTTTTCTTGTGTTGAGGTATGTTCCTTCTATACCCAGATTTTTAGTGTTTTTATCATGAAGGGATGTTGAATTTTACCAAATGCTTTGTCAGCATTGATTGAAATGATCGTATCATTTTTGTTTTTCATTCTATTGATATGATGTGTCACATTGATTGATTTGCATACATTGAACCATCCTTGCATCCCTTGGATAAATCCCACTTAGTCATGACTAATGATCTCTTTAATGTGTTGTCAAATTCAGTTTGCTAGTATTTTGTTGAGGATTTTTGCATCAATATTCATTAGGGATATTGGCCTATGGCTTTTTTTTTTAAATGTTTCTTTGTCTGGTTTTGGTATCAGAGTAGTACTGGCCTCATAGAATGAATTTGAAGGTGTTCCCTGCCCCTCTATTTTTTGGGATAATTTGAGTAGAATTACTATTAGTTCTTCTTTAAATGTTTGGCAAAATTCAGCAGTGAAGCCATTAGGTCACAGGCTTTACTTTTCTGGGAGACTTTTTATTGCAGCTTTTATATCTGTTCAGATATTGGTCCATTCAAATATTGGATTTCTTCATGATTCAATCTTGGTCGTTGTATGTTTCCAGAAATTTATCCATTTCTTCAAGGTTTTCCAATTTATCAGCATACAGTTGCTCATAGTAGTTTCTAATGGTCCTTTGAATTTCTGTGGTATCAGTTGTAATGTCTCCTTTTTTATCTCTGATTTTATTTATCTGAGTCTTCTTTCTTTTTTTTCTTTCTTTCTACTTTTTTTTTTCTTTTTTAGGTAGTCTGGCTAAAAGTTATCAATTTTATCTTTCCAAATAACCAACTTTTTGTTTCATTGATCTTTTGTATTATTTTTTGTTTCAATTTTATTTACTTTTCATCTGATCTTTATTATTTCTTTTCTTCTGCTAATTTCAGCTTTGGTTTACTCTTTCTTTCCTAATTCTTTAAGATACATCATTGGGCTGTTTATTTGAATTTTTGCTTTTGTTTGTTTGTTTGTTTTTGGTTTGTTTTTGTTTTTCTTATAGGTGTTTATTGCCACAAACTTTCCTCTTAATATTGCTTTTGCTGTATCTCACAGGTTTTGGTAGATTGTATTTGGAGTTTCATTTTTTTTTTTTGAGACTTTTTAAATTTTCTTCCTTAATTTTTTCATTGACCCACTGTCCATTCTGGAGCATATTGTTTAATTTCCATGTGTTTGTACAGTTTCCAAATTTTCTCTTATAATTAATTTCTAGTTTTATTCCATTGTAGTCAGAGAAGATACTTGGTATAATTTCAGTTCTTTTGAATTTTTTAAGACTTGTTTTGTGGCCTAATATATGATGTATCTTTGAGAATAATCTATGTGCTGAGAAGAATGTACATTCTGTAGCTGTTGGATAAAATGTTCTGTAAATATCTATTAGATCCATTTGGTCTACAGTGCAAATTACATTCAATGTTCCTTTGTTGATTTTCTGCCTGGATGATCTGTCCATTGCTGAAAGTGGAGTGTGGAAGTCCCCAGCTATTATTGCATTGGAGTCTATCTCTGTCTTTAGCTCTAATAATATTTGCCTTATATATCTGGGTGTTCCAGTATTGGGTGCATATATATTTATAATTGTTATATTCTCTTGTTGAATTGACCCCTTCATCATTATGTAATTACCTTCTTTATCTCTTTTTATACTTTTTGTCTTATAACCTATTTTGCCTGATATAAGTATAGCTACTCCTGCTTTTTTCTGTTTCCATTTGCATGAAGTATCTTTTTCCCTTAGTCTATGTGTGTCTTTATAGGTGAAGTGTGTTTCTTGTAGATGACAGATCAATGGGTCTTATTTTTTAATTCATTCAGGCACTCAGTGTCTTTTGATTGGGGAGTCTGGTCTATTTATATTCAATGTTATTGTTTATAAGTAAAGACTTACTGCTGCCATTTTGTTATTTATTTTCTAATTGGTTTTTGATCTCTTCCTTTCTTCTTTCCTTTCTGTCTTCCTTTTTTATCAAGGTGGTTTTCTACTCTACAATGATATGTTTTAATTTCTCATTTTTTATTTATTTGTTATCTGTTGTAGGTTTTTAGATTTGAGGTTACCAAGAGGTTTGCAAATAACATCTTATAACCCATTATTTTAAACTCTATTGGGCATTCTGATGCTAATCACAGCTGAGTTTTCACTTTCAGTGCTAAGGATAAGTTCTCTCACAAACAGGCAACTTCCCCTGAGAGGGGCCGATGGCAGTTATATTTTCAGGAGGCTCTGCTTAATGTTTCTGTAGCTACTGAATGTTCAGATGTTTTCATGTAACATAATTTTCGTGCCACTTTGATGGGGCTGTTAATCCCTTCATAGGATTTTTAGCTGCATCTCTGGCCTCTACCCACTAGACACTAGTAGAAACACCCTCTTCCCTCAATGTAACATCTAAAATGTCTCCAGTAAGGCCAAATGCCCCTGGGGAAGGTGGAGCAAAATGGTCTCTGGTTAAGAACCACTACTCTGAGGTTTTAAAAAGTAGAATTAAGGAGAGAAAACACTGATAGGTTGAAACCATAATTCTCAATCATACAATTTAATTCTGAACAATTATCTCTTGACTCCACGCCATGAAAAATGAAAAAACTGATGCTTTTGATCCCTTCCACATTCCTTACCTCCAACTCCCAACACTGGTTATCCATTATTTTTATATTTTCAAGATTTTAAACCCTTACATTTTATTCTGTAACTCTAATTCCAACAATTAGTAACCTACTAAAATAAATTCAGGTTCATCCCATGTATTAGTATGCTCTCGCATTGCTATAAAGAAATACCTGAGACTGGATAATTTGTTTTTAAAACAGAGGTTTAATTGGCTTTTGGTTCTGCCAGCTGTACAGGAATCATAGCAACATCTGCTTCTGGGGAAGCCTCAGGAAGCTTCCAATTGTGGCAGAAGGCAAAGGGGGAGCCATGATATCACATGGTGAAAGAAGGCACAAGAGAACAAATGGGGAGGTGCTACACATTTTTAAAAGACCAGATCTCATGAGAATTCACTCACTATCACAAGGACAGCACTACGAGGGATGTTATTAAGCCATTCATGAGAAATCCACCCCCATGATCCAATCACCTCCCACTAGTCCCCACCACCACCATTAGGGATTATATTTCAATATGAGATTTGAGTGGGGTCACAGATCCAAACTATATCACTGCATGTCCTTTACCACACTTCTGTATTTATTGCTGTGTTCATGAAGCTGATGTTCGATGAGATGTCTCCTGCTATCTCAGAGTTGAAAAAGCTTCCAAATTGTACAACAATATGAAATACTCCCCCATTCTAAAAAGAATTACTGTACCAAGGAAGCCAGATACTCCCTCTAGCACTGACAAGAGAGATGGCAGTTCCAGCCCTGCCCCAATCTCTTGCTCCAGCCTACATATGCTAAAGATAAAGAACTCAAGGAAGATTGTGGGATCAGCTAGGAGGATTGTATTGTGCTCTTTCTCCTCAACAGTCAGCCCCAGATACACACATACACAGGAAGCCAAAGGAGGGGATGATGCAAGAATCGTAGGTAGATATTTGTGATGCCTGAAAAAATCTGAAACAAGCCTCTCATTCCCTTTTGAGCATCTACTTCTACTTGCTGATCTTCTGCTCTGGGTTGAGAAAAAGAGATCCAGAAAAGCAAGGCAGAGAGCTCAGGTGGTGCTGCAGCAACTTGTACTCCAGACATTAAAGTAGCAAGATTCATGAGTTTTCTAGGAGTCAGCCCATGAAGTAGTCAGTTTGTGCCACCTCAGTAGCACCCTGTCTAAGGGGACAGCCTGCCAGGCAAAAGGATTCCAGAAGCAAGAGGCTGTGGAGTAGACCACCAGAGGTAGTAGCTCAGCTGGAATCAGAAGAGGTCTTGCCAGAGCATCATTTGTTTGGGCAGGAGGAGGTCCTTAAAGGACATCCCCCAAGAATTCACACATGCACCTCTCCAGAATGCCAACATTTGGATCGAGTGAATCAAAGGCAATAGCAAACTAAAAAAACATCCAAAGCCACTGCCTAAGTGATGTTCACCCCATTTGCTCCATCTTTCCTTCTCACCACAACACACTAGAGGAGAAAGAGACTCAGAAAAAAAGAGGGTACAAGGGAAGGAAGACACAAGAAGGAAAAGGAAAGAAGGAAAAAGAACCTTTGCCATGAGTGCCCAACCTTGGAGTAGGAGGAAAGAAAATGAGAGTTAAATTGAATGTATGAGATTGAGGAAGCTCCACTAGATTTTGGATACTTGAAGTTATTGGAGAAGTGGTAGGATCAGACCAAAATATTCTTAAAAGAACAAGAAAGAAAGATTTGACTGGGACAGTTGAAGATAGTGTTGAAGAATGTGAAGAAATATTTTGTTTTTGGATATCTCAAGCTCAAACTAGTCAATAATCCAGTTATATTTATTTTGTGTCATCTCTTGATCCATTGGATTTCTATTTTCTAAGAACTTCTACGTACTCTATTGCCTAAGTACTTACATTACTGAGATATCTGTTGCCTTCACTTTGAACTTGCATGGTTAATAAACTAATTCATAACACTTTGTTTTCTTCAGAACATTGTTGGCATTCTTTCACCATCTTTTGGCATTGTACACTGCTGTGAAGAAGTCTGAAGTCAGCCAGACTTTCCCCTTATTTGTGGTATAATTGCTTTTCTTCATGCCCACATAAATCTTTATCTTGTATTCAGTAACTTTTCAGGATATGACTTGGTATTCATTGTGTTCTATCGATCTTTACTGGTCCATGCTGTTACCTTTCATTGTGCTGATTCAAGTTTTTATTGCAAGAAACTGTTGTCTTTTATATAATTGAAATCATTTCTGTTCCATCTGTTTCATTCTCTTTCTCAGAAATGTCAACTCATTCATATTAGATTTCCTTTGTTTTTCTTCCATATCCAGTACTTTGTCTATAAGCTTTGTATGTCTTTGTTTTTTTTTTTTTCCTTTTCATTTTGGGTGATGTTGTCAAACTTGCTGCCATATGCATAACTGTATTATCAGTCACATTTGCTCTTTCTGTATGGTTTTTCCTTCTATTTGTCTTAGTTCATTGCCCATCTTCTCCTCTTGCCTTTTCATTTTTCTCTGAATCTTTCTATTTCTTCTTTGAAATATTTCTCTCTGGCTATAATTTTTGTTATGGACAATTTCTTTGAGACTCCATAGAAAAACGTATCTGTACCTTTTCTTTAATTCTATAGGCAATTCCTCTTGTGGCATGCTTTACAACCAGCCTTTTAAAATTTATTTCTGTCCTTCCCATTCCACTCTTTCTTCTTCTCCTTGGTATAATTATAATTATCATAACAATAATAATTATTATTTGGCAGAGTCTCTCCATAGGGCTCTATTCTTTGAATGGTTTGCTGGTTCATGTGTGATTTTGCTGAAGAAAGTGTGGCATGAGTCACATGCTAAATCTTCCTATTCTGTCCCTTGGGCACTGCTCCCCTAACTTTTACATCCACAGAAACTTCTGTTGGACATTGCCCTCTTTACTTCACCTCTGGGGTTTTCCCCCAACCTAAAGTTTAGAGCATCCATTGAAGCTTTTTAAAGAGAAGAATACTGACAACTGTATCTAGAAGTGAGTGACCTAAGAGGCAAGGTACAGAATGTGGGAGATGAATGAAGGCAGGGAAAATAATGACTTTAACGACTATGAGTTTTAGTGTGCCATCCACATCCCTAACATATCTCAGCAACACATAAAACTGCATTCTCATGGAAAATTTTAGCCTTTCTTTTTTAGGAATAGGAATTTAAAAAAAGTAAAATGAAAGCATTACACTGAGGAATTCGTATGTATAGACACTGCTCTCTGTCTGCCCACAGTACAGTTCAGTCACTGCATCAGAGATTGGAGGAGTAGAAGCAGTATGCTTGTAGCAGGCTTAGAAGAAAGCCGACCAAACTAGGCCCTTCTGCAGATGACATCAGAGGCAACCTGTTGCTTGATATTGGCTAACGCAGTTCAAAGCATTCCCCAGATTTCCCTCCCCACTTTGTACCTCTGACTTTTCTTCAACTTGTAAGAAATCAAATGGGTGGAATTTTTCTGTGCCCGTTTATACTTCCTAGAAGTACACTTAGAAAGGTTGGGGTCAGGCAGAGGAGGGAGAATTATATGCCATGCTTCTCACAGTCAGTTTTCCATTTCATCAATACATTGGAATTAGGGGGATGGAGGGACATTATAAGTTCCTCAATGGAAATGAAATATTTCACTTATTGAATGCCATTTCTTAGCCAACATTCAAAAATTCCTAAAAGTCAAAGTCGATAGGACAATGATAAAATGATGAACATCATCATGTCCAGTAATTCAGTTTATCAGTAATCCAAGGAAAGGTGAGAACCCAGACCAACTAAGATCCTTAGGCTCATGTTCTACTACATCAGGTGCTGCTCCTTGCTTACAGGAAAATATGAATAGATGAAAGAACAAGCTACTATCCTTATTAAAGGATAGGAAAAACACATTAGCAGAGGAGCCCTTCCTGAGCTTTCACGAAAGGAAAGCCCATGGCTATTGCAACTTGCTTCAATCAGGTATTTTTCAGAGGAGTGGAGCTTGGCAGGGTGACTGTGAGATTCTCATGCAGAGGTGTGGGCAGCCTGGTTCACCTCCTCAGCTGCTTTAAGCTGAAGTGGGCCCACCTCAAATGTTACTCTTTCTAGGAATCTTCTCAGATGCACCAAGCCGTGATTAATTCTGTGTCCCTGAAACCAAGTAGCCTGTTGTTTACACCTATACAGCAGCCTATGTCAGTGCTTGCCTTAAGCACTGTTTATGCATCTAGTGACATGATTATGTTAATCATTGAAAGGTAAGAGTCAGGTCAGCATTTCAATGGCTATTTAACATATCACATAATGCACACTAGTGAAGTGCTAGACTGTATTTCACTTCTAAGACTTCGTGACCCTTTCTTTGCCATGGACACATTTGGCAATCTGATGAAACTACGAACCCCTTCTCATAATGATGTGTTTAAATCAATAAAATAAAAACATAGGACAACAAAGTAAATCAATTTTTAAAAATACGGTTATCAAAATATTTTCCGTTTGTGATTTAGCAATGTGTTTTCTTTAGCAACATGTTAAATAACGTGTTTACACATTAACATGTTATATAAACCTAGCGACAGGTTTAATAACATAATTTCTAAGTAGCATGAAATGTAAATAATTTTTCATGATATTTGCAACAATAATAATGTATATGAAAAGAATTGATTTCTATTGGTGACAAGATTACAGGTACTGCTAATACTACCGTGGGTGTGTTTTTTTTTTTTTTTTTTTTGGTTTTTTGTTTTTTGTTTTGTTTTGTTTTTTGCTTACATTTATAATTGAAAGATCTGATAAATTTTAGTTAGAGATTAGTGAATATAGACATGTCATTTTTGCCCTCCAAGTTCATTGACCCACCACCCTAAATTCTCTCCATGAACTTTAGATTAAGAACCCTGGGTGTGCTACAAAACCACCAGTCCCAATTCGGAATGCCCGGAGTGTATCTTCCTGCTGAAACATCAAGCTGCTGGAGGTGTCCCCAGCAGGTGGGCAGAAGTTTGTCTATGTAGGAAGAAGCAGGGAAAGCTTGGTTCGTCTTCCAGGAGGCTGGAGTCTAAAGCAAGAATGGGGTTTCTAGGGCAAGAGCTAGGAATAGCCGAGTACAAAAGGGAAAAATGAACTGAGAATGAAGAATGAACCTAGGCTGGCAAAAAAGTCTGGTGATGATGATGGTAAAGGGATTTTTCCTATTGCTCACACTTCTTTCTCCTTTTTTCCTTTTTTTCTTTTGATCTCTCTGTTTCTCCTTGCAGTAGCAGGAATGGGAAGTAGGGCAAAAGATTCTTACAGAGGTTTCCCTCTTGTAGCCCTGAAAAAGTATAGAATAGCAAGTCCTCCTCTTGGAATAATTCAAAAGAAATGACATAAAATATAGACAATGATTTGGTCAGAGTTGTGTATCACAGTTGTACTTAAAGTTACAAAATATTTTTATATAATTAAAACATAATCAATGAGGAAATGACAATGAATTGAGGTGGCACATAACACAACAAAGATCAGATTGTCAAATAAGACTCGCACACATCAGAGATCTTACTCAGTACCAAGCTTTACTAGTAATTTCAAGGATGCGTATAATAAGGAGACATAGGTTCCAGCAGGGAGAAGTCTAGAAGCCCTGGTGGCACTCCCTGGGTCTCTTCTTCCTGCCTCTGAGGTACTCTGGCCCAAACAATTGATGAGGCCTCTAAGAATGGTATCAGCCACCTTACTTACCCAGAAGGAGCTGCTTAGTTCAGGAACATCTGAAACATCTCTATTTCATACTCAGATATTTACATAATTTAAGTGACAATTTCCTGAGAGCTATGCCCCATAAATTTATAGATTCTAGGCTTGTTTACCTAAGAAATCCTATACACCAAAGTACATTCTGCTAAAAGCATTCCATGGATAAGGACTTTCCTGCTAGCAAAAAACACGTGGTTGGCCAGGAGGTCTGTCATCAGTGTCTTTACAAGATTAAACCAGTTACTTTCCTTCTTTCTTACCTCGGAACACACTGGCACCCCAGCAAAGGGAACAAATGGATCACAGACCTGCTGCTTCCAAAGTATATAATACTATATCCGGGTATAGAGATGTAAAAGTTTATATTGACATAGGATAATACTCTTGAAATAGTAATCAATGACAACAGCATAATAAGCTATAGTATTTGCATTATCTTAACTATGTACAAATATTACAGAAAAACTGAAAGATTATGTGCTAGAAAAATTGTAATGATTATTTCTGGGTCTACAGATTGTGGATGATTGTTTTTTATGTTTTCTGCAAGAACTATGTGTTACTTTCACTGACTTTTTTTGTTATTTTTGTTTGTTTGTTTGAATTAAAGCCTACAGGAGAATCTATGTAGCATGCTGGACAGAAAACCCAAATCAGTTTGAAAGCAAACTGATTTAAGTTCATACTCTGGCTTAGCTGCTCACTGCTATGAGATCTTGGGCAAATAGCCTGTTTCCTCAGCTATAAAGTGGGAAACATAAGACTCACTTCTCAGGGTTGTTGTGCATCCCAAGTAGATACATCAACCACAGATGTTATGCACCTCCTTAGATACCCTCTGCCTGGCAGCCTCCCAAGTCACACTGCTTCACTGGGGATCCAGCAGTTACTTGCCCTTGGAAAGCCTCCCCCTGGGCTACAGCTGCACAACTGGGCCAAGCAGCCACATGCCAGGAATTGCTCAATTGTCCGGCCATTTTCAGATTTGAATGAAACACACCACTCAGGGCCTGGGATCTCACGTTCCAGCAGCTGCAAAAGTACAAGAGAATTAACCCTCAGTCAGACAAACATTGACCCATAGCAAAAAGGAGATGGGAAGGATACAGCAATGTCCCAACCTTCCATGCTCTAATCAACTACTCTGAGGCATGAGTCTGTATACCCTTTCTGGAAGAGCCCACACAATTTTGCATAACCCCTGTGGTGTGTCCTGCCCCAGTTCTCTGTGGCGATTACGAAGCACTCATCAGTGCAGAACTCTACATTGCTTCTCATCTTCTCTCCCTCATTTTATGTTTGTTTTTTATTCTTTTTTTTTTTTTATACTTTTGCTGCCTTGAGTTTGTACTTTCCAAATAAATCATCAGGGCTTTATTTATTGCCTCAGGTTCTGCTTAGCTTTCTGGGAAACCTGATCTAAGACAGAAGATAATTTATATAAAGTGCTCAGCATATAAGTGCTCAGAATAGTAAACATATGTATAAACATAAGAGAAGTATGTGTGTGTGCGTACACAGGTTCTAGATAATACATGAGTTATTCCTGTTGTATTTTGGAGTAAGCTTTATAAATGCCTCTGTACAATAGATTTAAGCAAAGTAACTCCTGCTTTTCATTAACACATTTTTAAAGGTTACTATAGCTTTATTTGGAATGTATATTATAAATGGCATTTTTATGATTATAATAATAATTTTACTTACATAAAGATCCCCTAATATTTTCATATGTGCTATTGAAGAGTGGGAATTAGAGTGGAAGTGGACTAGCTCATTCACGGTTTATAGATTAAAGCTTGTGTGTGGTCCAGGGAGGACCACAAGTCCTGAGGCACTCATGAGAACTGTCATGGAATGGATGTGTGGCATGCTGACATACAACACACAGGAAGGCCGGAAAAGCAGGGCAACAAGGGCAGGCTGGGCAAGGCAGCCTGGGGCCTGAGGAAATCAATCCGGATCTATGCCTGGTGCTCTGAAAACATCTGCAGAGGTTGGTAGAGAGAGCACAATCTACCTCTCTCCCCTAGGACATCAAAACCCCAGCCAAGTTGAGTGGGATTCCAGTCTCAGTTTATATAGTACAGTGCTGGAGAGGGGAACTGAGACAACAACCCACTATTTAGCAGGAAGCCACCATTCCTGAACTCAAGGTGCTCTGTAATGTCCCTCCAGCCATCAGCTACCATGTTTCAAGCAGTACATCTAACCACAGAGCTCAGTGATCTGAGGCTAGTAAGATACATTGCCTACTTATCTGGATTAACTCAGAGTAGGGCTTAGTTTGTAGACAGAAGGTATATAATGATTCAGATAAAACATCTAAGAGACACAGAGGGCAACAAACAGACCCATGTCAGGTAAGAGAAGCCGGCACACCTGCTGAAGGGGACGAGGAAGGCCAGAGGCCTCAGTATATCCATGATCAACTAACCTAGGAAGCCTATATCCCTTAGGTCATACATAAGACACAGAAACCCTAAGCAAGGTCCCTGAGCTGAGCCTCCAAGGGTATTGGGTCCTAACCCATGCTAGTGCCAACTTTCCACAGGGACATGTTAAAGCCAAATCTTACTGAATTCTTATCCAAAATAAACCTCCTAGGAAACTGTGGCTTAGAATCCTATTTTTTTAAACAAAGCATCTATGGATTCTTCATTTTTTTTCACACAGAAGCAGTATATTATAGAACAAAACTTTAGCTTCTCTCCCACTCCCAACAAATACTTCAAAACTCAGTATCATTTGCATCTTTTCACATCAGGATATCATCCATCTCATGGCTTAACATGATGAGATGATGCTGGAGGACATTATTATTTCATGTTTCTATTCTGAGAAAGATGTCTCTCTTCAACTTAACTACTAGCTGACAAAAATAATGTTGAACATCTGCAAGAGATAAAACAACTTGAATCCAATTTCCTTTCACATAGATTAAGAGCCCCATTCTCCTGTCACTTATGTAGCATATAACTCAATTTTTTGCAATATTTAAATGAGAGGCTAGTTTTTCAGGTCTGTCATGTAGATGACATAAATTTTTTATTTTGTCCCCTCCACTAATATAGTAGATATATGAGACCCTATCAGAATGTGGCAGCTTAGAAAAGAAAAGAGGAGTCACACATTAGAAGACAGAAAGACCAATAAAAGGGAGAAGCTGTAAGAAAATCTCCTACTTTAAGAATACAAATAAGTAAATCACACCAAGGAGATAAGCCCTGTTGGGAAGTGACTTTCAAATAGAACTTAAGTCACCTTCATGGATCAAGGAGTTAATGATCTATAATTTGTACATAATTCAACAGTCATGATACTGAAAAACAGATGTAACAATAGGACTTTGTTAAAAAGTGGCTTTATTGGTTTAAGTAACTGAAAAGTTCAAGGGTCATCCTAGCTTTTGGTAATGCCTGATCAAGAGCTCATTCAAAGTTACTAAGATCTAGTTATTTAACTTTTGGCTCCATTTTCTTTGTGTTGTTTCATTCTCAGACAGATTTTCTCAAATGGGAGACAGTTGACTACAACAGCTCCAGGCTCATATAACAAGTAAGGAGAATCAACTTCTTGGGCCATTTTCTGGGTCAGGCTAGGAAAACATTAAACATTCTGGTGCTTAATGCAGAGGAAATTTAATTCAGAAAATTGGTTATATAGGTGACAGAGAAACTGAGAATGAAAAAGGAAGGAATTGAGAAATTAGACATAGTATAGGAAGTTACTATCACTCTTGGAGCTGGAAACAAAGGGAGAAGGTGGTAAGATTGGAACCCAGAAGAATCTAGAACCATGACAAGTCTGTTACACAGAAGCTAATCATAAAGGGGAAATAGCCACTGATGGAAACACTGCTGCAGGCAGAAGAGAAAAAGAGGAAACTACCAGTCTCTTCTGACTCCCTCCCATGGGACAAGCCTAGCTGGAAGCCAGTTGGCAAAGCAGCCTGGGATATGTGCTTGCCTATAACATAGAGCAGGCAATAGATCTGAGAGCAAGAAGGCAAGTAACCAAACAAAGATTTAAATATAAATGATTGTATTTCTCTGTCATAATTACTTTCAATCATAATCTGTTGAATTTCCTTTCCCTGATAAACAAAGGATTCCTTAACAACGTCTTGGGCAGATTCCCTTAACTTACTGATTAGTTTCAGTTTTTAAACCTCTGTCCGGTGTCTGGGCAGCATGAATTAGCACAGTGCTGGGGCTGAGTTACTCTCGGCCAGTTGGAAGCCACTGAGACCATGGGGAATTTAGGCAGGAGAGATCCCAGTTCTTGTTGGATGCACCACCGGAGCTGAAGGGAACTTCAGTCCTGTGTGCAACCAGGGCGAGGGAGAACTGTCTACCTGGGAGGCTGGTGCGAGTCACATGCTGGGACAGTGGGAGACTATAGATCTGTGAAAATCCAGGCCCAGGAGAGGGGTAGCTCTTGGCCTAAGTACCCCTGGGGCCACAGCAGGGGAACTTTTTATATGTATACGGTGAGAGTGATAATTCTCAACTGGTGTAGACAAGTGTGAGTTGGCAGCACAGGGGTGAGGAGATGGCACATGTAATCTGGAGATTGATCACATACAAGGGACTGAGCAAATGAACATACTGAGGATAATGGGAGACAGGATTCTCACTATCTTCAGATATGGAAAGGGGGAAAGTCAGAACAAACCATGTGATGAGGGATTGAAATTGGAAGTAGCTATACAGAGAAGATAGAAAACTACAGAAATAACTACAGATGTGTGTGTGTATGTACATATGTGCATTTATTTCTAGCTCAGTGTCTAATGAGAAGGCCTAGAAGCAACACTTCATAACAATGAGTGCAACTAGCCCTCCGGTCTTGGTTTTTAAATACTATTTTCCACTAAAAGGAACCAGGGATCTTGGAAAAAATGGCTAACTCCAGGACTGGGACAAAGAAAGCACAAGATAAGCCTCAGACACCAGAATATAAGGAAATTTTCAAAGCATGATAGGGACATGTTAAAAGGATATAGTAGTCAAACTAAAGGTGCTGTCGCTGGCCAAATCTGGAACAAATTGGGCATTAAAATAAATAATGATAGTATTGGACTATACCACATTGAATAAAATAAGAATCTATGGATCCATACAAGTATAAATACATATATAATTAGCAAATGGGGTACAGAAAAAAGTCTACCTTTTAGTAGATTGTCAACTAGTAAATGTAGAAGAAATGATGGAATTGTAAAATTGTTATTTGGTAACTAGTATAGTAATAATTGGTTTAGGCAAAATTCATCAATGAATGCTTAAAGAAGTGAGTGAAAATTTGATGAGGAACAGGATATTTACTTAGTCTCAGAGCACCCCACAAAACACTTGTTAATTTTACAACAGAAAATCTAGCAGATAGTATCTTTAACCAAGTGAAAGAAAGTTAACATCACCAGCAATACAACAAATCATCATCATGTGTATCCTGTCACTTCTGTGGTATTTCTGGAAAAAATTCATTATGCTAATCTAATCCTGAGGAAACATCACACAAACCCAAATTTAGGGACATTCTACAAAGTAACGGGCTTGGATAATTCCAAAATATCAAGGCCTTGAAGGGCAAGGGAAGACTGAAGAACTGTCTCAAGTTGAAATCAATTAAAAGAAGTGATGACTAGATGCAACACAAGATTCTAGTTTGGATTCTCAACCTGTAAAGAACATTGTTGTAAAATTGAGTAGAATCTTAACGGGATCTCTGAATTGTATGTTGGTATAAAATCAGTGTTGATCTGATTTTGATGGGTATACTGTGGCTTCATCAGAGGACATCTTTTGTTTAATAAATACACACGGAAGTGTTTAGGGGTAATGGATCATTTGTCTGCTACCCAATCTCAAGTGGTTAAGGGGAAAAAAATAGAAGTACATGCATGTGTGTATGTGTGTAAAGAAAAAGAGAGAAAGAGAATGAATGATAAGACAAATGTGTAGAATGCTAACAACTGGGGAATCTGGATGAAAGATACACAGAAGCTCTCTATACCACTTTTGCAACTATTCATCCTTCTCTATGTTATACTTTTTTTTTTTTATTAATTGTATTGTTGAAATCACCTATATCCATACTGTTTTTTTTTTTTTTTTTTTAATTATACTTTAAGTTCTAGGGTACATGTGCATAACGTACAGGTTTGTTACATATGTATACCTGTGCCATGTTGGTGTGCTGCACCCATCAACTCGTCGGCACCCATCAATTCATCATTTATATCAGGTATAACTCCCCAGGATGCTGCAGTAAAATTGCCAGACTCCCAATCCTGGCATCACAGATATTCTGTTGTTATACCCATAGTTTACTCTTTCTTCGGGTGCCTACATGTCTTCAAGGGGCTGAGCTTCAGTGACTTCATGTGGCAGCCACACTGGTATGCAGGAGCAGGCCCCTGCTTTGTGGGACCTAAATCTTACACAGTTTGGGGGATACCTTAAGAAAAAGAATATAAAATTTCAAATTCAAAATTGGCTGTGAAAGTGAGTATTTATTTAGAAGGGGCTCAAACAACTGAAGGGCACTGAAACTCAAACTGCATTTGCAGCACAATAAATCTACGTCTGCTGAAATGGTGACATGGTTCATGTGAGACAGTGGGCCAACTCCACTATCTTAGGAGCCGTCCACCTGGAAGAAGCACGGACTGAGCAAACATGACTAGCTCTACGCTGGGCCTTTAAATAGAAATGCTCTTTCTCTTTCTCTATTGCTTGGACATTTCTCACCAAGAGAGTAAAAACTACAGAGGTTTGGGTTTGGCCCTGGGGAAGAAAACGCCGAGAAGACTACTCAGCCTAACTCTAGTGTTCTAAGTCAGGAAAGCCTGCCTCCAGCCTTAGCAAATAGACTAGAAAAAGTACAGTCTTAGTACAGGCTGAATAGAAATAAAATGCAATGAGAAGCAAATAAAAGGCTACCATATGGTCCAGTCTGGCTCTCCAGGGGACCATATCAGTTTTTGGTTGAACACCTTATGGTAATAATGATTATGCATTGGCCTGGCCTTTTCGTCTATGTCTTTGAAAGTTCATGGGGTAGGGGTGGGGGCCAAGGGGAAGTTGTGTGTTGCAGGAAAAGCTCTCCATCTCTTTCCATGAGCCACATAGCATCCCATAAACATCTACTTCTCATACTAGCCTGTGTGCCAAGACTGGGAAAATGGCTGTCAATAGCCCTTCCTCTCCAACCCTCCCTCTTATGTGGCAGCAACAAACCAACAGAGGTCTTCATTCTTACTAAGAGGGTATGTTGTTTGTACTGAGCTGGGCATGAAGGAAATAAACAGAACTGAAAAACAGAAAAAATGTAATTCAATAGCCGGACTGGAAATACTGCTCCCTCCGCTAGGCATTTCACCAAGATGAAACTTGCTTCACTTTTATAACACAACCCATCAAAGAACTCAGACAGCTCATAGTATTATCCATCATGCTCTGGTAGTGTCCTCGGATGCTACAAAGGAACACACGTGGGTAGATTGCCAATTTGTTATTTTTAGTTCTTGAAAAATTTGACTATGGGGGGAAATTTCAAGAAAATCACCCAGTCCCCAACCTGTATGTACAGCACTTAAAGCACATCTATCAGTAAGAACCACCAATTACAGCCACAGGCATTTGCAGGTGACCAAAGGATATTTCCCGGCCTTCTCTCATCCATTCTCTCACATGCGCTGTAGAAGAGTTTTTATAGGTGTGTGGAGCCTGGCGGCTATGAGGAACACACTTTCCACCTCAAACCTCTGCATTTGTTCCCCTCTGGTGAAAGTATTCATCTCCCTGGTTTTCACACGGCTGGCTCCTTCTCAAGCTCCAGAACTTATCTCAGGTTGCACCTCTATGAAAGAGCCTTTCCTATCATCATATGGGAAGTTGTGCCCATCCTCAGCAACCACCCTGTCACCACACCCTGTCGGTCCAGCTTTATAACTTGCCACCATGCATGGCAGTTTACTGTCTGTTGTGTTTATTTGTCCCATTCATCACTGTATTTCAGCCCATTGCAGGGCCAGGCACATAGTGGGTTAATTCAACAGTCATTATTGTTAATTCAACAGCCATGAAAAAAGAGAAAAGCAGAGGAAAACAGAGATCCCCCAGATGGGTGGATGAAGAGTCAGGTACATCATTTCTTTCAATAAGTTTTTTTCATACTCTTGGAAACTTTTCAAACTGTTGGAAACTTTTAAAGGGATTTATGGTTGGAGAATGAAGTTCAAAATAATTCTCAAAATGAGAGGGCACAGTTTCAACTTCCTCATTCTCTCTCTAATTTGTTCAACTAATGTGAAATCTTCATGCACAAACACACACACACACAAGAGTTGAGAGAGGATCAAAAACACTTTGCCCTGGTGCCTGAGAAAAAAGCTCAGTCAGTTGTCAATAAGAACTCATGACGGACAATCTGTGGTGGAAAAGTTGAACCCATAATACAGAACTTCTGCCCAACTCCAGATACTCAAATCAACACCTGCTATGTGGCAGACATGGTACTAAACACTCCAACCCTGACTCACTTTAATTCTGATAACCATAATGAGTGACTGAGGCAAAGTCCCAATCAGTCAAGATTTATTAAGCTAGCTTTAGGGCGAGTCCAGGAAAGACACTAGCCACAGACACATCTGTGGCTGTTTTTCTGAAGAGGTTTTCAGGAGGTTTAGTATTTATACATTTCCTTAAAGAGAGGAAGACATGTAGGAAGAGGGATAGGCAGCCAGTAAGGCAAATGGTTACATTCTTGTGAGACTATAGTTAGTGCCCAGTGAATCCAGAATTTACATAAAATAAGGTGAATGTTTGAAGAGAAAAAAAGGAGTAAAGGAAGAATCAATTATGCCAACATCTCTGGGTAGGGGAAGGAATGACTGATCTCACCTTGTTTTTGTTCTGCACCTTGGGAGATAAGCTTATAAGGGACATTATCAGTGTGGAAACAAATGGACTTTAGTTTTAGGAGTTAGACTTAGATTTAAACCTAAAGTTACAATTGGCATGTCCTTGTTTAGGGGTGGGGCAGTGGGGCCAACAACAAATATACTTATGAATGATCAGTGGGGGCAGTCCTTTGTAGATGTCTGAGGCCTTTTACCTTTCTGTGGGGATCTGGCTAATGAATAATGCTAGTAACAGCTATTCATTTGGAAGAGGATATTGCATAACTCAGCCTCCAGGCTCAACCTCCCCTTTTGCATAAGGAGTTTAGGGGTCCTGGGAATTTTTATTGTCCTTTACAATTCTATTCTAGATTTTGCACATGGATTGTTAGAACTGACACCTACAATCCTGAGACTAGAGTTCAAAGTGATAGAAACAGAATCCTGGGACTAGAGGCTACAATATACAATATAATGGCCCTTTATTAAATAAGTATCCACTCAACTGTGGAAGACTTGAGCAGGGAGTTATGAGACAGGTTACTTCAGGTTCTGGACACACTAACCTACATGGAAATAGGCTACCCCAAGCAGTGGTCCCTCCAGTTGGATCTCAATGGGACGATCAGCTGATCTGAGGTTACAGTAGAGGGAGAGGGCTCCCTCAGGACAGGAGGCCTCTAAACTCAGATTAGGACTTCCCAAGCCAGGGGAAGGCAATTACAAATCCAGATCCAAAAATTCATAACCAACAGGAGTACAGGAGGACAGAGCACTACATCAAGATCCAACCTCTCCATGATCTGTTTTTAAGGACCTATGTCCTCTTGCCTCCCTTCCTAAAACCTCATTTTGTATGTTATGTGGGTTCACAATACTCAGACAAGCTTTTGGATAAGTGCTTGTTTTGGAGGCTTCGCTACCTTAATTTTTGTTTGTTTTATACAGCACACTTACATTTTTATCCAAAAGGCCTAAAAACCATTGTTGCTTTAGAACTGTTGACCAAAAAAAAAAAAAAAAAAAAAATCAAACTCCATAAACTATTTTAAAAGATTTATTCTAAGCCAATATAAGTGACCACGGCCCAGGGAACAGTATGAAGAGGCCCTGAGAAAGTGTGCCTGAGGTGGTCAGGTTACATTCTGGTTTTATACATTTTAGGGAGAGTTAAGTTACAGGCAAAGATGTAAACCAATATGTTTAAGGAATACATTGCTTCAACCCAGGAAGGCAGGACATCTCAAAATGGATGCTTATAAGTCATAGGTGGATTGAAAGATTTTCTGACTGGCAACTGGTTGAGAGAGTTAAGCTTTGTCCAAAGACTTGAAGTCAGTAGAAAAAAAAAAAAAAAAAAATGCTTGAGTTAAGGTGTGTTGTGGAAGCCAAGGTTCTTATTATGTAGATGAAGCCTCCAGGTAGCAGCCCTGAGAGAGAATAAATGGTAAATGTTTCTCTTGAACCTTAAAAGGTGTCAGACTCCTGGTTTATCTCTCCTAGATCCCAAAAAGGCCTGGCTGTATCAATGGGTATCCTCTGCAGATGTAAATTTCCCCCATAAAAGACAACTGTGGGGTCATTTCAGAGTATGTCAAATAAATACATTTGGGGGTAAAATATTTTGATTTCCTTCGGGGTCTACTATCTGTCATGTGATACTATACTGGAGTCATGTTGAAATTTGATATCTTACTGCCACAAAGTGTGTTTTGTCAGTCTTAAGATCTCTATTTTAATGTTAATGTTGTTCAGTTTTGCCTAAACTCCAAAAGGGAGGGGGCATAAGGAGGGGTGTCTGACCTCCCTTCCTGTCATGGTGGGTGATTCAGTTTTTCTGGTTTCTCTTGGGTCCCCTTGGCCCAGAGGGTGTCCATTCAGTCAGTTGTCGGGGGAGGGGCAGACAGAGCTTAGGATTTTATTTTTGGTTTACATAACCTAGAGCCCCAACAGAAAATTCATATAATGAATGAGATAACCTGACTGTCACTAAAACTTTACTACATCTCCAGATACATTATCCTGGCCCCAAAGATGGGGATATGACAGTGAAAATTGTCAATGCAGAGAGCAGTGTACTACTTATCGTGTGTGTGCGCGCACGTGCACGTGTGCACAGAGGAAGGAAGCACAATAATGATAACAATCACTGAGATCCATTTTAAAAGGCACCGCCACAGTCTCAGGTGAGGTGCATTAAGATGCAAATTCCTCTCTACAGGGGGTAGAGTGCTACTAGCTATAGCTGAAACCAAGTTCTTATGATCTCATTATACCTTTTTTTCTTACTGCCTTGGTTGCAGGACCTCTAGCTAAACACATTGGGGCATCTGTTATTACCCCATGGAAAGTTAGAATGCTGTGGGAACCTAGGGTGTGCTTGAGAAGGTCAAACTTTTTTAAAAGCTGCTTCTGCTGTCAATGTCTATAACTTTACCTTATGACACCCAGATTTGTACATCATATTATTCAGAATGGTCCTTTAGCAAGAGAGCAGCAGTCTCCATTTTGCAAAGTCTGTTGCTAGAATTTTCTGTATCAATAAATTTCCTAGTAGAGATCTCTGCCTTGGGACTCAGGACCCACCATCAATGAGAAAGCTTGCAATTATGAGGTATTCAGGCAAATACTAGATGTGAATTGCATTTAATCAATAACAAAAATCAATTAAATATTATTTGATCAACAATAGGTAATTTCCATTTTAGATTTAAATTTGATCAATAATAGGTATTTAATCCATAATGGGGCAAAAATGTGTGGCCTAAACAAACTTTGTATACTGATTATTTACACAGTTTAAATTCACTGGTGAATTAGCAACTGTCCATTTCCTCCATCTTATGAATAACTGGGTTCAAATAAGATCTAGAAGTTTGATGAAAACACCGTTGCAAAATTATAACTGAGACAGTGAAAGAGATTTGACCTAACCAACACCATCTTGCTTCTAACCTCCAAGCTGTCTTTGTTCCTTCCTGGGTGTAGGGCCGAATTAACTTTGGGAGGAACTCAGTTTATAGTTTAGCTTTGAAACAAGGATAACAGCCCTTTCCCAAAACAAACCCCCTTCCTGCCTGGGGACTAGACTGCCTTTGTTGGACTGACAAATTAGCTACACGATTAGAAATTATGGTTTAGGAGTCATACTGCTGGAAGCTACAAGATTCTGACCCTCCCCAAATTGCTCCTGGCGATAACATCACTATTGCAAAACCTAAGATCAGTGTTTGAGATATTTTGCAGACTCTGCACTCGATGGATCAGCTGGCACCACTCAGATCAGTAAACTGGCTCATCTGCTCCTGTGGCCCCCAACCAGGAACTGACTCAGCCCAACAGGACAGCGTCAACTCCTTGATTTCATCTCCAACCTGACCAATCAGGACTCCTGATTCACTGGCTCCCCCTCTACCCACCAAATTATCCTTAAAAACTTCAATCCTCGAATTCTTGGAGAGACTGATTTGAGTAATGATAGAACTCTGGTCTCCTGCACAGCTGGCTCTGCGTGAATTATGCTTTCTCTATTAAAATTCCTCTGTCTTGATAAATAGGCTCTGTCTAGGCAGCAGGCAAGGTGAACCCGTTGGATGGTTACATTGATGTCTAAGTTAACCTTAAGGAAAGTTAAACAGCTGTAGTATAAATATTACATTTCCTAACAAAATCTCAAGTGTTTCTAAACAAATTTATTTTCCCTTTCTACTTCTTTCTCTTTATAATTTCATATAAATATTTTTGGTGGTGAATACCTTTGTAATTTAGTCTTTTGGTACAAAATATTAAGATGGGTCCATGACTGAATTTGAGGAATAATTAACATTCCCCAGAGATGATTCAAGCGACTTTGTGGCACCCCGTCTGAAAGATAAAATGGGAACATCTTTATTAATGGAAGAATATTTGCATCTTGTTAGGCAAAAGCATAGAGTTGTTATTGTTGCTCTAAAGGGTATATATGGATGTTAAGCAGCTAAAAGAACAGCTGTGACAAAAATCCAGCTATTATTGCATATAATCTATATGTATTCACGTTGTTATTGTTACCACTACTGTTATTGTTATTACTATTGTTATTATTTGAGCTCCTCACCCACATTTCTATACTGAGGTGGAGACTGCAAGCTACATTTCTCCTTTGTCAGAGCTCCATGTTTGATCCTGCCAATAGCAGTACTAGTGTTACCGTAAGTATCTAGCCAGGCATGAGCAACCCCCACCACAGATGTCAGGTGACCATCACGTGATGGTCAGGTGGTTGTTACACTATTTCCCAGCACCAGGGAAAAGCAGCCTCCCAATATAGAAAAAACTTGAAACTGGTGATTAGCAGCTTCCTAGTAAGATCTCAGGAGTTAGGGGAGTGAGCTCAAGCATGCGCACTACTCAGAGGCAAAATGGCAACGTTTAACTGGTACATCACCTTCTAAGTACCTTCAGTTGGTAAGGAAAGAACGCCTCAAGTAAACATCCATACAACGCCAGTAAACACACTGCGCATGCTCCCCTCCCGGGGGCTAGCAGGCCACTGCAGCATGCAGACAGCCCACCCCATGAGAGGAACCAGGGGAGAAGGGATGCAAGACCCCAGAAATATGCCAACATATAAAACCCTAAGTTAAAGGTCAAATAATGCAGTTGATCTCCCAAGTCACCCACTTGGCGCTCTTCCGATTGTACTTTATTTCCTTTCCTTCCTGCTCTAAAGCTTTTTAATAAACTTTCACTCCTGCCCTAAAACTTTTCTCCATCTTTCATTCTGCCTTATGCTACTTGGTCAAATTATTTCTTCTGAGGCAAGAACTGAGGTTGCTGCAAACCCGTATGGATTCACCATCAGTAACGTACTTTGATGCCACATCGCTCAGATATTTCCCCTAAGTGCTAACATACTTTAGTGCCCCCTGACACTCCACTCCTAACATTAGGGAGGAATCAGGAGGCAGGAGGACGAAGAAGGCACTTGCTCATTCCTGTTGCCCACTGGCTGTTCCTGGCAGCATTGCTCTGTCTTTCACCCTGCACCCCAGGTAGCGGAGGTTACTTCCAGCTGCAGTTGTTTTCAGATTTTTGCTTCTTCCCATACTTTCAGAACCGGCCGCATCACACCCCACTCAGTGGTGCCAGCAGCAACAGGGCAGAGCCACTGCTTCAGAGATCTGCACCCCAGCTACCTACTGCCCCCTTTTCTGAGCCCCTGAGATGTAGACAGCTGCCAGACAGCTTCACCTCTGAGGCCCTGATTTCAGTGCCAGGTGACTCAGATACGTTCCGCTGCTAACATTAGGGAGGAATTGGAAGGCAGAAGGACAGAGAACTAAAGCAGGAGGACAGGAACTAAAGCAGCAGCCTCCTCCTCAGAGGTAAAGTCTCAACTCTGCAGGGCCTCTCCTCAAAGTTCTAGGTTCTGATAACCGCAAACATCTCGCTTCTTGCAGTCATTATCTCTGTATACATCAGTGTCCTCTTTCATGGTTTTTCAATACTGTAACACCTCCTAACCACTTTCTTATATTACATTTTCTCCCCTAAATTAGCTAGTATGGTTTCCACTAAAATAGCTAGTGTGATTTCCCTCTTTTTGACTGATCCTTGAATGTAATAGGTGTCTGCTAGGAGGAACAAAGATGAGGAGCCCATAAAGATTGCTTGTGATCAAATAACTTTAGGAAGCACTGAGTTAAGCAAAGTTTACGAAGGTTTCTCTGCAACAAGTCTCACCAGGGCCTGTGCATATGCTATTGGGCATTGTAAATTTCCAATGAGGAACATTTCTCAAACTTAATTAAGCAAGGAATCCATTTAGTGTGAATATGTTATGAGATTAATGTTTCACAGAGCAACGGTCAGAAATGCTGGACTCAAGTAATAGGTCCTCGAACTTCCAGAAAAACTTCCCTATTATCATTAGCAAAACACATGATATCTTATATTATCCTATAAAATAGAAGGTACTTCCTTTAAAACAGACAGAAAAACCTGGTGGACCCACTAGGATACATTCATTCCAGGCTAGGTCTCTACAGACATAGCAAAGTGGAGAATAGAGGCAATTCTTTTAAAAAGAAAGTGCCAACATTTTAGTAAATATTCCAGATAGAAAGCTAAAAAATTGATCATAATGTATAGTGCTACATTATGATAATAGTTTCAAATTAAGGATTACTCTTTAATTCTCTTTATATTAATTTATTATTGCTAACTTCTTATTATGAGAATTCTATCCAGTCCTCTTATCAAGCTAACCATAGCATTAATCCTCCAATCTCCTATAATTGTGAGTTCCATGGGCTGAGAAAATGCCATTCTCCTTTTTGTAAGTCAAATATACAAAGGTTTATGTGCTTAACATCAAAAGCAACTCTCAAGTTGGACCATTGTGACCAATGGTCACAAAGGACCATTATACAGAGCCCTTTGTTGCCAGTTCCAGAGCCAAAATTAAGTAGGAAGTATAAGAAATATTTCAGTGAATGTTGCCAGGTCCGGAGCCAAAATTAAGTAGGAAGTATGAGAAATATTTCAGTGAATGTGGACATTGGGAAGAGGATTACTCATTGTCCCCTGTCATACCTGCATTCTTATCATAACTCTTTCCTTCTTCCACATTCATTCAAGGTGCTGGGGCTCAGAAATCAATACCCCAAAAATATGGCATTTTGACATGCTAAACTGAAAACAAAGCTTCAAGGTCTCTCTGACCTTCTCTCAATTCCTGTATCTCAATCCTCTGTCTTTCCCAAATCCCAGAATGAAGTTGTTATTTCTGAAGTTCCCTTATCTGCCTAAAGTGCAGATCTGCCAAAGAAGAAAATAATCACCTCTGGCCCTTTCCCTGAGTGTTCATTAACCGAATTTGTGTTGCAGAAGAAAGACCAAAGTCTGTCAACACACCTGGATAGACTTTTGTCACAAACCATTGTCTGCTCTGCAGGCCCAAGAGACTTTGTTCCAGGCCACTGTATGTTCTTCAAGCCCATTGGATTCTCCTAAAGATCATTTACCATCTCCTTAAAATCATTCACACTTCCCTATTTCCCTTTTCCCTAAGAAGAAGAGTATATAACCATCTGTACCCCTATTGCATGGTGGAGTAATCATTCTGATTTTCCCTTCATGCATGTTGATAAATATGTATACCTTTTCTCCGATTAATCTGCCTTTCGTGAGTTGATTTTTCAGCAAACTTTCAGAGGGCAAAGGGGAAGTTTTCCCTTGGGCTCTACAGAGGCCCATTTTACAGACTCAATTCAGGTGGCAGTTCCACTGTGAAACCCTCTCCAACTGCTCTGATCCATTAAGCTCTTCCTTTTCTGAACTCTGGTGGTGTTTATTGTTTGCACCCCTGATTTGGGTATGTTATAAATGCCTTTACATGGTTGTTTACTTGCAGACATAAATGCTGTGTCTCCACATTAACATGGACAGTTTTATAGCAGGGACCATGGTATATGTCTACAGCAACTACATCATCTGAACAACATCTGAAAAGATATTTGTTTCTAGTTTTCAAATGTATCCATATGAAAAATAATATACACTTAATGCATAGCATTCACAGAGAAGGAAGAAATTAACATGGAACCAGATTTCCAGGTCCTCAGTGGGTTATGAAGTTTATATGAACACCTGTTTTAGAAGAATTTCATGCCTTCTTTGTAATAAGTGCTGAATAGATGGAAGTTGATGATAATGATTATTATAGAATTGGAATAGTTGGGATTCCCTGTGGGATCGCAAATGGAACCAGCTAAAGATTTGCTCATTAGAACAGCATTTATTAAGTTCCAATCATAGAAAGTATTGACAGAATTGTGACATGGAAAGCACACTGATTTGGAATCAGAACTTGATTCTTTAAAACCTCCACTTACTCGTTGTGTGGCCTTGGACAAGTACTTTACTTCCCTGAGCATCAATTTCACTATTTATAAAACAAAGATAATAATGACTTCAAGCAGTTACTGTGGTGATCACATAAAATAAAGTGTTGGTTCATTATACGTTTGACATATAGTAGGAGCTTAATAACTGGTAGTAGTAGCTGTTGCTAATATTTGTAGAGCAAGCTTGAACCCAGGTGAGTAGAGTTGACAATCACCTATCCAAAGTGAAGTTATTCACCTGCCTGTTCCAGTGTTTAAATTCCAAACCAGAATTCATTCCCATGGGTTTAAGGATTATTCCCTATTAAAATGTCCAACACATTAATCTTCTATCTGCTATCAGTGTTTACTGATTAGTAGGAATTTATCACCCCAAGAGCTAACCTTGATTCACTTTTTTTTTTTTTTTTTGAAATGGAGTCTTGCTCTGTTGCCCAGACCGGAGTGCAGTGGCTCCCTCTTGGCTCAAGGCAGCCTCCGCCTCCCAGGTTCAAGAGATTCTTCTGTCTCAGCCTCCCAAGTAGCTGGGATTATAGGCATCCCATGCCCAGCTAATTTTGTATTTTTAGTAGAGACAGGGTTTCACCATGTTGGCCAGGCTGGTCTTGAACACCTGACCTCAGGTGACCCACCTGCCTCGGGGTCTCAAAGTGTTGGGACTACAGGTGTGAGCCACCACACCTGGCCCTTGATTCACCCTTGTAGCCATGTACTAAGGCATTACTATGTCCCAGATGCTCTGTAGGACAAGAGGGAGATGAATAAAATGCTCATGAGCCTTTCCCTTGGTTGGTGGAAGTCTCACTGTGCACTCGCTTGAGAGAAAGTAGAGGAGACGAAGAGGAATGAAAGACCCAGCAAGGCAACTAAACTGCTGAAAGGAGGGGGTGAAGGTTTCCTATGAGGGCCCTGTCTAATCTACCATGTGGCCTAGAAACTGCCTTGGCTGACTTAGAAGGTGAGAAAACAATGTATAAAAAAGATTTAGATGAATTATAAGGTATTTTAAAGCAAATTAATATCTGGCTTTATTGTCCAGAATTGTGGATGGTTTTGAATTCCTCAACAAGCTGTGCAGCCTCTGCCTGCAGCACCTGAAACAGTGAGGCCAGGAGGAATGTGGGGACAGACATTTTGGCTTCCAGATGTCTCCTAGCTGTAGAGGCACATCAGAAATTTGGGGTATCCTCTCCTCAATATGGTGAAATTTTCTTCTGAACAATAAAAAAATTGCTTGCTACATGAATTATTTTTTTAAGTAAAAGGCAAATAGTAGACCTGTTTCTTTAAATGAACTGCTTTAGAGATTACTCTAAATGATGCTAATCATTTGCATGCATACAATAATTAGATAATTAAGCGAACTGGGATGGACCTGTATTTGGCCCCACTTTCCCATCCATTTGTTTTGCATTTCTGTATACCTGAAAAACTACACAAGTAGATATCTTTAAAACAGTCTATAATTCAAATTTTCACTAGTGCACACTGACTTCAATCCCCAATTCATCCAAATTAGTAAGGCTTAACTGTAGTTTCTCAAAGCCTTTGGGATCTTACTTCAGTGTATCCACATTATTTTCTCCTGAATTATCTGGGTTCATCCCCAAGTCCACCATATAACTACAGTCCTCTTCCCCACCCCCACTTCACTTAGGCTGCATTTACGTACTAAGAAATTTGGTACCACTGCTCCTACCCAAAGCCATTTCCTCCTTTCACCCAGAAGCTAATCAAGTTACGGCCTCAAATTAGAGTTAATCGCCTGACATATTTTATAATTTATGAAAGTGTTACATCTGATGTGAAGTAATCAAGTTTTATGATCTATGACTGCATTTGTGGTTTATTGACTTAGAGTTTGGGTATTTCGCTTCTAAAAATGGATTTAATATGGCCAGATTAGTTGGCCCTTTCTGCGAAGGCCATCCCGAGTCACTCCCCAATAGTCACAGAGTTCCTCCTAATCCCTTAAATATCCCCTCAATATTAAGGCTGATCCGGAGCTGCATGTGTGCTTCATCAGAATGATAACAGCAACAATTCCTCGTATTTGTATAATGCTTAATATTTTTCAAAGCACTGTTGTTAAATGTCATCCCCTCCCAAACCGGGTCCAGTGATAGGAAACTGAGAAGAATCTCATTTTCCCCATTAAAATAAAGTAAAAAAAAATGTTAATATCAGAGGAAATGGAGCTGCCAGTCCCTTGGTTCCACATTCATTAGCAGAAGCCTGCTAAAAGTTGCTGAGTTTCCCATTGTACCAAGCAGTGGTGGATGGTCACATCAGTCTTCTTCCCTCTCCTCGGTTGCTCCAGAGAGCCCCACTGCTCTTCTCTTTAGCTCTCCCTTACTGATGCAGGGGTCATCTGTCTGGGGCAGGTGATGAGAAGCATCATGCCGGCTGCCTCTCCTCAAGCGGCCCCTGCCAGCTGTGATCAGTGTTACCAGGCAAAGCCCTCTCAACTGCCCTCTGAATCTGAAATCCTCCTTCGGGTTTCTCCTGAACTCAGTGCAATCAGTCCAGAGACGTTAGGCCCTCGAAGCTGGCATAGACACAGTCATGATTTTTCACCTGCTAAGTGGCTCTGGGACTTTTTCTAGTCCTTAAGATCTAACAAACTGCACTCTGCAATCACAGCTTTGCTGAAGTCTCACCAACCAGCAAAAGAAGTCAGAACAGACTCGCCTGGCAGGAGCAGAGCCCACTGGGCTGCTGGGAAGCCTAGCAGAGAGAGCAGGAAGCAGAGCAGCTCCTGAAAGCCTAGAGCAGCATTCTACTGGCGTTCACATTTGCTCCATTCTGGACATTACACTGTGTGTGTGACCGTGGCCCAGCTCCAGAAAGTTAAAGTGGAGCACACCTCTATGTATTTTTGTGTTTTCCACCTTACTACCCCAATCCAAGTTTCTTTAAGCTGTGACACTGCTTTAAAAAATCTAAGCACTGTTTCAAGACAGTGCTACTCTATGAGATGCCTTTACAGAAGAGCTTTAACCTTATATGTCTTGCTCTCTTCCCTCTACAGCACCATTGGTGCACCTAAAATATACTTGGGTGCCTTAACAATAGCATGAGCAATTGCCCGCCCATCAGATTTCTTGCAGGAGATGTGGTAATCACTAGTGTCAATAGCAAAAGCCTTCTGGCTGTCTGCCTTTTGGGTGCATGGTGGGGCATACTTAACTGTTTTATCTGATGTTGGGCATAGCATGGACCTACTTGGTTCAATAAAGAGAGAGCAGAAGTGATATGTATCACTTCCAAGGGAAAGTCTCACAGCCAGACAATACTTTATCAACCTGGGCCTGGGTGACTATGAAGAGCAGAGCCCCTGCCCACTGACAATGGACACATCCCATGAATAGGAAAGGCATATATATTGTGTTATGCCACTAAGAGCTTTGAACTGTTACTTACTGCAGCATAAACTGACCTAACCTGACTACTACCTGGGTGGAGGAGGGACCAACAAGATCTGAAAACCAGCACCCGTCAACTCAGGCAGATGGTTCAGCATTGCAGGAATTTACCTGACCTCCATTGAAGAGGGGCTACAAATGAGCTCAGCAACCCTAATCTGACCAGACAAAGCAGCGGACAGTCACTGCTACCACTATTGCCACACGTCGAAATAATATGCAAAATGTGTGGCTTGCTGTCAACATAATTCCACTTCCTGAAAGTCTCTCTCATTTTGGAGCGGGCATACATTACACATTTTCTTCACTATATTTTTCAGAAACAAAGGAAGAGAAAAAAGGATCCTGCCAAACAGCATTTATATTTAGCATGCACCATATGCACATGTGCGTTACAGAGTACAAAGACATGTGGCAGTCCCGCCAGATTGAAGTCAGCAGGATAGAGAGCAGGAGATATAATATACAAGTGCGAGACTCTCAGTAGTATAAATGGAGGCATTTCTGAGAACAAAATGGCTTTTTGTGTCTTGACTTCACAAGATTCTTCAGTAGCCACTTCAGAATATTCTAGGGGAGCATAATCTTTAGATGCAAGGCCATGAGTGAAAGGAGGGCTTGGTGGGCAAAAGGTCTTTGAAGTGGAGTGCAGCTACTTAGGGCCCCTACAGGTTCTCGCTAATCCACTTTACTACATCCTCCACTACGGAGCTCTGTTTTGAATAGGAGGTTTTCTCCTCAGAGTCAAGGAGGGAGAAAATATTTTGAGGGAAAGTTGGTGTCTACCAGCATCAAAGTCACACTTAGGACAACCAAGCACTTTGTGATTACAAAGGGAGCGTGAGAATGAAGTGCTCGGGCCCTGAACAGAGAACTGAATCTAGGACACTGCAAGTAAGGTAGGAAAAGCAAAAATATGAATACACAACTGTGTGTGGAAGGGTATTATCAGCATCGCAACGGCTTTAAACCAGTGGGTGAGTGAGAGAAGGAAAGGCCACTGCCCACTCCTGGGTGCCACAAGGAAGGGTTTTCCCTGAACATGTGCCTGGCAGTTCATGGCTCTTTACTCACACCTCCCCTAGTGAGTTGGAGTGATTTATCAGGTTGCTGTATTTGGGAGGAAAACTGGCATGCTAACTCAGCAACGCCTTTCCTCCTCCTGGCCTGCCCCAGCCCAGCAGTATGGTGACTGGGTAGGTAAGTCTATCAGTCTTATCTCATAGCCATAAAGTCACATCCTACCATCTAATAGAGGTAATATTTTGGTTCCATATCTGTCTCTCCTATTCCTCAAATGATTGTTATTCCTCTTCTTTTTTTTTCTTCTTCAAATTATTCAGAATCGTTGGTAGGTAACAGGTGAGACTAAGTGGATTTTTCCACCACTACCAACACACACACCCAAATGGAGTAACCAAAGTGGATTATTTCTTTCCAGGCCTAGTCCTGCCGGTGGTGCATGTTTTGTGGTCAGGGTCAGAACTCAGTTATTCAAAGGTTACATCTTAGTGAAAACATGGCATGTTCTTGTTACAATCTGAATATTTGTGTCCCTCCCTCCCCCCTCCTCCCCACTTAAAATATGTTGTTGAAATCTTAAGCCCAAAGGTGATGTATTTGGGAGGTGATTAGGTCATGAGGGCAGAGCCGTCATAAATAGAATTAGTGTCCTTATAAAAGAGGCCTAAGGGAGCTTATTTCCTCCTCCTACCATGTGAGGACACAGTGAGAAGGTGCCATCTAGCAAAAAGTGAGCCCTCACCAGACACCGAATCTGCTAGTATGTTGATCTTTAACTTCCTCTAGAACTATAAGAAATAAATTTCTGTTGTTTAACAATTTCCCATTCTAAGGGATTTTGCTTTAGCAACCTGAACAAGTGAAGACAGTTCTAAAGCAAAATTATCTGGTCTTAGCTTTGGGGTGTTTTTTAAGTTTTAAGTAAAAGAGTTATACCCATTTACATCTGATCCATAGGGTCTCTAATGAGCATCTACCAATAAAAAAAGACTGTATCCCAGACCACCATCACAGATCAGACTTACATATAGACATGTGTGGGTTTATCCAATGCAGACCTGATAAAAACAACTTCCTGAGAGAATATACCACGATAGAAGAAGAGAAGTTAGAGCCAGCAATAGATCCTGATTGAGGATGGTCAGTGCTGTTCTTCCAAAAAGTGCAGTGGCTGATATTGCAACATTTCTAGAAATAACCTGCCTGGAAACTTAGATTCACATTGGCAGAAAGGGGCTATGTGTGCAACTTTAAAGAACATATTGATTTCTGTAGTTTGGGAAGGGGGAGCTTAAGAAACCTTGATGTGGAGCTTCCTACGGCTGAGCATAGCACACAGGAAGCATTTTTTCATCTCAATTTGCAAATAGAATAATAAGAATCTCCAGCCTTGAGGCATAGTAAGTATGATCCACTTTCACAGACATAGAGATTTCCAGTTCCACTGGTATCTAGATGGTAGACTGGCACTATCTGAAGTGATGGGCAGAGGTGTATTTAGCCCAGAGAAGCACTCTGTAGAAGAGTGACTTCTGAAGTTATGGAGTTGCAACCCACCTAGACTGCATCGTGCAACAGCCAGAGCTCATCTTTGGAGATATGAGAGCCTCCCTGGAGAGTCCCAGAAGAACCTAGGAGGGCAGCACTTCCTGTCCCAGTCCCTGTGTTCCTTGGAACCAGCGCAGTGGCACAACAGTTCTGACCCATGTAGAAAGAATTCTTAAGAATGGTTTCTAGATAAATTCTTTAGGGTGGGCTGACTTAGCTGACCTCGTCCCTTTCCTACCTTCCTGCTTTCTCATACATGAAATATAGATATAATGGTAGAAGCAGGGATAGTCAAGGGAAAGGTCAAGGCCATCAGAGACCTTGAGCCACTGTGCCACAGCCATCAGCTATTGGTTCCCAAACCTCTCATTACCTGAGAAAAATAAACCCTTATGTACTGTGAAGTCCTCTTAGTTATGTCTCTTTTATTAGTAGTAACTGAATGCAATTTATGAGATGCATACGTAAAGCCTTACCAGAAGCAAGTTTCACCCTTCAATGAGTAAATGTATCGAATCTTTTCCTTTAAGAAGAAAATATCTAAAGTAAAGGTTGGAGGGAGAATACTCAAATTAAGGCAGAATATTATTAGAATAAAACAGGCAAGGTAAACATAAAATTACAGAACATGAATACACCCTCAAGGAAGCAAAAAATAGCCATGCAAATATACATTAAAGATAGGCCGGGCGCAGCGGCTCACACCTGTAATCCCAGCACTTTGGGAGGCTGAGGTGGGTGGATCACTTGAAGTCAGGAGTTCGAGACCAGCCTGGCCAACATGGCGAAATTCAGGCATGGAGAATTGCTTGAACCCAGGAGGTGGAGGTTGCAGTGAGCAAAGATCGTGCCACTGCATTCCCACTTGGGTGACAGAGCAAGACTCTGTCTCAAAAAAAAGAAAAAATTAAGGGAAATTAAGAGAAGAGTAAGCCTGCTAGGCAAAATGACACGAATTCCTCCAACCCTTCTAGACTGCTTCTGCCAACCCTTTTTCAAAGAGACAGGAAAGTGTTTTCAATCTCCAAGGAATCTTCACTAGTCAATAATAGAACATTTCTATATCCTATTATTTTAAAACCTTTCATCCTTGTATTTTTTAGTTGGCTGTTTTTATTGTCAAATTATTCAAAACAGAGCTTTATTTGGCCATTTGACCAGAATCTTAAACTCTTGGTGATTTCTTGTGGCATTTGACCTGAAGTTATATGGCCATTTAATATTATCACCATAATCCTCTTAAAAGCACATTTTTGGCTGGCTGTGGTGGCTCACACCTGGAATCCCAATACTTTGGGAGGCCAAGCCAGGAGAATCACTTGAGTCCAGGAGTTTGAAACCAGTCTTGGCAACATAGCAAGATCCTGTCTCTACAAAAAATAATAATAATAAATTAGCCCAGGGTGGTGGCACATGCCTTTAGTCCCACCTACTTGGGAGGCTGAGGCAGGAGGATCACTTAAGCCCAGGAATTTGAGGTTACAGTGAGCTATAGTTGCACCAGATGGTGCATTTCAGCCCTGGTGCCAAAGTGAAACCCAGTCTCAAAAAAAAAAAAAAAAAAAAAGTGAGGTAGGCAATTTTTTTAAGGTAAACTTCCTTTAATCTACACCCAAAGTCATTTCCTCTGCTCAATCTATATCTTACACTTTTTTTTTTTTTTTTAATGCTGATTCTGAGTTAGGTTCCAGCTCTTAGACATATAGTAAAATAACCATTAGGCACAAAACAACCCAGGTACGTATTCCCGCCCTTCTGGCACTGAAAGTCAAAAATAACACTCAAGTAGAATTTATACTTTATAGCTGAAAAGCAAGTCTATTCCTGAGAGGAATATTTGGCTAAGAGAGTATGGTCAACTCTTAAGAGTAAGATCTTTATCTTAACAAATAAAGATCATTGGTTAGATCTATGGATTATCCATTTAATGAATTAAAAACCAAATCCTCAGTTAATTTAATTTAATTCAAAATACTTTGGTTAGCATATATACACATTTCTGTTGAGTTTATTCCTATGTGTGAAATTTCTGAGCCATCAGATATGCATACATTAAATATTAGATACTAACAACAGGTTTCCAAGTATTTATACCAGTTTACATTCCCACAGCAGTGTATAAAATTTTTAGTTGCTCTACGGCCTCATCAATAATTAGGGTGGTCACTGATATTTTTGCTTGCTTGTTTTGCTTTGTTTTAGTACTTCTGGTGAACATGTTGTGGTCTCATAGTTTTAATCTGTGATTATGTCACACACTTTTTTAGTGTGTAATGATGTAAAACACCTTTTTCTTATGCTCATTCAGCATTAAGGTATCTCCTTTAAGAAGAGCCTGTTCAATCTTTTTCCATTTTCCTATTAGATCGTCTATCTTTTCCTCTGTTATTTTAGGAGTTCTTTTGATATTCTAGAAATGAGTCCTTTGTAGTATATATGTATCACAATTATCTTCTATTCTGTGGCTTGCATTTTCACGTCCTTAGTGATGCCTTTTGATGAACAGAAGGTCTTGATTTTAATGAAGAGCAATTTGTCAAATTTTTTCTTTCATGGTTATTGCTTTTTGTCCTAAGAAATCTCTGCCTACGCACTAAGACCATGAAGATTTTTCCCCTATGTTTTTCTTTAAAAGCTTAATTTTTTTAGCTTTTACTTTCAAGTCTATGATCAACTTGGAATTAATTTTGTGCATAGTGTGTGGTAGGGGGTCAATTTTCTTTTTTTCCCCATATAACCATCTAATTTTCTCAACATCCTTTATTACAAACACATTCTTTTCTCTCACTGAATTGCAGTGGCACTTTGTCTTAATCAAGTGACTGTATATGTGTGGGTCTATTCTGCACTCTATATCCTTTTCTTTTGGTCTATTTGTCCATTCTTATGTCATACCACACTGTCTTCATTACTGCCGTTTATTAACATGTCTTGAAATCTGGTAGTATATATATCCTTCAACTTTATTCTCTGGCAAGTATGTCTTTGCTATTCTTGACTCTGAGTTTCCTATAAACTTAGAATCAGTTTTTCAAGTTCCTCAGCCAAACCTTCTGAAATTTTGATAGGGATTGTACTGGATCTATAAATTAATATAGTAAAAACTGACATATTAACAATGTTGAATTGTCAAACCCAAAAACATAGTATAACCCTGAATTTATTTAGACTTATTTATCTCAGTATATTTTGTAGTTTTTTGTAGCAGTCTAATCTATCTTTTGTTTGACTAATTTTTAATCATTTGCTATTTTTATTTTATTATAAATTAAATAATTCCTAATTAAAATAGTTAATATCTGTTGTCAGCATAAATACAACTGACCTCTATATATTTACTTTAATAAATTCACTTATTAATTACCATAGTTTATCTGTACTCTTTTATTTCCTATATGCAAATTGTGTTATCTACAAATAATGACAATTTCATTATTTCCTCTCTCATCCTTATATATTTTACATCTACTTTTAGGTATTTGTATTCACTAGACTCTCTAGTGAAATGTTGAAAAGAAGTGATGATATTATACATCATTATCTCATTCCTGATCTCAGAGGAAAAGCTTTCAATATTTCACCATTAAATATTATGTTTACTGTGGATTCCTTATAGATACCTTATTATCAGATTAATTACATAGTTGTACCACAACACAGTCACAGAACTGTTGAGCACATCAGTATTCTTTAGAACCAAAAACCTAGAAGCAAACTGAGGATTCATCAACACTAGAATGGATAAATGTGATATATCCATACAATAGAATACTATACAGCAATATAAAAGGATTCTGTACCCAACAACATGGTGATTCTTACAGACATAATGCTCAGTGAAGGCATGTGTGTACCTGCTTCATGTAAACCAGTGTCCTTTTGAACCAGGGCACAGCTGTCCTCCTGGGATTCCCCATAGTCCTTAGATCCCTTTGTCTTCTTATTCCCTTTCCCCATGTATTCTTCTTTCTTGGTTTACTCCCCTCTCTTAGTGACCCATGTTGCTCAATAGTTTTCTTAGAAAATACATGTGGAAACTACATTTTTTGAGATCTTACATATATGAAATGTATTTATTCTATATTTTTATGTGATTGGTAGTTGGGCTGGATATAGAATTCTAGATTGGAAATCATTTTGAAGGCATTATTGCAACAGGGTTGCTACTGAGACATTGGAAGAAATTCTAATTCCTGATACTTTGTACATGACCTGTTTGTTTTCCTCCTCTCTAGAGATATTTAAGATTCTCCCCTTACCCTCAGTGCACTGAATTTCCCAGTAATATGTTCCTTGCAATCTGGAAGAGCCTACCTGGCACATCCTACAATAGGCAACATAGAGCAAATAGCCTAAATTAGGATTTCAACTCAGATTTTTGCCACCCTCTACAGGTATTTAGGAATATACCAACTTCTGATTTTTACTGCATTTTTACTAGTCTTGTTTCTTTTGATCATTTCCTGGTTGTAGTAGCTTCTAAGCCCCCTTTCCTTCCTCACAAATCATTGAATTGCAAGGAAAGCAAAACTTTGCAATTACTTTTCACTCCTGCTTTTATTTCCCACAATGTGTTTTCTGTCCAAGTGGTTGTTCCATTTTCTTCCTTTTATCATGTTTTTTAGGGAATTTGGGGAGAGGATGTTATATTAGTTAGGACTCAGTTGCAAGAGGTAGAAATCAAACTTGAGCTAGCTTGAGCCAAAAAACAGAGAGGGAGGAACTTACCAGGAGGATATATAATCAAGCCACAGGAAATACAGATTCTATTGGGCTTTAGAAACAACTAGACCAGGGGCTGAACATCATCTAAATCAAGTCTCCTGTCTCTGATTTTCTCTGGTATCTTTATTCTTTTCTCTTGAATTTTTATCTACATAACAAAAAAAATTCTCACTAATAACTCCAGAGTTCTACAACTAGTGACTTTGACTAGCAAAGCACAACTTAGGTGCCTATTTTTAGATCAATTGACTATAGACAGGGAATTGCGGTCACAGCACAATAATGCCAACTGTGTAGATAGTAGGGGAGGAGGACAGCTACCTAATTACAGGTGCTGGTGCTCAGCAGGCAATCCCAAAAATGTTTCTTATAATAAACCTTCTTTTCAAGATGTAGGATATAGATGTTGAGATGATGCTTAACGAAGAAGTGTCACTCTTCTCTGAGATACTGTGACCAAATCCTTCAGGTGCCTAAATGATATTTTGGCATCCAGATCCTCCTGGACACAATGCATAGAGAATAGACACCCCAGGCCAGGAACTAGGTTAAATCACTAATATCCGTTTTCCAAATTCATATTGAAAACTCAGTAAATATTGTATTTGTGATATTAAATAACTTACTTAGTAGAGACTAGATACAAGCATAGTGATTTACCTTAATGGACTTGATTAGTAACTAACCAATGCCCAAATCAACAGATAATTCCAAACTTCTGTTTCACTGGCTGTGTAGAGTTGACTCAAAAGGCCTGGATAGAAAAGAGTGTCTATTCCTTAGTGGACAATGAGCTACCTGAATATGTTATAATTTCACACAGGACAATGGAGACGTTCAAAAACTTTAACTCCCACGTTAATAAAGGCAGAAGGAATACGATTTTGTGTCACACTTCTTTTACTCATTGTAATTGGAATGCTGGGTTCTTAGATCTTTCTAAATTCTTTTCTGCTTCTCTTAGCATTTCACCCACCTTTTGCTTTGTTCTTGACTCTTAACTATTGCTTTCTCTTTTTTACTGCTAGTTCTCTTCAACTTTTTGTTGAGATGGTTATCTAAGTGAAAAACAGAATTTCTTCTAAAGAAAGCAAAACTCCAACTTGCAGTTGTGAAAAGTATTTTACACTATTTTTGTATAATTACTTTCGTTTTCTGTAGTGGAGCAGCTGAGAAAAATTGCTCTAATTGTGTAATTTTCTGCAACTACTCTGGGACAAAAATCTTGGTAATTGGATTTTTTTTAACTAACAAGTTGTCACAATTGGATAGTTCTTAAACTATTTTGTGCTTATGTTTCAGAAATTTTCAGTGGATGTACAGTATATTTTAAATGTTTTGCATCAGCTCGTGGTCTCAAATTTGATTTATTTTAACTTCAAATTTTAAAATAGATTGACAACTCTGATTATACATTGTCTTCACTAAACGGACCTTTGCTAAGTTTCCTAGCATGTTCATCCCCACCCCACTCTCCTGTTGCCATGGGAGCCGAAATCCTGGCATGTGCAGTTCCAGCTCCCCAGTGGCTCTATTTCCCAGAGTGCTTTGCTGTTACTATGGAAATGACTGCCCATTAATCTTGCTGTCCTTTTACTACCAAAGCACCTTTAACTGTCTCAAGCAATCAAGTGATGTTACCTACAGCAGGGAAAGGACGGAGAAGACTGCTTCCCATCCTACAACTGCAGCACTGATTTTAATCAAGATTTAATCAAGGAGCAGAAGGAACTAAAGCTACTCTAACAGCTTTTTAAAAAATATACAAAGCAGGATCCTTCTTGATATGTAGGCAGGTGCCCTTGTTCATTCCCTTGTTTGAGACCTCTGAGAAAACATACTATGTATTTTTAAAGCTACATTTGTGTTTCATAGTTATTGCAAAACGCCACAATGGAATCAGGACAAGCGACCACACATTTTTACTGATGAAAAGAATTTAATGCTTACTACGTATTTTCTGAAGAATGTGTTTTTAGGAATAGTCATGAAAACTACCCCCCAAAAAATTGGCCTGCTGACTTAAATGAAACCTTATCATCCTATGGAACTTGAGGAGCAGTAAACATGAGTCAAGAGAAAATTAGTTAATGAGTTAAAGATACTTGCATAAACTTTGCATTTTTCTTCTGTTACAGGTTAGGCATCTATGAAATTTTAAATTTGACTGTATGGTAATTTGTGCAAAATGAAAATAGGACTTATTGGCAATTCTAGAAGAATTTTCCAAGTCACCTGAAAAAGAAAGAGTGTTGAAAACAAATCTTGGCTGGCCCACCCTGAATCTGAGAGCATCACTGGAAAGATTAGACTGGTTCTGAAAAACGACAGGTGCCCAATAGCTGATTTTGGAAAATACGAACATTTAAGTGGTATTGGGGCATGTGGGGGAAGGATCTAGTTGATGCCTGCAGCACAACAAGAGGCTGCTTTTGCTCTGAATATAATCAAATGTTATTGATGTTGGGTGAGGGAGAAGAGAGAAGAATCTTGGTGGGGAAATCAGCACAAAAGACCAGGAGTATCCCTTCCTTTCTAAAGAGTCATAGAAGGCCAGATGCAGTGGCTGATCCCTGTAATCCCAGCACTTTGGGAGGCCGAGACAGACAGATCACTTGAGGCCAGGAGATTGAGACCATCCTGGTCAACATGGTGAAACACTGTCTCTACTAAAAATATAAAAATTAGCTGGGCATGGTGGCAGGCGCCTGTAATCCCAGCTACTCTGGAGGCTGAGACAGGAGAATTGCTTGAACCCAGCAGGTGGAGGTTGCAGTGAGCTGAGGTGGCACCATTGTGCTCCAGCCTGGGCAGCAGAGCAAGACTCTGCTTCAAAATAAAATAATAAAATAAAATAAGCCACAGAAGAGGAGCGATCATTACTTTGAGCAATCTAAACAAGGTTGCATATTGCTTTGGCCCTCTGCCCTGCTGGAAGGAAGAAAGGGAGGGAAGGAGGGAATAGGGAAGAAAGGAGGGAGGGAGGAAGAGAAGGAAGCAAGAAAGAAAGAGAGGGAGGAAGGGAGAAGGGAAGGAGAGAGGGAAAGAAGGAAGGAAGGCAGGAAGGGAGGAAATTTTAGGAGATTTGTTCGAATGTCTGATAGGAAAGAATGTATGTCCATAAATTCACCACTTATACAAAGGTTAGGAAAATCTTCCCAGAATAACAGATCATGGAGATGATTAAAATGAGAGAAAAAAAATCAGATTGGTAGGCTTTTTTGAAAACAATCAAAAAAATGTAAAGTGAAAGCTTTTAGCATTTGAACATCATACTATCATCAATCAGCAGCCTGATTGGTTAAGCCTGAGTGATCTCTCAACCGCTCAATGGTATGTGTGCACCCTGTTTTGGATTAGGTTCCTAGGATTGCTGTAACAAAGTACCACAAACAGGGTGTCTTACAACAACAGAAATTTATTGGCTCACAGTTCTGGAAGTTAGAAGTCTGAAATCCAGATATGCACAGGGCCGTGCTGCCTCTGAAACCTGTAGGAGAGAATCCTTCCTTGCTCCTTTAGTTGATGGTATTTGCCAGCAGTCATTGGCATTGCTTGGCTTGGAGATGCATCACTCCAATCTCTGCCCCCATTATCACATGGCTGACTTCTCTCATGTTTCTCCACATCTTCTTCTCTCTGTGCATTCCTGTGTCCAAATTTCCCTCTACCAATAAATACACAAGCCACATGGGATTAAAAGCCCATCCTACTCCAACATGATCTTAGTTTCACTAACTACATCTTCAGCCACCCTATTTCCAGATAAGATCACATTCTGAGGTACAGGTGATTGGACTTCAGTATATCTTTTAGCGGGGCACAATTCATCCCATAATACCTTATTTCATAAAGATTATCAGGAGAGTTATACAGAAAAGTTAGCGAACAATTATGGAAGTCAGCTATTGAATATCTTAATTACTTTTGGCCACCTGAATTCCTTCATTTTGTTGGGGTATAAGTTAATAGAGTCATGTTTTTTTTTGTTTTTGTTTTTTGTTTTTTTTGTTTGTTTGGTTTTTTTTTTTGCACATCACTCCTTTATTATACTGATCTGGAAAAAGGATTTAGTACAGTTAGTTATGCTCAGGTGAACACTGGACCCATGTGGCAGAGCCAAGCAACTAGAACATGATTCGGAAATCAGTGAAAGACACTTGGAGAGGACCAAGGGGCGTTTCACTGCCATGAAACAAGGCAGGAAGGGATTCTAACACACACAGCAGGAAGCACTCCTGCCCCTCAGAGGTCAAGGAACTGATCCCATACTGGTATGAGGAATGACTTATTTTCTGATGACCACATGTGGGACTATTTCAACCGCCACAAGAAACCCCAGAAGGGTTACTGTTTTGTATTATTTATATATACTATACTTTTTTAATAAAAGTAAATGTAACACATAACTAAATTCAGGATTGATCCCAAACTTCTAGAGCCAGGTCCTCTAGGGTCAGGGAGGAAACAGCCATCACATCACCATGCAGGTTACATTCATCCTCCACTGGAATGACTAGAGCTCCCAGGCAGTGGCCTGACTGCAGAAGAGCAGAGGACTGGCTCCTGGGGACAGACAGGCTCTGTTGCTTCTCCTCATCGGTCATGGCTTAGCATGGTTCCTCCCCACAAGTCCTTAGTAAACAAAGAACTCACAAAAACCCAAGTTACTACCTTTAAACTCTGTTGGATAAGGGGAGCTTTTCCACAGCTTGGACTGAGAACCTATGCTCTAGAAGTGCTATTCTGACTAGATTGTACAAAGGGAGTGGGTGCAGAAGACAAAATGGCTAAAATGAAAATGGGAGCGACCGGTCCCCATCTGCAGCTACAACTTAAGATGTCTACAGATGTGGTCAGTGTGACATGTGCAGGTGGGAGGGGCAGAGGGACAAGACGGGCAGGGAGGGTGCTCCTGGGGACAGTATCCTCCCAGCTGGCCTTCACTTCTTGGCCTTGCCCTGGGCGGCCACAGCTTCCATGGCTTTGCGCACCGTCTCTTCATCCCCCAGGAACTGCACGGGCTTGATAGGCTTCAAGTTCTTGTCCAATTCATAGACAATGGGAATACCAGTCGGCAGGTTCAGCTCCATGATAGCCTCTTCAGAGAGACCCTCCAGATGCTTGACAATGCCCCGGAGGCTGTTGCCATGGGCTGCAATCAGTACACGTTTCCCCTCCTTGATCTGGGGAAGTATTTCTTCATTCCAGAAGGGCAGAGCTCTGGCAATAGTGTCCTTCAGACTCTCACAGGAGGGTAGCTGATCTTCTGTGAGGTCTGCATACCTACGATCCTTACTGATGTTGCTGTAGAAAGGGTGGTCGGGCTCCATCGGAGGTGGTGGAACATCATAGGAGCGCCTCCAGATCTTCACCTGGGCCTCACCATGCTTTGTAGCAGTTTCTGCTTTATTGAGACCGGTTAGACCCCCATAGTGCCGCTCATTGAGGCGCCAAGTCCTCACCACTGGCAGCCACATCTGATCAATGGCATCTAGCACTGTCCAGAGGGTCCGGATCGCTCTCTTCTGTACTGAGGTGAAGCAGATGTCAAACTCATAGCCAGCATCTCGCAGCGCCTGCCCACCGCGCTTCGCCTCCTTGTGGCCCGCTGGGCTCAGGTCGGCGTCGTACCAGCCGCTGAAGCGGTTCTCCAGGTTCCATGTGCTCTCGCCGTGCCGGATCAGCACCAGTTTGTGGGCGGCCATGGTGGCGGGCTCAGAGTCATGTTTATTAAAGCTTAGTTTTGTCTCACATCCAGGAGGCTACCCATGAGATGATGATGTGATGGTGATGATGATGGTGATGATGATGATGGGGATGGTGACAATGGTGATCATGGTGGGAGGTAACGCTTACTGAGTGCTCATTATTAGCCAGGTGGTATTCTAAATTCTTTACGTGTATTAATTCATTTATTCCTTATGACCACCCATGAGGAAGTTTCCTATTATTTTCCCCATTTTACAGATAAGAAAAGTGAGCACAGAGAGGTTAGATGAGGCACGTCAGTCCACAGAATTTCCACTACAGCATCTCTGTAAGTACAGCCTCTTACTCTGAAGACCTCAACATGATCACACTGTGATATGGTTTGGCTCTGTATCCCCACCCAAATCTCACCTTGGATTGTAATAATCTCCACTTGTCAAGGGTAGGACCAGGTGAATACAATGGAATCATGGGGGGCAGTTTCACCCATGCTGTTTTCGTGATAGTGAGTTTTCACCAGATCTGATGGTTTTATAAGGAGCTTCCCCCCTCCTTTGCTCAGCACTCATTTTCTCTCCTGCTGCCCTGTGAAGAGGTACTGTCCACCATGATTGTAAGTTTCCTTGGACCTCCCTAGCCATGTAGAACTGAGTCAATTAAACCTCTTTTCTTTATCAATTACCCAGTGTTGGGTATTTCTTCATAGTGGCATGAAAACGACTAATACACACTGAAACCGAGAGTTTCCTGACTTAGAGAACAATTTTCACCCACAAAAGCCCCTAAAAATTAGTGCAGGATGGAACTACCTAGATGGTCTTTTGTATCTTTACATCAGCCCCCATTTCCCTTCCCATATGAAAATGAATGTGTATACACCTGCCTACACGTGAGGCAATACACCAAGCATGTTGACTTACACAGGCTGAGCCTCAGATGCTATCTCATTTTTATACCTGTAGAATGGATCCACTTCATACTAAGTTTTTGAATATTTTTAGATATGGGACTGTGAATTCCTTCCCCAGCAGGAAAAAAAAATATCTACGTTACTAGCCTAGGAACAATACATTTAAAAGTGTGTATTGCTGTGGATTATTTATCTAGATCTTGAAGAGCCAGAGTGATTTATAGCAATTAAGATATCAAGAGAGACAGATATCATTCTCTTGAGATTTCTTGGATGAATTAGAGGAGCATCTTGATTTCATTTGTCTGTCCATGTATTTAATTAGTTCCACCAGGCAACAAAACAAATCCTTTATTGTATACTCATCAGATCTTCAATGTCCTAGGATGACTTTATGTAAAAACAGCCATCTTCAAAAACACAAAATTATATAAACGCACTTGTCTGAGCCTGAATGTTAGGAAAAGAAACCCATGTGTAATGTAAATGTTTTTTCATAAAATTTAAAAGTTTAACATCATGTGCATTCGATCATAATTAAATAAGTTGATAAATTATGCAGAAAACCACCAAATAATATCCAGAAACATCAGTCAGGAAGGAATATCAACCATGAGACCCCACCCCCTTTTCCTCTTTTACCCTCAAACTTGCTCTTCTGGGAAAAGGAGGCTGATTGACTAGTAGTGATCTCAACCTTAACTTGACCCATCTCTTTCCCTGGCATCTTCCAACTTATGGTAGCAATAAATAAGTATCCACACTTACTCATATTCTGTCTCTGTCTCTGTCTCTCTCTGTCTCTCTCTCTCTCACACACACACACACACACACACACAAAATAACCAAACACACCTGCCTTTGTACAAATACCCTGATGTAGACTCACACATGTAGAGGAGTATATTTTCAGGTAACAACAACAAAAAAATGCTGCTCCTGAACTTAACATGGAAATAATGTCCACAATTGCAATTGCAGATCATCTTTGAAAGCTAAAAAATTGGAAATTGAAAACAATTCATCCATTTCTCAGACCAGGCCTGAATAAATCTCTATAAACCTAAGTAATATTTAGTCTCATCTTCTAGGGTTTGATGCCTGAATTTCCTTTTTATCCATAACGTGATAGTCTTGTTAAATTAAGACTACCTTTTTTTTTTTTTTTTTTTTTTTGAGACGGGTTCTCACTCTATCACCCAAGCTGGAGTGCAGTGGTACAACCTCAGCTCACCGCAGTCTCAACCTCCCCAGGCTCAGGTCATTCTCCCACCTCAGCTTCCTGAATAACTGGGACTACAAGGCGTGCACCATCATGCCCAGCTAAATCTCCACCCTTCTTAATGGGGAAAACCATCATACAGCATTTCTGGGTTGGAAACCCCTTACAGATTTCTCCTTGTCCCTTCCCTTCCACCTTTATCTCTCACCGCACAGCTTGCAAATAATAAAGTTTCTCAATTACCTCAAATTTCTAATTGACCTCAAGTAGCCCAGCCCTAATCTAACTTTACTCATCTCCTATTTAAAGATACCCATTCCTTATAATAAATACACAATCTCTGAGTAAATTATAAACATTTCATGCTTAAAAGTGATGGCAGTCAGAATCAAGAACCTTAATGGAAGGGCAAAATATGGAAGAAAGTCATTAGATTATAGAGAAAAAACCATCTTTTCCCTATCATTTTTCATTTTTTCATCTAAAGCAGGAGTTCTCAAATAATGCTCTATAGTATTTTAAATAATGCTAATATATATCAGAATTTCAACTTTTAGGGATAGAAAACCCCACTACAGTGGCTTAAATGAATATGGAATTTATTGTCTCAATATTTTTTAAATTTCTTTTACTTTTTTTTTTTTTTAGAAACAAGGTCTCCCTTTGTCACCCAGGCTGGAGTGCCGTGGTGTGAGTATAGCTCACTGCAGCCTCGAACTCCTGGGCTCAAGTCATCTTTCCATCTTGGCCTCCCAAGGCACTGGGATTACAGATGCACATCACCACACCCAGCTATTGCCTCAGTGAACAAGAAGCCCTGGGGCAGTCAACCCAGCCTAGGCAAGACTTGTACAGGGATGCAGTGCTGCAATTATCACCCTGATTTTACCTATCATTCTGCTCCAACCTTCTTGTAGCTGACGATTTCGGTGTCCCATATCTGTAATTTCAGCCACAGTTGTAGTGGGCAGTTTCATGTGAGCTCATGACAGAATCTTGTTTCAAAAATAAGCCCCATGGCTTTCTAGTTTCTGCCCCAGGCCTTTCTTCAACTCTGAGAGAAACTTCTTAATCTTCATGCACGCACGATGTGCAGGGAGGTAAAGACCCCAGGAGCAACCAACAGTCAGAGAGGAGCAAGTGGACTGGCAATTCTAGGGGTAATTCTGTATGCTTCTTGGGGATCCTGGTAGAATCTAATCCCATTAGTTACAGCATTGACCTCAATAAATGCACCCTGATATTGGCTTTTCCTTCTTTTCTGCCTCACTCTATTTGCTCAAATTTGTTTCTGGGATTACCTCCCAAATAAACTACCTGAACTCGAAGTTCTTTTCTCAGGCTCTGTTTCTGGGGGAACAGGAAATAAATTGCTACGGAAATTGGATCCAGAGAAGCAGAGTTTGAGGATTGGAATTCTTGAACTGGATCGTTCACAGGTGTGTAGCCACAGGACCCAATGCTAGTGGTACGTGGGGTAGAAATAAGTTGTAGCAGAGTGTAACCTGCCAATTATGAAGAGTCTCACCTGTTGTGGATTGGAATAAGAACCAGGTGGAAGGGAAAGCATTTGGTGATGCAGAAACCCTACACTTAAATGGTGTGGGGGCAGTGGTAATAACAAAGATTGTGGAGTTGGCTGGGTTTTGTTACCTGCCTTGGAAGCCTTAAAGAAAGATAATAACAGATTTGAGAAGCCAATTGCTAACTTCGGGCTTGCTGAGAAAGCCAAAAGGCCTCCATGGCAGCACTTTAAGGATTCATCTGCTGCAACTGGATGGTTCACTAAGCTAAAATCAGGTTCAGGTTTTAATCGTATGGGTTCAGCATTGACAGGTCTTCCATGCTAATGTCAGGATCCTGAGAGAGAAGTGGGAATCCGAGACCTTGGAAGGGGACATTGGAGCACCTGAAAAACATGGCAGCTCCCCACCAGATTCCCCTGAAATCAAATGTCTCTGCCCCTTGCTAGAGGAAAGTAATTGCACCTTGCCTGGAAAATATGCAAAGCTTCACCTGGGATGAATGCTTTGCAAAATTATGTTTGTCCTCCTTAAGATGAGTCCCTGCCTCCCCTCACTGCTTCTGGACCAATAACTGGTCACACAGCCCCAGCAGAGAAATAGTCTCAGCTGTGGAAAGAAACAGCTTGCTCATCAAGACAACTGCAAGACCACCTGGAGCCAGGGAAACATGTGTGAGAAGGGAACTTAAGATTTTCAGGGAGGGGAGGGAAGAAAAGGAGAGGGGTCTGAATATAAAACTGAAAGAGAGGTTATAGACACAGGAGCACTCTTACTATGCCTTTTTTTCTTTTTCTTTTAGAGGTGGGGAGTGATGAGATTTTTTTTTTTTTAACAGTCTGGCTGTATCACCCAGGTTGGAGTGCTGTGGTGTGATCTCAGCTCACTGCAGCCTCAACCTCCCTGGGCTCCTGCCATCCTCCCACCTCAGTCTCCCAAGTAGATGGGACTACAGGTATGCACCACCATGCCCAGCTAATTTTTAAATTTTTGTAGAAGTAGGGTTTCACCATGTTGCCCAGGCTGGTCTCCAACTCCTGAACTCAAGCAATCCACCCACCTCAGCCTCCCAAAATGCTGGGATTACAGGTGTGAGCCACCATGTCCGGTCATGCCTCTGATCTTAATACACCACTGGGTTGGCTCCTTAAAGCTTAGAGATGATATGGCCTGTAAGTAAAATGAAATGCCAAAACTGCCTTTCAGAGTATTGAGGAAAGTGTTAGTTCTGTCCCTCTAAATAACCCTGGCTAATACAGATTTTGGTACCAGGAGTGGTTCTAGAAGAACAGAATATTAAGGATGGAGTTCTTTAATTGGTTTTGGAGTTTCTGGAGTTGGCTGCTTAATATGATTAGATCCCAAAATGCTAAGAACTCTACCTTTTTTTTTTTTTTTTTTTTTTTTGAGATGGAGTCTCTCCCTTTCACTCAGGCTGGAGTGCAATGGTGCGATCTTGGCTCACTGCAACCCCCGCCTCCCAGGTTCAAACAATTCTCCTGCCTCAGCCTCCCAAGTAGCTGGGATTACAGGTGCCTGCCACCATGCCCAGTTAATTTTTGTATTTTTAGTAGAGACTGGATTTCACCATGTTGGCCAGGCTGGTCTCAAACTCCTGACCTTGTGATCCTCCCACCTCGGCCTCCCAAAGTGCTGGGATTACAGGTGTGAGCCACTGTGCCTGGCCCAGGACTCTACTTCTATTAGTTGGCATAAACTGTCTAGAAAGTTATGCAAAATAAATGCATTTGACATTCCTGATTCCCCACTTGTGAGAGGCAAGGAGTTTAGAGACTCTATAGATAATACCTTTGACCATATGTGGAGAACCAAGGAACATAATGAAGATGGTTGGTTGCTCCTAAGTTCAGTGGAAAAAGTGATGAAAGAAAATGATGAACTCAGGGATTCTGTCTCCTGGTTTCATAATCAGATACTTAGCCTCAAATCTGCTAAGATTGCCCTTAGTGAGAGTCTTATCTCCTGTAGAGAAAAAGCTGAAATTGTGGGAAAACAGATACAAGCTCTTATGTGAGTGGCTGACCTGCAACAAAAGGTGCATGCACAGCTTCACCAAGTGTCTACTTGCTAAGTGCATTGATTAGAAAAAAACGAGGCCCTGCAACTGGAATAGGGACATGTCGGAGTACTATGATGAAGCTGGGGACACTGAGTATGTCAACTCTGATGAACCTTTTTTGCCTGAAGGAACAGCTTCCCTATCCCCAGTAGTGGCAACATCCCCTTGCCAATCCATGCTGCCATCAGCTTTTCTAACTTTCAGGAGATAAACCCTCTGCTGCCTGAGGCAACAGTGATGGCCTCCCGTGAGGTAGTTGCCAGGCAAAATAATGTTGATTCTCCTCAGAAGCCACCCCCAACACTCCCATTTGCTTCTAGACCTATAACTAGACTAAAGTCCTGGTGGGCCCCTAGAGGTGAGGTTGAGAGTGTGACCCGTGAGGAGATGTACCACACTCAAAAGAACTGTTTGAGTTCTCTATATAAACAGCAATCTGGACAACAGGCATGGGAATGGATATTAAGGGTATGGGATAATGGTGGAAGGAATATAGAGTTGGATCAGGCTGAATCTATTTGGGCCTACTAAGTAGGGACTCTGCATTTAATGTTGCAGCTTGGGAAGTTAAAAAAGGTTCTCATAGTTGTTTTACTTGGTTAGCTGAAATATGGGTTAAAAGATGGCCCACTGTGAGCAAGCCAGAAATGCCCGATCTCCCTTGGTTTAATGTACAGGAAGAGATCCAAAGGCTTAGGGAGATTGGGATGATGGAGTGGATTAGTCACTTTACACCTATTTATCCCAGCTGGGAAGGTCCAGAAGATATACCCTTGACCAATGCTTTGTGAAATAGATTTGTGAGGGCAGCTCCTGCATCTTTGAAGAGCCCTGTAATTACTCTTCTCTGCATGTCAGATCTAACAGCGGAAACCACAGTCACTCAACTACAAAACTTAAATGCAACAGCAATAATTGAATCCTGAGGTGGCAGGGGCCAAGTGGCAGCACTCAACAGTCAAAAGCAAGCTGAGCATACCTACTGTAATGGACAGCAGAGGCAAAGCAGCAATCAGAATAGTCTGACTCATGTAGAGCTGTGGCATTGGCTAATTAATCACAGTGTTCCTAGAAGTGAAATTGACAGGAAGCCTACTGCATTCCTACTTAATTTATACAAGCAGAAAACTTACAGGTCAAATGGACAAAAGAATAATTTGAATTATAAAACCAGAGAATCACAGCCCCGCCCCTCAATCAGTTTCCAGACTTCAGCCAGTTTACAGATCCAGAAGCCCTTGAATAAAGGGGAAGTGGGTCCCCTGGAGGGAAGACCCTACTACATTACTGACAATTTGTGCAGTGAATCTTTCTCCCATCTTTCCCCAAGGAGACCTCTGGCCTTGTACCAACGTAACTGCATTGGAGAAAGAAATGATCAGACATTTTGGGGACTACTGGATACTGACTCTGAGCTGATGTTAATTCCAGGAAATCCAAAATGTCATGGTAGTCCTCCAGTTAAAGTAGGGGCTTATGGAGGTCAGGTAATTGATGGAGTTTTAGCTCAGTTCTGACTTACAGTGTGTCCAGTGAGTCTCTGTTCTCATCCTGTGGTAATTTCCCCAGTGCCAGAATGCATAATTTGCATAGACATACTTAGCAGCTGGCAGAACTGCCACATTGGCTCCCTGACTGGTTAGGTGAGAGCTACTATGGTAGGAAAGGTCAAATGAAAGCCATTAAGGTTGCCTGTACCTAGAAAAATAGTAAATGAAAAACAATATCGCATCCCTGGAGGGACTGTGGAGATTAGTGCCCATCAAGGGCTTAAAAGACACAGGGGTGGTGATTCCCACCACATCCCTGTTCAACTCTCCCATTTGGCCTGTGCAAAAGATGAATGGATCTTGGAGGATCCATTCATCCAAGTGGATTATTATAAGCTTAACCAAGTGGCGACTCCAATTGCAGCTGCTGTACCAGACGTGGTTTCATTGCTTGAGCGAATTAACACATTTCCTGGTACCTGGTATGCAGCCATTGACTTGGCAAATGCCTTTTTCTCCATTCCTGTCCATAAGGCCCACCAGAAGCAATCTGCCTTCATCTGGCAAGGCCAACAATACACCTTTACTGTCCTACCTCAGGGGTATATCAACTCTCCAGCTTTGTGTCATAATCTTATTCAGAGAGAACTTGGTTGCTTTTTGCTTCTGCAAGATATCACACTGATCTATTACATTGATGACATTATGCTGATTGGATCCAGTGAGCAAGAAGTAGCAAACACACTGGACTTATTAGTGATATATTTGAGTGGCAGAGGATGGGAAATAAATCTGACTAAAATTCAGGGACTTTCTGCCTCAGTAAAATTTCTAGGGGTCCAGTGGTGTGGGGCCTGTTAAGATATTCCTTCAAAGGTGAAGAATATGTTGCTGCATTTGACCCCTCCTACAACCAAGAAAGAGGCACAACACCTAGAAGGCCTATTTAGATTTTGAAGACAACATTCCTCACTGGGGCGTGTTACTCCACCCATTTATTGAGTGACCTGAAAGGCTGCCTGTTTTGACTGGGATCCAGAACAGGAGAAGGCTCTGCCACAGGTCCAGGCTGCCATGCAAGCTGCTCTGCCACTTGGGCCATATGACCCAGCAGATTCAATGGTGCTTGAGGTGTCAGTGGCAGATAGGGATGCTGTTTGGAGCCTTTGGCAGGAACCCCATAGGTGAATCACAGCAGAGCCCTCTGGGATTTTGGAGCAAGGCCCTGCCATTTTCTGCAGATAACAAATCTCCTTTTGAGAGACATCTCTTGGCCTGTTACTGGGCTTTGGTGGAACCTGAACATTTAACTATGGGTCATCAAGTCACCATGCAATCTGAACTGCTTATCATGAACTGGGTGCTTTCTGACGCATCTAGCCATAAAGTGGGTCATGCACAGTAGCATTCTATCACCAAATGGAAGTGGTATATACGTGATCCGGCTTGAGCAGGTCCTGAAGGCACAAGTAAGTTACATGAGGAAGTGGCTCAAATGCCCAAGGTCTCCATTCCTGCCACCCCACCTTCTCTCCCCCAGCCTACACCAATGGCCCCATAGGGAGTTCCCTATGATCAGCTGACAGAGGAAGAGAAGATTAGGGCCTGGTTCACAGATGATTCTGCATGATATGCAAGCACCACCCGAAAGTAGACGGCTACAGTACTACAGCCCGTTTCTAGGACATCCCTGAAGGACAGTGGTGAAGGGAAATCTTCCTAGTGGGCAGAACTTCAAGCCGTGCTCCTGGCTGTGCACTTTGCAAGGAAGGAGAAATGGCCAGATGTGTGATTATAAACTGATTCATGTGTTGTAGCCAATGATTTAGCTGGATGGTCAGGGACTTGAAAGAAGCATGATTGGAAAATTGGTGACACAGAAATTTGGGGAAGAGGTATGTTACTGGATCTCTCTGCGTGGTCAAAAACTGTGAAGATATTTGTATCCCATGTGAGTGCTCACCAATGGGTGACCTCAGCAGAAGAAGATTTTAATAATCAAGTCGATAGGATGGCCCGTACTGTGAATACCACTCAGCCTCTTTCCCCAGCCACCCTTGTCATCGCACAATGGGCCCATGAACAAAGTGACCATGGTGGCAGGGGTGGAAGTTATGCCTGGGCTCAGCAACATGGACTTCCGCTTACCAAGGCTGACCTGGCTACAGCCACTGCTGAGTGCCCAATTTGCCAGCAGCAGAGACCAACACTGAGCCCTCGATATGGCACCATTCCTTGGGGTGATCAGCTACCTGGTGGTAGGTTGATTATATTGGACCTCTCCCATCATGGAAAGGACAGAGGTTTGTCCTTACTGGAGTAGATGCTTACTCCAGATATGGGTTTGCCTATCCAGCACACAATGCTTCTGCCAAAACTACCATTAGTGGACTCACAGAATCCCTTATCCACCGTCATGGTATCCACACAGCATTGCCTCTGACCAAGGCACTCACTTTACAGCTAAAGAAGGGCAGCAGTAGGCAGGAATTCACTGGTGTTATTATGTTCCCCATTATCCTGAAGCAGCTGGATTGATAGAACAGTGGAATGGCCTTTTGGAGTCACAATTACAACACCAACTAGGTGACAAAACTTTGCAGGGCTGGGCTAAAGTTTTCCAGAAGGCCGTGTATGCTCTGAATCAGTGTCCAATATATGGTACTGTTTCTCCCATAGCCAGGATTCATGGGTCCAGGAATCAAGGAATAGAAGTGAAAGTGGCACCACTCACCGTTACCCCTAGTGATCCACTAGCAAAATTTTGCTTCCTGTTTCCATGACATTGCGTTCTGCTGGCCTAGAGGTCTTAGTTCCAGAGGGAGGAACACTGCCACCAGGAGATACAACAATGATTCCATTAAACTGGAAGTTAAGATTGCCACCTGGACACTTTGGGCTCCTCTTACCTTTAAGTCAACAGGGTAAGAAGGGAGTTACAGTGTTGGTTGGGGTGATTGACCCAACTATCAAGATGAAATCAGTCTACTACTCCACGACAGAGGTAAGGAAGGGCATGCATGGAATACAGGAGATCCATTAGGACGTCTCTTAATATTACCATATCCTGTGATTAAGGTCAATGGGAAACTACAACAACCCAATCCAGGCAGGACTACAAATGGTCCAGACCCCTTAAGAATGAAGGTTTGGGTCATTCTACCAGGAAAAATCCATGACCTGCTCAGGTGCTTGCTGAAGGCAAAGGGAATACAGAAGGGGTAGTAGAGGAAGGTAGTCATCAATACCAGCTATGACCACGTGACTAGCTGCAGAAATGAGGACTGTAACTGTCATGAGTATTTCCTCCTTCTTTTGTTAAAAACATGTTTGTGCATATATACCTTTGCACTAAGAAAATATCTTCATTTTATTTCATTTTCCTTTATCATGTGATGTAAGATTTATTGACTTCATATCAGCATTTAAGTATTGATAACTTTATATAATAGTATTTGGATTGGGATTGGTGCATTTCTGGATGTATGAAGGATAGTTGTATCATGTTAGGCATAATTATTACCTTATTATTGTCTTTATTTGACGACTATGATCTCAGGAGATATATATGGGTTCAAGTTGACAAGGGGTGGACTTGTGATGGTTAATACTGTCAACTTGATTGGATGGAAGGATGCAAAATATTGATCCTGGGTATGTCTGTGAGGGTGTTGCCAAAGGAGATTAATATTTGAGTCAGTGGGCTTGGGAAGGCAGACCCACCCTTAATCTGGTGGGTATAATCTAATCAACTGCCAGCAAATATAAAGCAGGCAGAAAAACCTGAAGAGATGAGATTGGCTTACCCTCCCAGCCTACATCTTTCTCCTGTGCTGGATGCTTCCTGCCCTCAAACATCCGGCTCCAAGTTCTTCAGTTTTGAGACTTGGACTGCTCTCCTTGCTCCCCAAGCTTGCAGACAGCCTATTGTGGGACCGTGTGATTGTGTAAGTTAAAACTTAATAAATTCATATATATGCATATATGTTCTATTAGAGAGCCCTGACTAAAACAGTGGCATACCCAAACATTTCACTTGGAGGAATGATGAATAAAGGGATGATAAATATAGAGTCTGAGCTGGCACTGGCACCAGAGAACATTAACGAAGCGTGGACTCTCAGAGTTCAGGTGGTAAATGGAGTCCTAACCTAAGTGAATTTTATACTGTGTCCCATGAGTCCAAGGACCCAGCCCATGTCTCTTCCCCAGATCCTGAGTACATAATTAGTATAAATATCTTAGCAGCTGCAGAACCTTATATTGGCTTCATGACTTGTGGAATAAGACTAATTATGGACTGGGAGAGGCAGGAAAGGGCAGAAGGAAGCCCCTGAAATTGCCCTCCAAATGAAAATAGTAAATTAGAAGCAATCCCAGACCCTAGGGTGAGTTACAAAAGTTAGTGCCACTCTCAATGTCTTGAGACATTCCACTCTGGAAGGAGCAGAGATTTGCTCTTAGCAGAAATAAAACCTACTTTACATGTGTTTGCCTTCCCTACCCACTATCAGGGGCTTTTAGAATTCCCAATTTACCTCCACACCATTGTCTTTGATGAAAGGACACATTTTCCAGCAAAGGATGTGTGTCAGTGGGAAGGGTATGTGACTGTAAGATCCGGGTATCCTACCGTAAACCATCTCACCCAGAAAAAAACAGATCTGATAGAATGTTTGAACAGACTATTAAAACATTCAGATAAGATGTCGACCCAGAGACAAAACCCTCTAGGTTGGAGAGCTCTCTCGGATGCACTGAATGAACTACAGATACACGGTGCTGCATCTACCATCACTAAAATACACAGTGTGATAGTTAATACTGAGTGTCAACTTGATTGGATTGAAGGAAGCAAAGTATTGTTCCTGGGTGTGTCTGTGAGGGTGTTGCTAAAGGAGATTAACATTTGAGACAGTGGACTGGGAGAGGCAGACCTACCCTCAATCTGGGTGGGCACCATCTAATCAGTTGCCAGCATGGCTAGAATAAAAGCAGGCAGAGGAACACGGAAAGACTAGACTAGTTGAGTCTTCTGGCGTCCATCTTTCTCCCATGCTGGATGCTTCCCGCCCTCGAACATCGGACTCCAAGTTTTTCAGCTTTTGGACTTTTGTACCTACACCAGAGGTTTGCCAGGGGCTCTCGAACCTTTGACCACAGACTGAAGGCTGCACTGTCAGGTTCCTCACTTTTGAGGTTTTGGGATTCAGACTGGCTTCCTTGCTCCTCAGCTGGCCTATTGTGGGACTTTACCTGTGATTATTTGAGTCAATACTCCTTTATGAACTCATATATAGACACACACACACACACACACACACACATATATATATGGGAGTTTATTAATATCTCCTATTAGTTCTCCTCTAGAGAACCCTGACTAACACACACAGGCTCAGGGATGAAGAGATGGAAGTAAAATTGGCCCTTCTCACCATTGCTCCCAGTAATTCACTTGATATTTGTGCTTCCCAGTCCTACAACTTAGGTTCTGCTGGACTAGAGGTCCTGGTTGCCAGTGGGGCTACCCTCCCACTGGGGAACCTGATAAGGATTCCAGTGAACCGAAAGTCATAGCTGCCACCTGATCACTCTGGGCTCTTCATGCTTGAGGACCAGCAGCCAAAAGAAGGACTCATGCTGGTAGGGGGAATCTTTCTTGATCATCAGGAGGAACTAGGGTTGCTGCTCCCTAATGGGGCAGGGAGGAGCACGCCTTGAACTCTGGAAATTCACTGAGGTATGTCTTGGTGTCTCTATTGCTAATGATAATGGTGAACCGGAAATTGCAGCAGTCATGGTCTCACAAGGGCATGGTAAGCAGGAAGTGAGACCTGCAGGGATAAGTGTCTTGGTTACTGTATCACGCAAGCAATCCAAAGCAGCAAAAGTGATGGCCAAGGGTAGTGGAAATCTAAAATGGGTGGAGGAGCAAGATGATAAATATCAATTATAGCCTGGGGACCAGCTTGGAGCTGTAGGTACCATGGCTTCTACTGCTAATTTTCTGATAGTATCTTAATGAGATTGTGGCCGTCCATGATCCTGAAGATATGGCAGTAGAATTAATGGGATTAAAGCAGGGCTCAAGCCTTTGTTTATGAGGGGAATACAACAGTCAGGATGTCTGAAATTTCTTTCAAGTAGTGCCTTGAAGAACCGATGATCCACAGAATGTACTTTGGGAAATGCTATTTTTACTGGAATTTTAGATGATGTTGTTTCATTAAAAGATGTATCTTTAAGCTAACTATAGGCAGACACTTTTATTTTTATTGTCAGAATTTTCAAAAAGAGAAGAGAGGAGAGAATAAAGAGAAAACTTTTGAAAATAGCAAAAATTCACTGTCAAAATTATTGTCCCACTGTGAACACTCAGTAAACTTGAATAACTGCATCAGTATATTGAGAAGCCACATTGCTGGCAAAATATTAGTGTCCACATTTTGAAAACAAACTCACTCTGGCCTAGTAGAGTATTATCATTTAGAACCTAGTGTTTTCTTAGAAAATGTTGCTATATTTTTAGTCATTACGGTGATTACTCTTCAGTGATGGTACCACTTAGCTGAAAAGCCTACCTTTCTCCAGTGAATTCTAACAGCTGAAGAGATCACCATGACTAACGGGATTGCAAGGATGTCTATCTTTCACTTAAGACTTCCATGTCTCAGAATAATGCAACTTTGGTTTGTAAATACAAGCTTGCTTCATAAAGGCAGATTGAAATGATATGTGCATTTGTTCAAGCATAGAGCCAAAGACTTCTGAAAAGGGGGAAATAAAAGAAAAAGGACAGCGCAGTCTCTTTCTCTCTCAACTTAAAAAAACTCCATAGCAACAATATATGTATGACTGTCACTAGTCTTCATATTTCTCTGACTCAGAGCTTAGTGGTTTAGTAATTGTGAGTTGCTTTTAGAACATTACTTCTTCATTTGGCTTTTCTGGCATCAAACTGCATGACATGCATCCATAAATATATTAATCTATCTGTGTCATTTTTCAGTTTTGCTTTCTTCCTAGATATTAACTCCCTAATTTTTTCCTACTCCTTGCTCATAATAAATTCCAGAGCGGTGCAATATATTACATCTTCCACACAACTTAGAATTCACTGTTTCATATCTGTCATTTGAAGATAATCAGGATATTTCACTACAAAATGACTAAACAGCGTATCCTGAAACAAGTAAATGATAGATTTCTTCTCAAGCTGCAAAGAGAAAAGTGTTAAAAACTCAACATTTAAAACAGTGCCTGAAAAGGAATAGTAATTAAACGTCCATATACAGATAATAGTTGACTCATCCTACCTAATTTGCTCTGAACTCAGTAATATTCTTAAAACCACTATTATGTTGGTCCATTTCTTGGTCCAGTTTCATTTTACCAGCCAATAGTAATAATGATGATGATGATAGCAGCTAGAGTTTATTGAACATTTATCATGTGTCATGCCTGGGACTAAGTACTTTGCACTTATATCTGCAATCAGCCACTTCTCTCCATTCCCACACCTCAGTCCAAGCCACCACTGTCTATAGCTCTGACTACTGGAGTAACTTCCTAATTAGTTCCCCTGCTTTCATTCTTTGCTTTTTCTTTTTCTTTTTTTTTTTTTTTTGAGACAGGGTCTCATGCTGCTGCCCAGGCTGAACTGCAATGGTTCAATCACAGCTTACTGCAGCCTTGACCTCCCCAGGCCCAGGTGATCCTCCCACTTTAACCTTCGGAGTAGCTGGGAATACAGGTACAAGCCACCACACCCAGCTAATTTTTGTATTGTTTGTAGCAATGGAGTCTCACCCTGTTGCCCAGGCTAATCTCAAACTCCTGGACTCAAGCAATCCACCCACCTCAACCTTCCAAAGTGCTGGAATTACAGGCATGAGCCATCTCACGCCTGGCCCTCATTCTTCACTCTTTACAATTCATGCCCACACAACATGAATCTGCAATGATCTTTTATAAAGTATTTTACAGCACATCCCTCTCCTGCTTAAAATGCTTTTAAAGGCCTCTCACTGTACTTAAAACCCATTCCAAACATATTTACTTACCATGACTTTCAAAGCCACACCTGCCCACCCACACTGGCATTCCTCAGACACATGAAATTCATCACCATCGTGGCTGTGGCACTAACTACCTCCTCTGCCGTGATCTTCAGATCCAAAATGTCACTGCAAAGGGGCACTCCATGATGACCCAGTCTAACCTAGTCCCCAGTCACTTTCGATGACATCATTTCTATTTGAATGCTCTATGTACCACTCATCAGCATCTGATACTGTATTCTGTTTTTCTGTTTGTTCATTGTCTGACTCCTTCCCCTAGGATATTTGTTCTGTGAGAATAGAGACCCGTCTGTCCTAGTCACCATTAGCCCAGTACCTAGTGCATAACAGGCCTTCCATAAACAGGTACTGAGTGAATAAATGAATGCATGAACAACATTCTAAGCTAAGAACATTATACCAAGAGGTGAGGAACATTGTATTTAGATGTGAAGAAAACAAGCCTTAGAAAGACAAGGCAGGCTGTGAAAGTACAAAGCTTCTATGTATAAAAGCAGGACTTTACATTCTACTTTTGGATAGACAAGTTGATAGTAGGGCATAGGTGGGGCAGGACAGGTAAGCAAGCCATTGATCTGTATTGTAAATGGAGAAAAAAGTTGACTTATACCCTCTAGAGTCCTCTCTGGCAAAGACAACATCGTCAGGCACAGAAATGGCGCTGATGCCTAAAGGGAAAGGAAACATCCCCATGGTGGGGCATCTTCAGTGCTTTTTACCTAGTGACAGTGTGAAAAGGGTCTCTCATCTTAAGAAAGACTGACCCATATTTTAAAAGCCTCTGGAGCAACGATCCTTCTTCTCTGAGTAAAGAGACAACCTTGAAAATCTGAGTAAAATTAAGCACTCTTTCTCCAGGGCTGTGGGGGGAAAAAAGCCATTTTATGTAGAGTTTCAGAAGATCTCAAATCCAAAAGGTAGTTCTGATACAGAAAGTTTTCTTTTGTTTCTCTGCAACATTAGAAGGTAATTTTTGGCCCACTCTTCTGGGCAGAACAAGCAGACACCCCCTGCTCCCTGAAGGGGATTGAGCAATGGTAATGTCCTAAAGGCTGAGCCTTCCCTAACCTTAAAGATAAGGAAGCCAGCTCTCATGTCCCCTAACTTGGGCTCAGGTTTAAAGGATCATCCAGGCCCTAACTGATGAATTCTTCATTCTTTTATTCAACAAATATTTGTGAGCATCTGCCATGTAAAAGGCGCTATACTGGGTTCAGAGGCTATGTGAGAGCAAGGTGTGGCCCTTGCTTTCAAGGAACTCACATACCCATAGGGAAGGCAGATACACAAACAAGCAATTTCATTGCAGAGCACCAGGGAACTACCAGCTACTCTCATTGCAGGAGACAGTAAGTGAGTGTCATTTAATCAGCAGTAGAGTAAGAGAAATCCAAATCATCAGCCTTCGTCTGACCAAAGAATTTCTAGGTAAGGCCCATAAAACACATTTTCAGCTTTACTTTTCAGATTTTGTTATATGACATGCCTGACTTAGTCTGATTATACAGACCATCTGGAACCTGCGCTGCCATTGGACTCAAAGGCCGACTTCTGAAGAAGTGGGAATCAGGCTTGATGAAACTGCCTGGAACATTTTGATCTTATCTATTTTTGAGCTGCGGAAGTTACATTTTACTAAAAACTGAGAGGCACCTGGGAGTTTGGAGAAGGAGAATCTTTTTTTAGCTAAGAGCACTTTTATTCCAATGTTTATGGTATAAATGTATAAACAGTTTATACTGTTCAGCCACATTCCTGCTGTTTAGCCTCCATAAATTAGGAAAGGGTAGCATGAACTAAAGAATAAAATGTTGTGAAGATACATAGGAGAACCTCCTAAACCAAGGTTTGAGGGACCAGAGAAACCCACTTGAAGGATAAACAGGAGTTGGCCAGATTTTTTTAGCAGAAAGTGGTAGTGATACAGGTTGTATCCAGGCAGAGAAGAGCATGCACAAAGGCACAGAGTCAAGAAAATATTCCAGATACTGCAGTCCACCTCTGCATTGGTGCAATAGTCTTTCATCTGGGCAATAACATTGGTTGAGCTTCTAAATTTCCAAATAGCTCATCTAGTACCCAGTAGATACATCTTCTGTCTTACCTTCATCTGCAACATAAACAAATGCCGTAAAATCTCATTAGAGTACAGCCTCAAATTGTCTTCTCATTTTAAGACTGAAGTTGAGAAATAAAATCTTCTCATGATAAAAGATTAAAAAATGCTCTGAGGGAGGATGAGCTTCCTTGACTGTCTAATAGGTTGTGGATTCAGGGTGTTTATGTTCAAGTACTTAACGCTTACTCATTAAGAGCTTAGCATCATTCTTCTGTTGACATCAGCCCAACCACCATTTTAAACACTGCTCTTGTAGAGTTTGCAGCAAATTCAATTGCCACACTTTCCAGCCAGTTCTAGCTCTTAAGTAATCCAATAGCAAGCTATGAGGAAGTCACCTCACTTATTCTCTGCCAATAACAGTAGTTGCTATGATTGTCTAAGCACATTTCTTATGCCAGAAATTATATTACATACGTATCTCATTTAATCCTTACAATAACTCTGTGCCACGGGAATCATTTTGCCTATGGTGCAGGTGAGAAAACTGAAGCTCAAAGACATCAAATAACTTACCCAAGGTCACACAGCTGGACAGTGGCAGGATTTGGCATCTATTCTCTTAATTACTGTTCTATAAGACTTCCAGTAATGTGTTCTGGTTACATGTTTACACTGACTCTCACGGATCACCAAAAAAAAAGAAAGTTTCAGAACATTATTACTAGGTGTTCCCTTTACTGGAATAACTTAAGAAAAGAGATCTCACTTATATACACATTTTGAAAAGTCAAACTCATAAAAGCTGAGTAGAATGGTGTTTACCTGGTCCAGCGGTTTGGTGGCAGGGATGAGTTGTGAGATCTTGGTCAAAATTTCAGCTAGACAAGAGCAAAAAAAATTAAGAGATCTGTTGTACAACATGGTGACTATAGTTCATAATAATACATTGCATACTTGAAAATCACTGAGAGTAGATATTAACTGTTCTCATCACAAAAAAATGTTAATTAGCTCAATGTAGCCATTCTACAATGTATATATATTTCAAACCATCATGCTATACACCATAAATATATACAATTTTATATGACCATTTAAAAAATAAATTTTAAAATATATAAAAAATATTTTGAAGGCAAAAAGAACACGGCAAGTTCAAAATTAAATTGTGCGACTAGGTTACAGTGATCATTGTCATTGATTGTGGATTTCAATAAGTTCATGTGTGAAAATCATTCTTATTCCTTTTAGAAAATAAGACTGTGTTACAAACAAAGGCTCATTCATTAAAACTGCTGGCATCTAGTTTCGAAAGAGAAACTTACTCCTTTGTAACTTAGGAATGCACAATACAGAAGAAGCACTGGCCTTGGACTCCTCTGGATGAACCTTCTTTTCCACCCTAATCTCCCCACACCTGTGCTATTCCCTGTTCACCTTCCATTGTCCTGGTCCTCAGCAACTTTTATGCTGTCCAGGGGCCTTTGGCTGAGGTGCTCTGTCATCTCACTCACTGTTTGCCTTCTAGAACCCTTCCACCCTAAAGGACCCACCTTGAAAATCACCTCTTCAGTCAAACGTTCCTTATGGCCTCAACTCATGATGATTGCTCCCTCCTCTGACTTCCTAAAATACTAATTATTTGTGACAGTGGTTTCCATCTTACTGTATTGTGTGTAAGTCATGTCCTTTGTCTTCCATGGCACTGTCAGGGCCTTGAAGACAGAATCCAGGTACTTACTCCTTTGCATCCACAGCTCTGTTATTTGACACAGGACTGGTCATATTGTAATTTCTCAGTAAGTACTTCTTGCTTTAAATTAAACATTTATTTCCCTTGACACCTTCCCTGGATCATAATAAGCTCTTTAAGGCTAGGAATGGGTCTCCTTTATGTTTACTAACGCTTTACACTACAGAGATTCAATGAGTGTCCAGCAAAAGTTAGAACACAAACTTACAATGGAGGCTCAACCTAGCTTCCTAACATAAGGATTTCCATTTTATGTTCAAATTAATTACTTTTAATTAAAACAACAACAATGATAATTTGTATACACTGCAAAATGAATGGCAGAAATTATACCAAACTACGAATAATCATTCTCTCTTGTGGCAGAATTGTGGTAATTTGTTTATTTTTGTTTGTTTTTCTATATTTTTATATAGCTATACTTTAAATTTTTCTACAATAACTAGGCACTACTTATAATTGGAATAAATTACAATAAAATATTAAAAAACCTAAGTCAACTAAAAAGATTTCAAAAACTTAAAAAGATTCCGTTGCCCTCCTGATGTCATTGCCTTTTGTTTGGGGAAGTTCAACTTCACAGGGCACTTCATTCAGTTCAACTACTAGTGATACACAACGATTTTCTCTTGAGTACCTTACACATCCCTTTATTGTCCTTTCTCCTTGGTGACTAGTATCCAGCACCTCTTGAATTCCTTCAAATTCTACTGTGCTAGAGAAAGGAAAATCAACTGAATCAAATGTGTCACTTTCAAATTGGACAATTTTGCAAATAGATTACTGATGCAGAGCTGAATATATCAAACATATCGAATGACACTTTTGTCCGAGGCAACGGGCTTTCCAAGTTGATGAATGCAGCAACTAAAGTTGACACTAAAATGAGTTGGATAATTTTAAAAGCAAAACAAAGATTAAAATAAGAGACGTGGGTGTCTACAAAATATCAAGAACAAATAAGTTTGCAGTGTTTGTTATTGTCGGGGTAAGCTTGCTGTCGTTGTTACTGTTGTGGTTACTGTTTATCATTAACAATGATGAATAACATTATTTAACTTTTCTTGCAAAGTGCTTTTCTATCTCTTTTGGTAAGTGTAATTTCTATTATGAGAGGAGAAAAGTCAGGGCTAATGTATATCACCACAGGCTATAAAGTACTCTTCTAACATTCATTATATTTGTAACTTAAATGTCCCGCTTCACCAACTAAGTCACAAAATAAGGTCATATTTCTTCCCATATCCTAGCCATAGCACCTTTAGGCTCCCAAATTCCCACAAGGAAAGGAAGTCAAAACTTCTGTAGGTTTTCTCCAACCCAAGTAATTTCTGGGACTCTGGATCAGTCTACTACATGTTCTGCAAATCAATTCTGGTACTTAACGTGATCCTTTTACCCACTCTGGCTTCCTAATCCTGGCATACCAGACCTCTATGCCTCACGGTCCTATCTCGGAACTTACTCCTGTGGGCTGCTTATGCTGTGCAGATTTCATCCAAACATGGACTCTGATTGCTCCCTGATTTTCTTAAAAACACAGTTAAGTCGGTGGTGTTGGCCTAAGATAAAGTGAAAGTCTGGCATTTAGAGAACTCAGCGCTAAAAATGAATTACTCTTCCTCTGCTGATGGCTGTCTTAGAGTTCTCAAACCCTACAGCGAACTTTAGAGTCCCTACCTTGCTCTCAAATAACTCCACGTAACAACACGATCGATTAATCTTGTACTTTTATTTCCACTATCATTGATCAGACTTGCTTGACCACTTCATCCCATAGTTATCAGATCCTAAATCCTCTGGTCCAGATAGTGAAAATGGCTGTTTCCTTCCCCAAATTCAAGACCCACGTTTTTGCTCAAGCATGACTAAGAGCAGAAACAGCCAGGACCTTCAGAGGAATCACTTACATCACTCACAGGTTGAAATTCAACGTCCGTGGCATAAACAGGGTTATTATAATACAAACAATGCATTTCCCAAAGTCTAGGTTGTTCATTCTTAATTAACTCTTACGGTAGACAAAATGCTATAATCGATAGTTCCATTTCCTGTTCCTGGGCACGTAAGAAGATAGCATCTCCCAGACTTCCTTGCAGTCAGGTCAGCACTATTTCTTCAGTCTGTTTGATGGCTTAAAAATGTGGTCTTCTTGGCTGAAATAGTAAACCAACCTTGTGCAGTCCTCCAGTCTTTTCCTCTGCCACAGTGATCAGAGAAATTACATTTTCCAAATGTAAATGGTCTGGATGCTGAAGACACTTTCTGTGAGGGAGCTACCCTAGAGAGCTAAAATCTCCTTGGATGTGACAGGGGCTAAAAATAAAACTTCACTGAGTCTTACTATTTAATAGTCAGTGGTCAGTGTGCTGGATTTGAAGACATGGGGTGCAAAGACAGACATGCATTCTGCCCTCATGATCTTAAGAATGTTGTTGGATGCAAGGAGTTTGCAATTTATCTTAAGAACAACAGTGAGAGCTTGAAGGATTTTAAGCAAGTGTGTTTAATTAGTTGGGGTTCTCCAGAGAAAGCCTATGGTGTAGTTCAAATATCTGAGAACCTGAAAGCCAATGGTGTAGATTTCATTCTGAGTCTATAGGCCTAAGAAGCAGGAGGGCCAAGTGTGGGAGATCAGGGTTCTACTCAAACAGTCAAGCAGAAAGACAGAGAGAGAGAAAGTGAATTCTCCCTTCTTCTCTACTTTCATTCCCTTCAGGCCCTCAAGGGATTGGATGATGCCCACTCACTTTGAGGAGGGAAATCAGCTTTACTCAATCTACTGATTCAAACGCTAGTCTCTTCCAGAAACATCTTCACAGACACACCCCAAAATAAAGTTTAACTAGATATGTGGACATCTTGTTGAGAGGTGAAGCTGTCTGGTCTTCTGGGTGGGGTGGGGACTTGGAGAACTTTTCTGCCTAGCTAAATGATTGTAAACACACCAATCAGTGCTCCATGTCTAGTTAAAGGTTTGTAAACACACCAATCAGCACTCTGTAAAAACGCACCAATCAGTGCTCTGTGTCTAGCTAAAGGTTTGTAAACACACCAATCAGCACTCTGTAAAAACGGACCAATCAGCACTCTGGAAAATGGACCAATCAGCAGGACATCGGCAGGGCTAAATAAGGGAATAAAAGCTGGCCACCCCAGCCAGCAGCAGCAACCAGCTCAGGTGTCTTTCCACGCTGTGGATGCTATGTTCTTTCACTCTTCACAATAAATCTTGCTGGTGCTCACTCTTTGGGTCCACATTACCTTTATGAGCTGTAACACTCACTGTGAAGATCTGTGGCTTCACTCCTGAAGTCAGCCAGATGATGAACCCACTGGGAGGAAGAAACAACTCTGGACATACCATCTTGAAGAATTGAAACACTCACTGAGAAGGTCTGTGACTTCACTCCTGAAGTCACAAGACCACGAACCCACCAGAAGGAAGAAACTCCAGATGCATCTGAACATCAGAGGAACAAATTCTGGACACACCATCTTTAAGAACTGTAAACACTCACCACGAGGGTCCACGGCTTCATTCTTGAAGTCAGCAAGACCAAGAACCCACCAGAAGGAACCAATTCTGGACACATTGTGATCCAGTTAAGTGGACACATAAAATTAACTCTAACAAATATACCATGATCCAATATTCTTCTTAGAAAGATCTCTGTAAAAGACATGTGAGAAATACATGCAAGAGAGAAAGACTAGAGGTAGTGACCCAGGGCAGAGCTGGTGATGGCCTGTACTGTGGTGGCCGTGAAATGAATGGAGATCAGTGTTGCTGTGGGAGTGAACAGAAACAGATGGGTGTGATGAGTACTATCCCCACACACAGAAACATTTTAATTTCTGTTAAATATTTTTTGGAAGACTGCTTTATAGAAATTTGTACCCATTTTTGCAATTTACAAAAAAGTTTCAAAATTACGAAAAAACAAGCAGTCTTTACTCTTAATTGGTAACCCGGTGCTCTGGCAGCATGTGGCCCCAGCGAGGATGGCATTGTGAGTGCAGTGTCACCTGCCACACACTTTGTTCTTCACAGGGTAGGGAAATCCCTGCCTCTGTCATGAGAAAACCTAAAAACTCAAAATGATGTGAAGAACAGCATGCCGTGCTATCAAGGACTGTGATGATCTTAAAAGAGAAAAAACTATCTTCAATTCTCTTCCTTTCCCCACTTCTGTTCTATCAAACCCAAAGCCCTTTATCTCTTCTAGCAAACCAACCACAGCTCTCCACCTTAGTCCCTTATCCTTCTCCAAAATATCTATGTAATAAGTTTCCTTTGGCCTCATGGGAGGAGTCAAGACTCAGACCTCAATGCCTGTGATCCAGAGGAGGTTCAGGATCCACTTCTCACCTGTAGTTCCCTCACCTTGTCCTCATGGTCTCAGGATAGCTGAGTCTCCCCATCTCCCGCCTCTTATCACACCAGCACACCTCGGTCTTTCTCATTACACAGTAACTGTATTTATGTTTTTGAATAACTTGTTTTTGAAGTTTTACTTTGTTTTCTTTCTCTTTTCTAAATAGTATATAAAATAGGATCATAGAAAGTAAAATGTACCTTTAAAGTTTACTTTGTGATATTTTATTCCTTAATTACTTTTTAATTTTGACATTAAAGATAGAAATTACCTATGGTTTAACAGTAAGGAATTGATTCGGAAATTTTTAGAAAGGCACCAAAGTAGAGCAGAACACTAACAAACCACACATTTCCTTCATAACCTCATAGTCAGAGAGGGTGTGTATTAGGCCAGAGTTCCGGATAAGCTTAAGGCTCATTGTTTCTACTTCCTTATTTGTCCATGCTGCATTCCTGCAGCCCATCTCTGATATCGGCCACAGCTGTGGTGGATGGTCCCCACTGTGGTGGACAGTTTCCATGATGATGGTCAGTTCCCACTGTGGTGGACAGTCCCCAGTGTGGTGGTCAGTCCCCAATGTGATGGACAGTCCCCATTGTGGTGGTCAGTACCCACTGTGGACAGTCCCCAATGTGGTGGTCAGTTCCCACTGTGGTGGATAGTTCCCGCTCTGATGGACAGTCCCCACTCTGGTGGACAGTCTCCATTGTGGTGGACAGTCTCCATTGTGGTGGACAGTCCTCATGATGGGCAGTCCCCACTCTGGTGTACAGTTCCCTCTCTGGTGGTCAGTCCACACTGTGATGGTCAGTCCCCACTGTGATAGTCAGTCCCCACTATGATGGTCAGCCTCCACTGTGATGGTCAGTCCCCACTGTGGTGGACAGTTCCCTCTCTGGTGGTCAGTCCACACTATGATGGTCAGTCTCCACTGTGGTAGACAGTCCCCACTGTGGTGGTCAGTCCCCACTATGATGATCAGTCCCCACTGTGGTGGACAGTCCCCACTTTGATGGTCAGCCTCCACTATGATAGTCAGTCCCCACTCTGGTGGACAGTCTCCACTTTGACGGTCAGCCTCCACTGTGGTGGTCAGTCCCCACTGTGGTAGTCTGTTCCCACTATGATGCTTAGTCCCCATTATGATGATCAGTCCCCACTGTGGTCAGTCCATACTATATTATGTCCCCAGTGTGGTGTTCAATTCCCCTTGGGGTAGTCTGTCCCCACAATAATGGTCAGTCACCACTATGGTGGACAGTTCCTGCTACGATGGTCAGTTCCCACTGTGGTAGGCAGGCCCTGCTGTGATGGACGGTGCCTGCTGTGGTAGACAGTCCCTGCTGTGGTCGATGGTTTTCACCATGGTGAATGGTTTCTGCCAGATACCAGACTCACCTCACCCTGGTAGCATCCCACCTCAACACACCATGTGTGTGTCTTTCATCTTTCTGCTTCAGGGCCTTGTGCAATGCCTTGGAACTGTTCAGTCTCACAACCCATGTGAGCCTTGGGTGAATATCTCTAGAGACAACCTGCAACCCGTAAGAGACAGGAGCTGGTGGATACGTTTCTCAGCCACCCATCCCGCAAGTGGACAGTTCCAGGAGGCATATGCTTCTCAGAGGCCCCGGGGGGATTGTGTGGGAAATCTCAGTAACGCACACTCATACTGGCTTTTCATCCTTCCCTCTATCACTCCCCCTACTCCCTTGCTGCTGTTTCTGACAACCATTCCTTCACTCAAGTCCTTCACTCAGGTTCTGTTTTTCCAGGGAAACCAAATTAATACAGTCAATTTGTTTTTAAGAATTAAGGCCACTAACAGAGGAGGTGGTGATTTTTGGAGGTATAATCCACAGGATTTAATGAGTGATCGGCTTGGAAGGGGAAAAGGTGTGGGAAAGGAAGAACAAAATGCAGTGCCCCATCATCCATATCAATTACCATCCTACAGTATAGGCAGTTCCTTATCACCTATGCTCAGCTATTCTGCACTCCTCATGTATAAAGGCTGACCAGCCCAGGGCAGGGTGCTAAAGAATATTAGACCATTTCCCTTCTAGGCACTGCTAGAGGTCTCTGTACCCTCCATCCTCGCCTTCCCAATTGCCATTGCAGAAATTCAAGGATCATCTTAAAAGTTCTATATCCAGCTCTTCACTTGCTTCCGGAAGTTCTGGTGATACCAAAGGAAGAGAGAAAGGAAAGGAAAAAGACTGGGGGCAGGGTAGAGAGGAAAGCAAGAGGAGGAAAGAGAAAGAAATGGGAAAAAAAAATGGAGAGGATTAGGATGGAGGGGAGAAGGGGAGTAAGCAGCTATGAGAACTTTTGTGCCCCTCAGCACTTCAGATCCTGTCATCCCCTGCACTTTTCTGACCAGCCTCCTCTCCCCTGAAAATGCACAACATGTTTCAAAGATTTTTCCTACCAGTGAAGACAGGGGAATGTCAAGGATCAATAGGCTCCCTCCTGTGTTGGTTCAACTTTTCATTTTCATTTACATACTAGGGTCAAAAACAAAGTCGATGCCAGTATGATTTGATAAGCTAGAACCTACATTGACCTTATGTTGGAGGTAAGGGGAGATTTGAAATAATGAATAATATAGTCAGAATTGGTACCATTGGGTGGGAAAGAAAAAGCCATTTAGAGATAGTCTAGTGACCCATGAAAACATCAAATGTTCCTGAGCACAATAATGCCAGGGGTTACGGTTTTGAAATGGAAAAGGTCAAAGTCATGCCAACAAGAAAAATATGATTTCTTCGTATGAGACTAAACTGTATGGACATCAAAAAATCAGTGCTAGGCTTGGCAAGTTGAGCTGGATTCTTAGGAAAACTAGTAAGGAAGCTCTTGCTCATGAGAAAGCTAAACTGGAACTGGGGTACCCTCAGTGCAGAGGACAGCAACCAACACCCCAACCCTGAGCAGTTAACGACCAAATGAAGAAGAGATGCCGTTTGCATCCATCCAAAGCCTGAGGCTCTCAACTGTGCCACACTCAAAGGTGAATGAGGGGGATACACCTGAAAGCTCTTCTGCTGTGTGGGGTGGGATAAAACTGCCCAGATGGGGTTGTTGGGGGCACCGGCCTTGAGAATTCCAAAGAGAAAGCTCTCTGGAAAGGAAGAATGACTTAGGGGAGAGAAACAGCATCCAGAGGCCATTTATCCAGGGCCCCTTCCATTACATGGTACAAAAGACAGATTAAGTCACCACCTCTCTTCCTCCCACAATTGTGCTGGGCTTTGGAGATCTGCACTGTTCTTCAAGAAAGGGCCATTCTATGCCTCTGTCACAGCTTGAATTGTGTTGGTCTGGAAAGGCCTGGCCGAGGCTCTGGTGGAGACAGTGCTGGAGGGCATCAGCCCCTCTCGTACATTCCTAGGCCAGATCTCCAGTTCACAGCAGCAGTGTCAGGGCCTCCGCTAGTCATTCTAAAGCCTTGGTGCAAACTAAAAAGCAGCACCTTGATTTTTATGGACAGCTGAGCCAACAAAAACAGGTGTCTTTATTGGGTAAATAAGGCACCCTCCTTGTTTTACCAGAAACGTGCCAAGGCACACAGCTTGGGGAGCACATTACAGGCTAGATGTTAGCTTCTACTCGCTCCCTTTGTCCAGGGCCTTTGTGCAAAGCACAGATAGTACAGCATGGGGGCCCTGAGCAACGGAGGGATCCAGGTTGCCACAGCATCCCTATCCTACACTCGAACACAAGGGGAGAGAGCAAGGGAGCCTGTGGAAGCAGGGAAGGACCAGCCCACAGCATCACCATTGCTCAGGGCCCTGACTGATGTTCCAGATTGTACTCAAATGGGTGGAAGTGAGCCTCACTTGCCTTTCGGAGAAACAGGCACAAGTACCAGGCACACCACAGGAGAAGGTTAAGAGCATGTTGGAGAAAATGGAGAGTGGACCCGAGGAGAGGGCAGGACATGTAGAGGAAGTGAGTTCATGAGGGAGGATGGAGCAGGGAACATAGACAGACGCCTGTGGAAAGGAGTCCCCTATGGGGACCAAGGGGCGGCACATCAGGGTTCACCTTCTCCTCCTCAGTCTGCTCTGCTTGTGGCCTTCCCAAAACCTGCTCTCATCTCAGCACAGGGGTGAGGTGGGAAACAAGGGAGGGGCCTGGGCTACTGTGGAAAAAGCAAGTAAAATACCAAGGAGTGGATAAAGACAAAAATGATAATGTTTAAGTAACAAAATAAATATTTTTTCATTTTTAAAGAAATACCAAGAGGTGGGAGCAGAAAGGGAAAGAGCTTCCCAGGGCCCTCAAGCTGGCTGAGACACAGAGCAGTAGGAATGCTCCAGAGCCTGAGTCTGCAGGTCCCCACCACACTTTCCTCCCTTTTCTCTAGACATGTTGAGCTTAGGTGGACTTTTAGGAATCAGCCTGGGAACAACCACCATTCTAAATACTCTTTCTATTAAAAAAAAAAAAAAAAAATCACTAACCTAAAAGTTGATTCCTACTGTAGTTATAAAAGCTTAGAGGACTGAGTCGAACGTGCACACAGCCTGTGGCATTACCTGGGAAGTTTTTTTTTTTTTTTTTTTTTTTTATTATACTTTAAGTTCTAGGGTACATGTGCATAACATGCAGGTTTGTTACATATGTATACTTGTGCCATATTGGTGTGCTGCACCCATCAACTTGTCAGCACCCATCAATTCATCATTTATATCAGGTATAACTCCCAGTGCAATCCCTCCCCACTCCCCACCCCCCCATGATAGGCCCCGGTGTGTGATGTTCCCCTTCCCGAGTCCAAGTGATCTCATTGTTCAGTTCCCACCTATGAGTGAGAACATGCCGTGTTTGGTTTTCTGTTCTTGTGATAGTTTGCTAAGAATGATGGTTTCCAGCTGCATCCATGTCCCTACAAAGGACGCAAACTCATCCTTTTTTATGGCTGCATAGTATTCCATGGTGTATATGTGCCACATTTTCTTAATCCAGTCTGTCACTGATGGACATTTGGGTTGATTCCAAGTCTTTGCTATTGTGAATAGTGCCTCAATAAACATACGTGTGCATGTGTCTTTATAGCAGCGTGATTTATAATCCTTTGGGTATATACCCAGTAGTGGGATGGCTGGGTCATATGGTACATCTAGTTCTAGATCCTTGAGGAATTGCCATACTGTTTTCCATAATGGTCGAACTAGTTTACAATCCCACCAATGGTGTAAAAGTGTTCCTATTTCTCCACATCCTCTCCAGCACCTGTTGTTTCCTGACTTTTTAATGATTGCCATTCTAACTGGTGTGAGATGGTATCTCATTGTGGTTTTGATTTGCATTTCTCTGATGGCCAGTGATGATGAGCATTTTTTCATGTGTCTGTTGGCTGTATGAATGTCTTCTTTTGAGAAATGTCTGTTCATATCCTCAAAAGCAACGGCAGCAAAAGCCAAAATTGACAAATGGGATCTAATTAAACTAAAGAGCTTCTGCACAGCAAAAGAAACTACCATCAGAGTGAACAGGCAACCTACAGAATGGGAGAAAATTTTTGCAATCTACTCATCTGACAAAGGGCTAATTTCCAGAATCTACAAAGAACTCAAACAAATATACAAGAAAAAAACAAACAACCCTATCTGGGAAGTTTTAAAAGTCAATTTCATGAGTACTCATCAACTTGCCATTTTTCTCTCCTCCATAAAAGTAAAAACAAGCCGAAAAGAAGGGTAGTAACTTGAACTAGTAGAGTTCTCTGTAAGGATCAGTTTCCTCTACATACGCAAATTTTAACAATACTGATAAGTTAGAAAATGACTATTCAACTGATAAGTTAGAAAATGACTATTCAGGTTCTCTCTCTCCTTTTTTTTTTTTTTTTTTTTTTTTTTTTTTGCTTTTCAAGGGGAAATGGGATTCCTTTAGCTATTAACTGAAACATAGCTAAAATATATTTACAAAATTTAATATTTATAAATAATTTTTCAGGAATATACTTTCTGAGCAAGGTATAAAAGCCAAATGTTCCTGGGAGTAGCTCATCTGGAGAAACATAGATCACTTCCCGAGACAGCACAGAGGGAAGATCGCATCTGACTTCTGTGTTTAGATGACAGAGAACTTTCACTTGACTTTTTTTTTATTTTATTTTTTTTTGACAATTCTGGGCCAAAATGTGGAGAAGCTCAGTGTGTGAGTCTGGATTACCTGAAGATGAGCATTACTCATAGTGTTGATCTGACAATTTGTACCACACTTGTATATAACAGCATCTATACAAGGTGACAGATTACAAAGCAAGTAAGACCCACCCTCAAGAAACTACCATCTAATCAAAGAGTCAGCCTTTTAAAAATAATAGTTACAGAACCTCTCAGTAAGATTGTTTCTAAAGGTACAAAGTAGACCAGTACTGTATGAGTTATGGTCTACTTTGGGTGTTTTGGGCTACAAACAGGAGAAAACCTAACTGAGAATACCTTAAATAACAAGAAATTTATTATTTTATCTAAAAGATGTCCAGAGGTCGGCTAGGTGAGGTGGTTTATGCCTGTAATCCAAGCGTTTTGTGAGGCTGAGGCAAGAGCCTCAGCTTGATGCCAGGAGTTTTGAGACCAACCAGGGCAACATAGTGAGACCCCCAACTCTACAAGAAATAAAAACAATTAGCTGGGTGCACGCCAGTAGTCCTGGCTACTCAAGAGGCAGAGGTGGGAGGATTGCTTGAGTCAAGGAGTTGGAGGCTGCAGAGAACTAAGATTGCACCTACAGTCTAACCTGGGTAACAGAGCAAGACCCTGTCTCAAAAAAAAAAAAAAAAGAAGAAGAAGAAAAAGAAGTAGCCCAAAGGTAGAAAGATTTTAAGGTAGGCTAATTCAGTGACTCAACAACACATCAAAAATCTAGATTACTGGCTAGGCATGGTGGCTCATGCCTGTAATCCCAGCACTTTCAGAGGCCGAGGCAGGCAGATCACAAGGTCAAGAGATTGAGACCATCCTGGCCATCATGGTAAAACCCCCATATCTACTAAAAATACAAAAATTAGCTGGGCGTGGTGGTGTGCACCTGTAGTCCCAGCTGTTCAGGAGACTGAGGCAGGAAAATCGCTTGAACCCAGGAGGCAGAGGTTGCAGTGAGCTGAGATCGCGCCACTCTACTCCAGCCTGGTGACAGAGCAAGACTTAAAAAAAAAAAAAAAAAAAAATTCTAGGTGAGTTCTGTCTTTCCACTAGACTATTCTCACGCATGTTAAATATTATCTTCATGGTCGACTCTAATTGTCACAAGATTGCTGCCACACAGCTCCGGGCATCACAGCCTCATGCAGCAGCAGAAAAAGAACAGTTTCTTTTAACAGGTCTTTCTTTTAACAAGAGAGAAAACCTCTTCCAGAGTCCCCCAGAAAACTTCCCCTAAGGTTCATTGGCCAGAATTGTGTCTCAAGCCCATACCTAACTGAATTACTTAGAGGAGGAATTTTGATTCCCTGATAAACTTAAACCAGTGATGAGGCATCACCTCTTAGAACTAAGATACGATCATTCTTGGGACACAAAGCTACAGATTTTATCAGGAAGGAAGTAGAAAAGAAAAAGGAGAAGGAGGAGCAAGAAGCAGAAATTAGAATGGCTTTTGGGAAGACACTCAACAAGGTATATACCACAAGTGGCCTAGAGGGTGGAGTAATCATTTCTCCCTGGAGGCATCAGAAAAAGCTTCTCAGAATAATGAAAATGAACACTATAGGCTAAGTATCAATGACAAACATAGGCACAACCCTGTGCCTCCACATAAAAGAACCAGTCCAACTAAATCCAGGCCCTCTTTTTCTTCATGGCTCAGCGAAGAACTGTATCGATGTCTCTCATCTCAAAGAGGCAGCTGATGCTGTCAATCCCATCTAGACGAATCCATCATTGACTGAGGTAGCTTTCTGGGGCTCGCAGCAATGGCCCCACCTCAAATTCTTCTACAGAGAGTGGTGTTAAATTGTTTTCTTTTTAACATAGCACTATTAATAATGACCCATAAGGGTTTTTTTTTAACCTTATACAAAATTCAATACTCTAATTGTTGAAAAACGGCAATAAAGAAGAATAAAAAGGCCAAAAAACTCACAATAATATCAGAGTGAACATTTGGTGATGCTGTCTTTGACCCTTTTTTAGAGAAACGTGAGTTCCTGGGAGAGCAAAATAACCCAGGGCTCCCTGAACCTACTGAGTGCTGAGGAAGAGCTGATCAGAAAAAATAAATAAAATCCACACAAAGTCCTCACGCTGCTCCACTTGAATAGAAAATGGTACAGAGATGAGAACAGAGAAAGCACATGGCAAAGCCTAGTAACCTACAGCCCTACTAAACAGAAAATGCAGAGACTCACCACAGGGCAACTCCATACAGTCACTCTGGATGCCATTTTGCTAATTGTGTTTGCTATGACACCAAGCACCGCTTAGCTGGGCTCCCAGAGTGTCTCCATAATGCAATCACTTGCCAGGAGCGAGAGTGATTTTTATTTGATATCCATACAAAGCAGAAGCAAATGAATTACCATAATGAGAAGCAACATAATGATGTGGAGATGTACAAACTGCCATTGTGTTTAATAACAACAAAGCCTTCCCTTTTAAATTAGATTTGCAGGAAGATTCTTATTGAAGCATCATTGTACTGAAACCAAGTTGTTTGGAAAACATGCACACACACACACACACTCCAAAGCATTTCAGCCCTGTGATTACTGGAAAGGTTGTTAGGAGAATTTTTTTTCTTCAATTTTTATTCTCAGTAAAATCAACTTAGTTGTAGCACTATCCAGCTGCAATTTGTGAAGTAAATGGCAAAGCTAAATGTGCCGAAACCCAACATGTTCCCTGAGCAACAAAGGGATTGAAGGCAAATGTTACAGTGTTATTGACAACACTAGTAATGCTTGTATAAGCATCTGCTTCATAAAGGAGAGAAAAACCTATGTTATAAACAAAAGGAGTTTCCAAATGAGCCCTGCCTCCTCAAATTCTGGCTTAGATTTGAATTTTCACTTCGGTTAGAACAAATTTCCTCTTTTTACCTTTTCCCTCCAAAATAAAAAGTTCTCTGATTTACATTCTGGAAACCCCCATAACAAACTCCTCCATGTTTTCTTCTCTCTCTTAAATGATTGCCTTTATTTTCTAGTATTTACCCTTTGTCCACCATTTGATTTTCATCAATAGATGAAGACACCACTGAATAAACATGCCATTAATTTAAATCTGTTTCCATGATTATCATGAGCAACTTGTCCTCTTCTCAGACTGAGAGTCCACTGTGTGACTAGTATGTGTCTCACCCCCACCCAGTCCCACCCTCGTCCTTTCAATACCACCATTTATATCTATTCACAATACAACATCCTGGTTTCACTGATGCACAAACCCAGAGCCAAACTGTGCCCTGCATTAGATTGAACTACACTTGGAAAAAAATCTGAGGCAGAAAATTAATGGAACTAGAAGTTAGGAGCCTTGGACCCTGAGGTCCAGCCCATCACTACATGTGATGGTGGGACACAAATTTCTTTGTGTATGTCTTAGTTTTCCCAGCTGTAAAATAGGCATAATATCTGCTCCATCCATGGAGGTGTCTTGAGAATCATGTCATAGAGGTGGTCTCAAGAATCAAATCGTATTCAAGTGTTTTTTCAACTGTTATTACTATGTTCATGAGAGAAAATAAATCTTTTAGTAAACCCAAAATACATCCAGAGAATCATCATTTCTAATGATCTATATTTTGGTTTTTGTCATTTTATCATCCAACAAATATTCATTGAGTTCCTGTTTGATCCAAGGTATAAGCCTCAGTTCTGTTGAAATATATATGTCATGATTTCTGAAGGAGGCTATAAATAAAGAGAGAGAGAAGGAACACCCATAGGAAAAAACAGCTAGAAATAGACTCCACACCTAAATAACAAATGGGAGGCAGAATAACATAGTGATTTAAGGCACAGGCTTTAATATCATACTTTCCGGGTCTAAATCCTAGCTCAGTCATGCTAGGATGACATGAATAGCAGTGTGAACGTGAGAAGTTACTTCACCTATTTATGCCTCAGTTTCCTCATCTGTAAAATGGGGATAATAACAATATTTACCTAATAAGCTTGTTGTGGGGTGTAAATGTGTTAATATACTTTGTTCTGTCATTCTTATAACAAACAATGCCTGGCACATACATAGGACATACTTAATGTTAGCTGAAAATATAGAAGACACCTTGAGGTACAGTAATTGAGAGGGAAAGAGAGCACTAAAGGTCAAGAATGGCTCAGGATTCCTGATGTAGGATTTGAAAGTTAGAAAGTGGGGGAACTGTAAATGTAACTGTAAGGGTTCTCTAGATGAGGTAGGAGCTTGTCTCTGTGTACCTCCTCATGGCCAAAAACTGGAGTGGGTAAAGAGGGGGGCATATTTCAAAGCTGCCTGCAGATTTTCTGTTTCTCTAGAGACTGAGGTTTGAATTTACCTTTGAAAGCATATTGCCTTTTTTGGAGGGGAGAAAAAAAAAAAAAACACTTAATGAGCTTTTTGGCCTACAAAGATGTCTGAATAAATTATTACTGAAATTATGAAATTCTTGACAATTAGCTTGCCCAATAATGCTGAGACCATCCAGTCAGGCTTGCATGAAATGCACAGGACTCTACCTATAGACACCTAGAGAGGAAGGAAGGGAGAAAGGGAGGCAGGGACGGAGTGAGAAACTACCGTAGTCAAAAAGCATGGGCACTTGTGCCCCAGGAGAGGCTAGGAACTGAGATTCTGCTCTTCTCTCCTCAACTTCCAGTCCCCATGCCTTAAAACAGCATGAGCATTTCTCAGTGGCCACGGGAATTCTGAAGTGAAAATAAACCTTAGACCCAGGACAGCTACTTCATCTGATGTTCTGCTAAGGAAATGGGAATCTATTCCAGACTTGAAGGGTCAGCAGGTTCGGATAGGCTTGCTGAGAAAGCTACATCCATCTGCAATGTAGCTCTCCTCCAAGTGGTTTCCAAGGTTAATTTCTTGCACAGATTTTGCCTTACACTTAGAACCTAATCCCCAGGAAAGATCTGGCTCCACTGTACAAAAGTTAGTTTTTATTGTAAGTAGAATTTGTCCAAGCATATTACATTTATGGAGGAGACGGGCCAGGGAGACCAGGCATGAGAGTAACAGAAGAAGCTTTCCTTGACCCCATCTTTTGGGAGCTTGTGGGCTGTGGCCTGCACTCCAGAGAGGGAAGAGATGCTAAACTTCTGCCTTCAGGAGAGGAAGTATCAGGCCCCTGCAGTAAGGCTGCAGACTAGGAGCCAAGGAGAGAGACTGGATCAGGATCCTGTAAGAGACCTTGGCCTTTGGGCTCCAGAAAGGTTCATACCTAGTATCCAAAGTTAAGAGGGAAGAGGAGGTCTGTATTTTAACTTCTTCTGAGATCCTTTACTTTTCAGTGCAGTATTTGTTTTTAATCATGAGGTATTTTCTAGACTATCTTTGGGGCCAAGCAGAAACGGGTATGAGGAAGGGAATAGAGCAGTCATCTAGAAAAACCAAGGTCAACAAGATGAGAGCATCCATTAGGAAGAGAATAGCTGACTGGGTCTGGCCCCAGTGCTGTAACCCTTGGTTAGGAAGCTTTACATTAAAAATACTGTACTTTGGTTAACACCTGTCCTTTGCAAACACATGTTAAATGGAAGTCAGTATACATTATCCCTGAGCAGAGGAATGAGGACACCCCTCCCAGGAAAGGCAGGGCTGGGCCCCAAGAAAGGCTGTTTCCAGGGTTTGCTCTTAGCCCCCTATCCTTCCACTCTCCTGGGCAATCTCATCTTTTCATAGCTTCCATCAACACGATGGTGACTCAACTCTCCAGCTTTGAACCTCTCTCCAGAGCTCTATTGCTCTTTTAGTCTCTTGACTTGGAAGTTCCATAAATACCTCAATGCTCCTATTGATTCTGCTGCCTACATCTCTCTCACACCTACTCTACTTCTCTCCACCTACACTATCCTCTGCTAGCCAGGTCGCCATTTCTCTATACAAGATTACCAATTCCAAATTTTATCTTTTCCAATTATCTTCCAAACAATGGAGGGTTTCTTCATAAAGTAGAAAGTGCATCAGGTCACTGTCCTCTTCAGTACTGTCCCATTTCCTAGAAGGTGAAGTCCAAATGCCTTTAAAGGACCTATGTGAACCTCTGTGACCTGATCTCTCATGCACCTCCACTCTAAGTCCTTGCCATCCTCCTTCTTCTGCTCCCTACACCCCTCTCCACCACACACACATGCATTTCACTCCAATCAAACTGAACTTATCATGTTCGTGTTCTCTCTTCCTCCAGCTTTTTACGTATCCTGTTTCTTCTTCCTGGAAGACCCTAGGCAAGGCATCTCTTCACCCGGTTAACTCTCCTCCTCGTTCCTCAGATGCCAGCTAAAACATCACTTCCACCAGGAAGCCTTCCAACACCACCCAGAGTCTGCCTTGTCATCGGGCAGCACACATGTGTATCCCCTCACTGCACTGACCACTCATTTTTGTAATGACATTTGCTTCCTAGGAAGGAAGAACCAATAACAGACACTAAACAACAGACAGGACTTGATGACAGATGGGATGACTGTGGAAAGAATTGTTGAACCTTCCCATTTCCTATTTTGTTTCCTTTCCCATCCCCCACACTATTTCAGGGAAATCTGTCATTATTGACTAACTCAGATTTCATGTCAATCAAAAGATAAGAGCGACTTTATAAGCACTGTTCCTATCGTGCCAGGCAATTGGCAAGAAGCTACAGAGAATGCAGCCTCTACTTGGTTTTTATTGCAGAACAGCACATTCCTGGAGACCATGTCATAAAGTGGATCATTGAAAAGCAAATTACATTTTCCCATAGGAACAATGTTATAATTAGAGGTTGTATTCCTGACAAAGGATTTGGCTTCACGTAAATAGTAGACATGAACAAAAATATTTCACAAAAGCCAAGATTCAGTAACTATAAATCCTTATAATTGTTTAAAATAATAAAATTTTCTACAAGTATTATAAAGTAGGCAGGATTAGAGGGGCATGCGTTTATTATTGAGGGACTCCAATGTACCATAAAGTGTACATTAAAATACAACTATTATGTCATAAATTAGAACCTGGAACTAACTTTAATGTAGACATTACACACTTAATTAACAATGGGAAGGCAGTGCAGTACCATGGTTAAGATGCAGCCCTGGGTACCAGGAGATCAAAACTACAGGTTTGCCTTCTAGACTTGTGAGTTCTGTGAGGGCAGAGGCTACACCTGTCCAGGGTAGGGACAGTACCTACACAGAGCATGGCTCAAAATAGTTTTTACAATGAACAGCCGAGGTTTGAGTTGCCACTTTGGGCAAGTAAATCACCTTCTCTGGGTCTATGTCTCTTTGCTGGTAAAACAAAGAATAAAACAAAGAAGCTGAACTGTGAAGCCTCTGAGGTCCCTTCCAATTCCAAAATTCTAAGACTGTCATTTTGTTGTCTTGGAATTCAGAAGTTCCTGGATTAACTGTCACTTTGAGGAAACTCAATGAATAAAGTCTCCAGTATTCACATCCTTGTTCAGTCCCCACAAACATTCTGGGCTTTACCATGTGAATGGCTTTGGCTAATGGGACTTTATCAAGCAAGATACAGTAGAGGCTTAAAAAGTACTTGCACACTAGGGCTTGTTCCCGTGGAGCACTCCCTGCCCCAGGTGCCATTCTGTGGGAAGGCCAAGCCTCATGGGAAGGCCAAAGGGAAGACAACCAAGGCATTCTTGTGAACAGCCCCAGCTGAGCTCCCACCCTACTGCCAGCACCAACTGAGAGTCATGTGAGTAAGGATTTTAGACGTTGTAAACCAGGTGCGGGTGAGCCTTTAGATGACAGCAGCCCCAGATGACACCATGTGGAGCAGAAGAACCTCCCAACTGAGTCTAGTCAGCCAATCGATAATGAAAGGTAATAAAATAACTGTTTAAAAGCACTACATCTGGGGTGGTTCATTGTGTAGCAATAACTAAATGAAACACTTAAATGACTTAAATGGTTTTCAACTTTTGAAAAGAAATGAACTTTCCAAGGAATACTGATAATGTCTGTTCTTCTCTGTGTTAATTTTCCTATACTGAGAAACATTTAAAATATTTTAATTATCTTTAAATAGACTCAAAATACTATAGTAGTGTTCAATAAATATTTGTAGTAGATAAAGATGTTTCCTTTTCCTGAAAAATATTTTTCCTCTTTACCTTCTCTTGAGAAAGTAGAGTTGTTCAAATGCACAATCAAATAAAGGTCACAAGGAAATAATATGTGCTATTCAGTCATTTTACTTGACACTTTGTTGACAGCTCTCAGAACATTCCCTCACTACTGATAATCCACAGAAGCAATTATCAAGCAAAGCAAAGACTTTAAAATAAGAGTATAACAGAGTATCTGGTAAGGCAGAATTTTGCTTTTTCCTGATAAAGAAATTGTTGACATTCAGAGGTAGGGAGAAGTAGGCAAATGTGTATGATACTATGGGCTTTCTTAAATAAAAGGGAGGTGTCTTGGTACTTTGGGGCTGCTAAAGCAAAACACCAAAGCCTGTGTGGCTTATGAAGAATAGAAATTTATTTCTCACAGTTATGGAGGCTGGGAAGTCCAAGATCAAGGTATTAGCAGATTTGGTATCTGGTGACAGCCTATTTCTCACATGGTAAAAGGGGCAAGGCAGCAATCTGGGGCCTCTTTTATAAGGGCATGAATCCCATCCATGAGGGTTTTACCCTCATGACCTCATGACCTCATCACCTCCCAAAGGGCCCCACCTCCTAAGACTTTCACTTTGTGGGTTAAAATGTCAACATATTAATGTTAGCAGGAAACATAAACATCCAGACCATAGCAGGATGAGACCCCCAACCTCCCTTTAGGAGATTCAAAGTTATTAAAACCCATCAGGATATACCTGATCAAGGATCAGTGGGAAACACAATGAGACGACTCAACTAAAATCAACATGGGAATAGAAAGAGACTGAGTCAGGGGCTAGCCCCTGTGTGAAGTCAAACAGTCAAAGGAAGAGTGGCTCTGAACACCTATATTGTACTCTGAGAAAGTGACTGGGTGGGTGACTTTTTTTTTTTCAATCTGTGAAGTTGAACTGCCTGCTCAAATTTGATGTGTAATTCCCCTGACCAGTCATGGATGAGAAGTGGAGAATGATCTTTCCTCAGACCTTGAAGAACTAAGCTAGGAGAGGGACTCCAGTGGAGCGCCAGTCATCAGCCACTTTCCTTAGACATTGCCACACTAAGATCTCAGGAATGATGAGTCAAGGGGCCTTTTGACTACTCTGGTTTCTCTGTGTCCACATTTTTGTGATGCATTAACCCAAGCAGAAGCAAATTTCCAGTGGCAGTTATAACACGCTTTCACCCCTAGGGTCACACCTGAGCTCTAGATATAACAGCAAAGATCCAGCCTTAGAAAATCAAGGCCCCTAAAGATTATCATAGAAGGGTGGAGTCAGGGAAGTGGGACATTCTGACGGATGAGGCAGCTTAAGACATTTAACAGGAATCCTAAAAACAGATGTGGTTTTATTGCATATCAAGCAGGTAAAGCAGATTGTGTCCATTTGGGGCACTTCAAAACATCTCTCAGAATATCTAAGATGGGCATAAAACATAGGTGATATTTACTGAATAGTTCTATGTGCCAAGAACTGTTCTAGGTTTGTTTTTACATATATCATTCATTTAATTCTCACATATAATTATGAGATACGTATTTTACAGAAAGAAAGCTGAGGCACAAAAAAGTAACATAGCTTTCTCCAGGTTACCAACTACTTAGCAGTGAAGCCAGAATTCAGACGCAACCATGCCCTGAAATACTAATCCCTGTTTCCTCTCTCTTGACATCCCAAAGTTTGCTGCATTACCCCCATTGAATTTTAGAGCAGAGGTCCCTGACTTTTTTGGTACCAGGGACTGGTTTTGTGGAAGACAACTTTTCCACAGACGGGGGAGAAGGGAATGGTTTTGGGATGAAACTGTTCCACCTCACATCATCAGGCATTAGTCTCATAAGGAGCACGCAACCTAGATCCCTTGCATGCGCAGGTCACGATAGGGTTCAGGCTCCCATGAGAATCAGAATCTCCCCTGATCTGACAAGAGGCAGAGCTCAGGTGGTAACGCTCACTCCCCCACCGCTCACCTCCTGCTCTGCGGCCCAGTTCCTAACAGACCATAGACAGGTATCGGTCAGTGGCCTGGAGGTTCAGGACCCCTGTTTTAGAGGGCATATCACTAAGGAAGCCTTCAACGGACAAGAAGGTGAGGGAGAACCATCTATAGCTAATGTTCTTTAACAATTATCTCAGGGACCTACTTTCTCTGTATCTTCCATTATAATTTAATTAATATACTAAATAATCCTACCTAGTGAGGATAAAGTCTGTTTTTAGCACCAAACCAAGCCAAGGACCATAAACCACCTATCAACACCCTCACTAGAACTTGTCACAATATCACACGGAAGATGAAATCCTTGCTTTTGGTGTGTAGTCCTGCTGTGTAGACAGAGCTCAGAACTCTAGCTTTCCAGTTTCTTCTGGCCTGATTCATTTTGCCTAGCTCTCTGAAATGTAGCTCCTGACATGCTGTGGGCCCTGCATGTATATTGTTATTATCAATTAGTGGCAGTATTTGCTATTGATATAGCACTTCATATCTGTAAGTCCTGTCCTTTGGGTCTTCGTGCATGGCTGGTCTTTACAGCCACAGATATGTTTGCACTGACATCACCTTCCCAGGATTATTCCTATGGGTTAAATGATTTACTTATGGCAATTGCAGAGGAACGTGTTACAGAATACAAGATGAGCAATAATGAGGAAAGAGAGGAACGGTATAGCCTAGCTGTTTAGGGTCCGGTGAAAAGCTCAGAGAGCCAAGCAACTTGATTTTACTTGCTTCTATTTACAATCATAAAAGTATTATTATTAATGATGCTGTTTTACATTTTATAGCTCCTTTTCAGCTTGAATGATCCCAAAGGGTTTTGCAAACTACATGTGCATAGTTTCACTGTCTTCACGTGGCCATTGCTCTCTCTTCCCTCTCAAGAAGCCTCTTACTAACAACAGCAGAAGCAGTGATGGCAGCAATAAGCAACAGAAAAAGGTAAAATGTAGGCATTATAATTTCCCCCTACTCTGCTCAGTGTTAGAAAGGAGCTAATCTTTGCCCCAGGATCCATTCTATTTTCTAGGCAGAAAAAGGTGGTGTCGTTGGCTCAGCATCCATTGGTGAAGGCTGAGTTCCTGCCTATTTGCACCACCGGGGACAATTAGAGCAAAATGAAACTGCAAACATCAATAGGCGAAAGGCTGAAAAGAATTCCAGCTAGAAATCTTAAGATTTGCTCCTGTTTGTTACAGTGAAATATAGATTTTAATGCCCTAAAGACACTAAAACCATAATGCCAAATCTAAGAATGTGAAACACAACAGAAACACAGGGTAAGGTCTAAAGTATGAAATTTGGAGGAGATGAAGAGAAGGTTGAAATAGAAAAACACGGATGTGTGTGCTGTGGAAGCAGAAAAGTCTCAAGGCTAATAGCCACATTAACAACACTGAGCGAGCATCAAATTCCAAAGCCCCCAAGCCCCAAGCCCCAGAAGCCCAAGAACCTTGCTGAGAGCACGCGGTCTTTGGGGCCTGCCTCTCATTTGTTATTAAGCCTGGCTGTCTCTGTGGAGCCAGAATCCATTTCTTGGGAATCATGATCATCTGCTTGAATTAGAAGAAGGTTTTTACTTACCTGGAAATTCTAAAGGCTGTATTTGGTACTATTGCTAGTTGCCAGAGGAGAAGTTCAAATTCTTTTCTCCACCTTGAAAAAAAAGAAAGAAAGAAAAACAAAATCAATGTGTTAGATTCCACACAGTAGTGCTGTACTTTATTCCTAATTATTTTAATTATTTAATAAATATTTTTATTCCCCTTGCCACATGCCAGACACTGTTCTAAGTGCTTAACAATATCACTCATTTAATTGTCATAAAAACTCAGAGAGATAGGGATTACTCTTTTACAAATGAAGTAACCAAGGCACAGAGAAGTTAAGTAATTTGCCTAAGGTCACACAGCTAATAAATGCTGAAGCCAAGATTCAAAATCAGGGAATCTGACTTGTCTCCATGCTTTTACCACTCTGCAATGCTTCCCTTCTTATATGTGGTAAATTATGCTTGTAATTTATGAGAGGCAGTTTTCAGTAAAATACCAAGAAAATATTATCAAAGCAAAAGGCAATGAGAACCTACAATTTAAGTAAATGGATGTGCCTGCATATATTTTTATAGATTGTTTCCATCAAAATCATATAACGCATTACCTTATTAACCTTAAATTCCAAAGTTTTTTTCCTCCAAAAGGAAGGAGTCACGCATTCATAAGCAGTGCTTCATTTTCGTCTTCACAAACGCTTTCTGACTTCAAAGTATTGGAGATCTCAGGGAAAAGAAGAGTTCGGTCTACACAGGAAGTCAATGAGAACTTGGGTTCAAATCCTGACTTTGCCACTTATTTGTCTGGCTTTGAGAAAAATTCTTAATTTTTTTGTGCCTCAGTTTCCCAGTCTGTAAAATAGGTGTGATAATGGCACCTACCTCGCAGGTTGTTGTGAGAATTAATTTAGATAATATGTGCAAAATACTTAGAGAACCTGACATAGAATGAGTACTCTGACCATTACATTGGGAGATTTGGCAGTAGAATATAATGAGAAGTAAATAGAAGACCTAAAACTCATAGAGCCAGTCTCTCCTTTCTGTTAGTTCTCTGGGGGAACTTGTATGTGGCACCTATATCTATGAGGGTAGCAGCAGAGCCCGCTCAGCTTTCAGATATTACCTGAAGTTTCATTTCTGAAATCCTCACTCCTGGCGTCAGAGGGCCAAGCTCAGCCAAGCCCAACCCCTGCACCCCTCCCTATGCATTGTACAGGCTCAGCACAGGGTTACACTCACAGCAGGCCATCAGAGGCCAATCTGCTACTTAGGCTGCCAGTCTGGCAACTGTGAGGGGCTGTTGGCTTGGTCTGGAAAAGTGGGAGGGAATGGAGTATGGGCAGGAATCAGCCAGTGCGACCCAGGTATCTGGGAGGAGTTGCACTAGTCCTGCCTAGGGAGTGCACCTGTGGTGTGTCTGCCCCTCTGGGGAGCTGGTGACAAGCTTGACTCTGAGGCTCCGAGAATTGCTGTTTCTACTCTTGGTTGCCTGCTTATCATTTCCTTTTGTTTTTTAATTACATAGATAATGTATTTTTGTTGAAGAAATAGATGCAGTAACAGTGAAAAAGATTCAGTAATACAGCGAAAGCAAGCCCTTCCTTACCCCTCTTCTTTGTCACACTTTCCAAAAAATCCAGTTAGCAATATGGAGAATTCCTTATCGTTCCAGACTTTTGTATACCTTTGTTTACACACACACACACTCACACACACACACACACAAAATGTCCTCTTCTTACACAAAAAAGTAAAGGGAGAGATCACACGGTTTTACAGAGTTTTGCCCCTTGTTTTTTTCTTTTAACTTAATATCTACCATAGAAGCCTTTCCAAGACAGAATACATAACTCATTTTTACAAACTGCATATTCCTCCATTGTATTGAATTCCAAATTTTACTTAACCATTGCCCTCATAATAATCATTTTGGTTTTTGTTGTTATTGCTGTAGTTGAGTTTTGTATTATCCATCGCACTCAATGCTCCTATGAAAATCTTCATATATGTGCAAGTATTTCTATAAGAATCATTCCTAGAAATACAATTGCCAGGTCATACATGTATGTACTTTTAAAAATTATTTTCATAGCTGCTCCAAATTGAGAAGAACCATTTTCTAGATAAAATGTAAACTCTTGTTAGGATTGCTGTCAAAATGAAAAAGGTGACTGACAAAAATTTTACATTTCAAAGACAGAACATTGATGAAAATCTCTTTGTTTTAAAGATGATGGTTTTCTGATTTTAAATAAAATTCTTTTTAAATTCATAAGGCATATACTATTAAGATATACCATGAGACAAACCACATTTTGTAAATGAAAGCTTAGGAGATCAGTCAAAGAAAGACAAAAGGAACCAGTTCCAACGTCTGTTGCTCAATATTGGTGTCTGTTCAAACGTCAGCATTGTCAGCCTCATATTTCTCTGCGGTGGTTTTGAGTTACTCTAAAAGGCTACTTAAGCACCCGACCGATTTGAATCAGATTTTCTGGGCCTGTGGCTTGGGCAACTGAGTTTAGAATGTTCCCAGGTGATTCTGAAGTACAATGATGTTGAGAACCACAGCTACAGAGCTTGCTAATTTTATAATTTCTGAATTTTTAGCAAAAAAAGTAATGCAACCATTCAGTGGCATTGCAATAATAAATGAACACCTAAAAGGAAGTTATAAGTATAGAATTTTCTGAATTTTAAATTGATTAAATTTACAAAGAGAAATGTACTTCTAGTATTTTTTATTTTGTTGAATTAATCATCATGTGAAACAGTTGCTCATGATTAGGAGTATTTGCAACAGGCAGATGTATGGCTCTAGAGAAACCAAATAATAGGATAAGTTGGAATACGGAAGAAGGGATACAAGGACAACAGATGGAACCAGGCAGGTTAATACATATAGTGTAAATGAAGTGGAAGTTTTTGAAGCCCAAAGGCATGGAAAAAGTCTTTAGAAGGCCAGAGCTTTCCTAGCTTCAGTTTTTAGAAATACATTGGCACTGCCCAATAAGAGGCAGATAACAAGCCTCAATAAATTATTATTATTATTGTTATGGTGATAGTGAAACCATATCATAAGCAATGAAAAAATAATAAGAGAAGAGATTATCAGCACGGGAGGAAGTGAGGCGAACAGCCGACAGCAGTTCATGTCAAAGCCAGCAGCAATTCATAAAGTCATAAAAGGTAATTGTGGAATAGGGACTTGGGAAACACAATTACAGAATTAAAACCCAGGCCCTCTCCTGCATAGGGTATGGATGGATCAGGTGTCCTTTACCTTTTTCTGCCACTAGAATCTTGGTGTCATATGAAAAGTCAGCTATTTTACACCCACAAAGAGGACTTGATGTCAAAGTGCGCAATATAATTATGTAATTTTATAATAGCTAATGAACACTCAATATTTCAAGTCAGTTTGACGATAGCCTGCCACTGTCTCTCACAATTCCTAGGTGATTCAACGTTTAGCACTCTGTTTTCTAATTTTCTTACAATACTATGTTCTAAACTTCCACCCCTTTTGTTAAGACTAGAGTATGGGTATGATGCTTGGAAAACTCATTCTGTTAAAAATCCAGAGATGAAGTCAATCACATTTAAAGAGTGGAACAGCACTTGGAATCCTAAAACTAGAAAACGACATTCAAGACAAGAAAGTAGATGATAACCCCCTGGGTTTCAGAATCCCTGCTGCTGCATCAGGTCCAGGTCCCGGGGCTACAAGAAGGGACAAATGAGGAGCTTATCAAAGCCATTCAATTGAATTTGAAGAATTAGCCCATAACCTAACAAAAGATTATGTGTGACAGTAAATAAAATAACATAAAATAGTAACATCCGACCGGGTGCGGTGGCTCACGTGTATAATCCTGGCACTTTGGGAGGCCAAGGTGGGCAGATCTTTTGAGGCAAGGAGTTTGAAACCAGGCTGGCCAACAGGGCGAAATTCTGTCTCTACTGAAAAAAAAAAAAAAATACAAAAATTAACCAGGCATGGTGGTATGCACCTGTACTCCCAGCTCCTTAAGAGGCTGAGGCAGGAGAATCGCTTGTACCTGGGAGTCAGAGGTTGCAGTGAGCAAAGATCACACCACTGCACTCCAGCCTGGGCAACAAAGTGAGATTTTTGTCTCAAAAAAAAAAAAAAAAAGTAGCATTCAACATCCAGCTATGACTTTCCAAGACCACCTAGACAGTGTCAGAAGCCTCTGACTAGGAGATAGAACACTCCTGCTTAAATTTCCTTCAAGCACGTGTGTTGTGTATTGGCTTTGACATCAGGACATCAACATGGTAATTTCAATGGTGAAATCATACTTATTGGTTTCCCTGGGGTGTTGTTAAAATCTCATGGGCTTTTGTGCCCATCGTGAAACAAAATTCAGATTCACTATTTTTTAATAAATATATATTAAGTCACTTTGCTGTTATCTCAGAAGCAAAATAAGAACAGGGCAAGAACGTGATAACCCTACCACAAAAAGGCTGGGAATTCCTGAATTCGGAACAGTAAGCTAGTATTTCAGAGAGCACGATGGTTAGACTTCTTCAATGGAGAAAACTGCCTACAAGGGTGTACGTAGAAAGAAATGCAGAGAGTAAAGCTATACAGGGACCTGCTTTGGGGAAAGAAACAAGGTGACTTGCAGGAGGAAGAAAAGTATCATGGAAGAAGCAGAAATCTTTAAAGGTAAAAACAAAGGTGATTCTGATGCATAACAGCAGGAGGGAGCCCACAGCACACATGTAGTAAAAATCTGTTAGAACATTTACTAAGAAACAGAGAAAAGAAAACAAGGCAAGGAAATGTCACATGGCATACATTCTAGACAATTTAGCTATGCTATTTTTGCCTTGATTTTTCATTTTTAATTCAAGGGACTTCAGCTCCATTGTGGTGAGACCTAAAGAGAAATTAAACTGACATTTGCATTAAAAAATTGTAACAAACATGCACACAGAGGTGGTTTCTGTCCCCTAACCAGTGCTCCAGACTGGTTTCAGGCATGAGGCCACTATGGCTCTACAGTTGTTTGCAAAGAGTTGCTGGACTACTGCCCCATGAAGACAATGGGTTTTGATTAGTTGTTTTTCAGTTGTTTGTTTCTGTATTTTGGCTAGCCATAAGGCTGATTTGTATATTTACCAACATTAAGATCTGGATTGAATTTCCCACCTCCATCCTCACTCAGTCTTTCAGCATTTCAATACGCCCACGTGTGCTGGCCATCTTTCAGGTGAGAGCCTATCTGTTAAGTACAAACCTTTCTGACTTTCAAGCCAGATTCTTGTTCATTTTTTTTGCAGGCTGAAAATGGTAATTCGAATATGAGTTAGGGAAAAGAATGGGAAGAAGGCAGGCTGCTCAGGATTTGCATTTTGCCCATCTCCCTTTAGTGTCAAATACCATACATCTACAAACCTCTTCTGTCTGTCTGGATGAGGAGGGAAAGAGCAGCTATACATTACCAACCTGGACCAATTAAGAGTAGCACAGAAGTAAACTGCTGGGCAGATGAGAACTACTGGGCCGAACATAATGTACTTCCTCTCTCACCTTGTGTGGGTTGCCCTTCCGGGGTCCTTGTATTTCAGGAATGGTGGAGCCCCGTGTGTTGATCCCGACTTGGTTGCTAACAGAGCCAGCCAGTTTTTAATGGGAAAAGACACAAAAGGGACTCACAACTATTTCAGGCTTTTCCTCAAAGTGAACATTCTTTTTTTCTTTCCTCCTGCATTATCGTGCCACGGTACTTTAAACTTTTCCCATCATTAAGCCTTCTGAGTGAAATATTGAACTGATTAATGTGGCATTTTCCACTAAACTGTTTCAGGAAATGTTGCACCTTACCAGTGGGATGCTTTTGAATAATGTAATCTCCTTAGTATAATTAAAACTAAGTTCTGAAGTTACTACCTTTTCTCCCTGGAGGCACTCATCAAAATGTCAAGTGTTCCTTCTAGTAGAACTGCAATCCCATAGTACAAACAAATATATTACCCACTGCTCCTCACTAGCAAGAGGCCCTTGCTGGATTTTTTTCTCACTTCATTTCGAACCTGTGCAAGCAGCATAAGAAATATGATCACCAAAAGCTACTGGACCCTCGTACCCTGAGCAGTGTTCTATGCCAGCTGCCTGGTTTGCATTTACTAATATTCCTTTTGAATACTTGTCTTCAACAGATGAACTTTTTGTTGTCACGTTGTTATTTACACATAGAAAACAGCGTGGATCTAAAAGTCATTTTTTCTCCTAGAGCTTTCTATTTAGTTTAAAAGGAAAAAACAAAAAATCAGGAATGCAACGCCCTCTTCTGGTTGAGAAGCATTTAGATAACTATGCAGACCTGAGCAGTGTTTTGACCAAGCTTTTAAAGACTGCTTGGTATATGGTGAGTGATAAACGAATAGTCAGCATTATCATCACAGTTTGCAACATTATTCTCCCTAGGGACAGGACAAGGTCTGGCCTCAGAGGGCTAGTCCCAGCTGCCCAGCTTTGAGGAACTCTGGAGGAGTCAGGTGAGTGGACCATTCCCCAGGTAAGCAGAAAGGTGATAAGAAACGGTATCAAGTCCCATCCCTCTCTGGAACAAACATTCAATCCAAGACAAGGGTAAGTTCATTCTAAAGGCCTAGGAGATTTGTTTTTGAGTAGATGTCAGAGAGAGCCTATATTCCTTGCTAATTACTGGCTTTCTCTAGAAAAATCAGAAAGGGTATCAAAAGGTTTCCAAATGGAAGCCTATTATTTTCTTATGAATGTAACCACCCTAATATTTTGTTTTTCAGAGATCATATTAGAGTCTACCCTGGAATCTACATCTGCCTTTGAGGAGCCATATCCCCAAATAAGGTGGCCCTGCCAGTCTCCATCTGGGAAGGAGGTGGGAGGAAGTGACAAAGGAAAGCACAGGCATTTGGAGACAGAAGGAGCCCAGCAGGACTTTGAAAGCAAAATATTCAGTGCTGGAACGTGCTTCTTACCAAATAATGTTTTCACTCTCTAGAAAACATGCTTCTTTCCAGTCTGAAGGCCAGACTGGCTGCCACTTCTCTCCGCCTGCCAACGAGTCATTAGCAAACAATGAGCAACCCAGCGACTACAAAAGAAAAAGGAAATAGGCATGCAGCAGCACAAGGTAATGACAGCTGAGTGTCTGGAGGATAAAGTATCCAAGAATAAGGCTGGTGGCTGCCCTCTTCACGGGGAGCTTCAAGACGAGGGAAAAAGGGAGGCGAGGCACAGCTGAGGAATACAGTCTCTAGCCACACAGCTCACTAGGAAGAGCCTCGAGCACACATCATTCACCGGGGATGTGTGCAGCTGAGGGCGTGCACAGCTGTGGTAATGGCTGGCGCGGGATATTTCCTCTACCTAGCCCACAGTGGGAATGTTTGGAGTAAATAATTCAAGAAAGTAGTTTCCAGAACACCCAAGCTGAAAACACCCAAGTTGAAGCTCTTTGAGTGACAAGTACCAGAAACTCTCTTTAACCTAACTTGAGCAAAAACAGGAATTTATCAGAAAAAATCCTAAAATGCCTCATAGAACCAAAGGGCAGAAATTATGCAGGGGCTGGGCTGCTTGTGTATCGGGAGTCAGGAACTAAAAGGCAGTTAAGAAACCAGCCCTTGCTGCCTGCCTCACCCCCATCCTCCAGCACCACATGCTTTCTCCACTCTCTCCTCGCACTGTTCCACTTTTGTGTCCTCACTCTGGCATCTGCTTAATGTTTATATGATCAAACATGGTGGCCACAGCCCTAGAGTTTAATTGTCCTCAGTTCAAATATGCCATAAATAGCTGAATAAACTATTCATTCCAATTCCATATTTCTAAGACAAACCATTCGCTTCACACTATTTAGGTTCCTCTGTTTTCTAAGCAACCATGTGATACAATTTGGCTGTGTCCCCACCCAAATCTCATCTTGAATTGTAGCTTCCATAATTCCCACATGTTGTGGGAGGGACCCGGTGGGAGATAATTGAATCATGGGAGCAGGTCTTTCCCTTGCTGTTCTCATGAGAGTGAATACATCTCATGAGCTCTGATGGTTTTGTAAAGGGGAGTTGCCCTGCACATGCTCTCTTGCCTGCTGCTGTGTAAGATGTGACTTTGCTACTCCTTGCCTTCCACCATGATTGTGAGGCCTCCTCATGTGGGACTGTGAGTCAACTAAATCTGTTTCCTTTATAAATTACCCAGTCTCTGATGTGTCTTTATTAGCAGCATAAGAACAGACTCATATACCATGATAAGGTAAATTCATGTGCCATGGCATGGCAACAGGGAATCATCACTATGCATGGGGAGACAGTTCTCAGAGAAGGGGTTATGGACTGGGAGGAAGGTCCAATAATAAACACACTCACATTGACTCTCAACGATCTTGAAGCACAGCTGAGATGGTTTTATGAAATGGCAAAATAATGATAAATTTTTTGGAAAAAAAGTTCTTAGAACATTTTCTGTTTCTGAAGACTTTCAAAGGTAGGGGGAGAGAAAAGGGTACTAAATCATATTCTATGTATAGTAGAAAAGATAACTAATTTGGAAGCTAGAAGATGTAACAATTGCTCCTGTTTCCACCAAACTGACTATGAACAAATTATATAACCTCTTACCATAGTTTTCTCATCTACAAATAAGAAATAACATTAGTCTTGTGTATGTCATAGGGCTATTACATAAGAGGGGTTGTACTGTACTGCAGTTCCTACAGAGGCGTGGGGATGAAGCAGAGTTTTGTTGTTCCATGGCTAATAATTACAGGTCACAGAGAGATTCAGGGTTACATTACTCCTGAATACAATAAAGAAAAACAATGGAATTGCACCAGTGACCATCAGCCTTACCTGCAGGACTCTGGAGGAATTCAGCTGTAAATTCTTAGCTAAAATCTGACAGAGCTAGAACACTTGCTGAGGAAGCACTTACAATTAATAATAAAAATAATGGGGAGAATAATCTTGGTGAGTGAAATAAGAAAGCACCCACTGTGGTCCACTGGGTCAGAAATGTGGCAGATCCAGGACTGGCTTGTTGGACATTACCCTTTGCTCAGCAGAGTGATTAAGTGATGTTTTACTAAATTAAGTCAAGGCTGAGTACTCCCCACCACCCACCAATGGATGTGGAGGGGCAGGGGCAGGGTAGCATCTGCCCAGCCCCTGGGAATTCAGCTGACCTGATGGCTTGGTGTCCCCTTCCTCCCTCAACCTTCCTCATGCATCCCTTCTTGACACTGCACACTCACAGAAGATGACCTTCCCAGCCCAAGGATCATTCTTCTGGAAAGCATATCTGCCCAAGTTTGTTGTGAAGATATAATAAAGTAATGGATATAAAAATGCTTTAAAAACTGAACGCACTACACAAATGTAAGTTATTATAATTATTATGATTAACAATGTCATAAAAGGAAACCATTAAATCAGTCACACAAATTGGCACATGTACTCAGTACCTAAAAGTAATCAAGCAGGGAGCCTAAAAGCAATTTGATAATATTCCCCTTTTAAGTTCCTTTTCATTAAGCTTTTGCGGGTTTGTGCATCTATAAAATCCGAAGATATATTTGGCTCCAGGCTACTGCTTTCTCAGCTTAATGAAGGAATGCCTTCTTTGATTATTTCTTATCCCAAATCCTTGAAAGGGAAAACATATGTCCATCTCTGGGACACACCATGCTATCTACCAACTGTTCGAGAGAAATGTCAAATCAGAGCTGGCTTCTGGTTTCTTCTTTGAGATTCCTTGCAGCCATGATGGGGAATGGAATTGTTGAAGAGGTGAGAGAAATAGAAAGAGATACAAAAAGAAAAGGACAGAGAGGGATACAGAAAGAGACAGGGACTGCTCTGTTTTCAACAGGCCATCTTAGCTACTCAACAGAGAGTAAATAAAGGAACAACAGTCATTCCTGCAGCTGAGTATGACTAGGGGTGCTGAAGTACAATTGTATTATATTCATAAATAGATAAGCAGTACCTAAGAACCACATTCAGGTAGCAGTACAACCTGAGGTTCTAGGTCAAAGATAGCCATCATTTTGTAGCAAAAAGATTGAAATTCAAATTGGAGGACTACAGTACAGGACATGGAGCCTCTTCCAGTCAATTCATGTGGGATAAAGGTTGAAATTGAAAGAGTCTGCTGTAATTAGTGTAGTAAGGTAAATCCTTTGACAACCCACAAAATTTATCTTTCATGAAATAAAAGATGATGGAAATGAATAGAGGAAAACATAATTTGTTACTGTATAAAAGGGGATACAAAGACTAGAAAAATGAAAAGTGATCAGCATTCTGAGAAGAAATCATGTTTGCTAGTTCCTAAGTGTAAATTTGCAAGTTCAAAGCTCAAGAGATCTTTTCCCTTCAATTTCATGCTTATAATTAGGCTATGCTTATCAACAGAATTTTGTATTTATTAGCAATTCCTAAAATGATGGCCTTCCATTCAAGATCACTAGATTCATAGTCATGGGCATTTTAGACCTTACATCCAAAAAATATAACTCTTCTTAAGATAAACAGGGATGACAAGTAAGTAGAAGAACAATCTTACAGAATTCGCTTTTGAGAAATAAAAACTCCTATAATTTACTATACTTTTTAATTAGGTTTTAAATATTAGGATCACTACTCTTTTCCTTATTTTCCTTATGGCATATAAGAATAAAGCTCTTAGCTCTCTCTCAAAGGAGTAGTGGGAAAATGATGGTGCTTGGAGTAAGAAGATCTGAGTTGAAGTTCTAGCTGTATCTAATTTTATGTGACTTTGGAAAGTCACATAATGCTTCAAGGTATATGAAATGGGAGTGATGATACATCCCATACTTAATACAATACTTCAAGGAGGGAATGTGTCTAATAGATCAGAATATGTATTTTAAAGAGTATAAAATATGCAAAGGCCCACACTGGTACTAAGCCAATTGTAAAGATTACAGAATTACAATTAGAAGGAAGCTTAATATCATCCCATCCTAAAGTTTTTAAACCTTTTAAGATGAAGATCTTGTCTTAGTTCAGCTGCTACAACAAAGTACCATAGACTGGTTGGATTATAAACAACAGAAATTTATTTCTCACAGTTCTGGAGCCTGGACGTCTGAGATTAAGCTGTCATCACGCTCAGATTCTGGTGAGGGCCCCCTTTCAGTTTGCAAATTGCTGTCTTCTCATTGTATCTTTAAGTAGCAGAAAAAGAGTGAGAGAGCTCTAGGGGGTTCCTTTTATAGGGCACTAATCCTATTCATGATGACACCATCCTCATGACCTATATACCTCCCAAAGCCCTACCTCTAAATATCATCACATGGGAGGTTAGGATTTCAACATATAAATTTGGGAGGGACACAAACATTTCATCCATAACAGACTTTTTCTCCAAATAAAATCATATACAACAAATTAAAGCCAGAGCTGTTCTGTTAAAGCAAGGAAGGAGGAAGTACCACACCCCAGCTCAATATACACAATGGGCCCCATCCCTACAGCCCACCTCCACCACTAGGAGAGGGGAAGATGTAGCTTAAGTACTACTACTCAGTGCACAAAATTTAAAACTTACTGATCTATGACAACTTCCTTAAATTACAGTTGAGGAAACTGAGGTCACAGAGTGGTTAAAATCAACTCCACTATGTACTAGGTTTCTTTTCTTTTTCTTTTTTTTTTTTTTTTTTTTTTGAGACGGAGTCTCACTCTGTCGCCCAGGCTAGAGTGCAGTGGCGCAATCTCGGCTCACTGCAAGCTCTGACTCCGGGGTTCATGCCATTCTCCTGCCTCAGCCTCCCGAGTAGCTGGGACTACAGGCACCCGGCACCACGCCAGGCTAATTTTTTGTATTTTTAGTAGAGATGGGGTTTCACCATGTTAGCCAGGATGGTCTCGATCTCCTGACCTCGTGATCCGCCAGCCTCGGCCTCCCAAAGTGCTGGGATTACAGGCGTGAGCCACCGCGCCCGGCCTGAACTAGGTTTCTAAAACACCAGCAAGCTTATACATGATTGATATATAGGGTAATTACATCAGTAAAATATACAAGTCATGTTGGTTTATACATGGTTTTTCTTGGACACGGAGAGCCAGAGTATCAGGAGGAAATAAAAGAAAAAGCCCTAAGCTCAGCTGCTGTACAGGGAGAAGTACCTGCATGGTTCTCAGCTTGTGGCAGGATGTACTTCCTCCTATGCCCACCTTAATAGCAGCCCCACCAGCTCAGAGCTCCACTTCCATCTGTATCATCTCAGTGTCCCCAATCAGCATTCCACTCTATTGTTTCTGTGCTTTTTAAAATATCCCCTAAGCCTGGTGCCATGACCAGCTCAAGAGCTCAAGACCAGCCTGGGCAACATGCTGAAACCCTGTCTCTACTAAAGATACAAAAATTAGCTGGGTGTGGTGGCGCATGCCTGTAGTCCGGAGGCTACTCAGGAGGACGAAATAGGAGGATCTTTTGAGCCCAGGATGCAGAGGCTGCAGTAAACTGAGATAGCACCACTGCACTCCAGCCTGGGTGACAGAGTGAGACCCTGTCTCCAAAAAGATAATACATAAAATAAAATATCCCCAATGCAATCTCTAAACATGCTGAATTCCTGAGTTTTGCCAAGAATCTTCAAAGGCACTGTATTAGTCAGCTCAGGCCACCATAACAAAATCTCGCAGACTGGGGGGCTTAACCAACTGAAATTTATTTTCTCACATTTCTGGCAGCTGGAAGTGCAAGATCAAGGTGCCAGTAGGTTTGCTGTCTGGTGAGGGCTCTCTTCCTGGCTAGCAGATGGCCCCCTTCTCTCTGTGTCCTCACATGACTTTTTCTCTGTGCCAAGCTGTTGAGTGTTTCTCTTTTTTGTAAGAATACGAGTCCCATTATATTAAGGCCTAAGGCCCCACCCTTATGACCCTATTTAACTTTAGTTACCTCCTTAAATGTCCCATCTCCAAATACAGTCACATTAAGGGTTAGGACTTCAATGTATGAATGGGGTGGGGAGGACAATTCATTCTATAACATTATCAATTATGTTTTTGTCAGTGTTCTTGTTAGTGTTGCATAGGTTTTAAGTGGTCTATCCTTCAACCTATTTTTCCCTTTGAGTTGCAAAGATATTTTTTTAAATGCCCAATGTTGCTAAATATATGGGGAAATGGTCACTTTCTCTTACATATCTGGTGATAGAATAAGCCAAAATTGGCACAACTCTTTTTTTTTTTTTTTTTTTTGAGACGGAGTCTCGCTCTGTCGCCCAGGCTGGAGTGCAGTGGCTGGATCCCAGCTCACTGCAAGCTCCGCCTCCTGGGTTTACGCCATTCTCCTGCCTCAGCCTCCCAAGTAGCTGGGACTACAAGCGCCCACCACCTCGCCCGGCTAGTTTTTTGTGGGTAGAGACGGGGTTTCACCATGTTAGCCAGCACTTTGGGAGGCCGAGACGGGCAGATCACGAGGTCAGGCACAACTCTTATAGATGGAAACTTAATAATACCAAAAGCCTTACAATTTTGCATATCCCTTAACTCAAACATCCCATTTATCCTCAAGAAACACCAAATTGTAATTTCCAGAATATTTGCAATAACATCAAGTTTTGAAAAATAGGAAGTACTCACCAGGCATGGTGACTCACACCTGTAATCCCAACATTTTGGGTGGTCAAGGCAGATCACTTGAGCCCAGGAGCTGGAGACCAGCCTGAGCAACATGACAAAACCCAGTCTCTACAATACAAAAATTAGCCAGGCATGGTGGCACATACCTGTAGTCCCAGCTACTGGGAGGCTGCGGTGGGAGGATCTTTTGAGCCTGGGAGGTCAAGGCTGCAGTGAGCTATGATCGCTGCCATTGAACTCCAGCCTGAGCAACAGAGCAAGACCGTGTTTCAAAAATAAATAAATAATAAATAATTTAAAAATTGGAAGTACTCTAAATGTTTAACAGCAAAGAGACTGGTACATCACATGATAAGATTCTATAAAAATATTATGGTAGAATGTGAAATATGGAAATATATTTAATATAGTAAGTGAATAGAAATTATATAAAAAATAGCCCATATGACCTTGTTTTTACTAAAATATTGTAAGTTATAAATAGAAGAAACATTTTTAAAAATTACCTCTATGTAGTAAGATTAAGGTTGATATTTATTTTCTTTTTCTCTTTACTTTTATTTTTCACAATGAACAAGCATCACATTTGTAAAAAATGTGTATGTGTGCGTGTGTGTGTGTGTGTTCATGTGTGTGCGTGTGTGTATGTATGTGTGCACATGCATGTGAGTGTATCTTTAAACTGCAGCAGAAATCGAAGCTATAAGGGAAATTAGAATCTTAATCTAAAGTGATCAGATGCATCCATCACCCATTTCTTAGAATCCTCTGCATTATATGAATTCCCTGAAGAATCTTTTCCTTCTTTCAGATGAGAAAGCAGCAAAGAGATTACTACAACAATAAAAATCTGTTTCTAGACAAAGAGTCTTTTGTTAAACAACCAATCCACTCTGCCTTCCCTGACTCTCCACCCCTCCCTACCAAAAATAAGGAAAGAAAGAACCAACAATACAGCTTAACAGTAACACTTGCCTAACAGTATTTTCTACTGTTTTCCACAAGTTTACAAACTTAGGAGACTGAGGAACATCCTTGGGACTGTTCTGAATAGTGATTTTAAAAATCAGCATTGTTCTTGTCAAGTAAGGATAGCCTTTCCTTGGGAGACTCGAACAGTTCCTTCAGAGTGGTTCAAGTCTCTGAGGCAAATATGTATCTAGGCACTGTGGTGGAGAGTATTTGCCAGTGAGAATATCAATGCCCAGGTACACACACAGTATGTGTTTTGCTGCAAATGTTTTCCCAGTAAACAATAATGGAGCCATCAAAAGAAAGGAACGCTAATCTCAAATCAATTAAATTCAAACAAAAATGCTTCCTTTGGGTATAGTTGCCTTTTGGTAAGCACACTAATTTGGAGACTTGCATTATTTACTCACAAATTGTTTTTGAAGTTATCTGTGGCATTGAGAGGTTGAAGTCAACTGGTCTCTCCTATAGCTCCTTCCCAGGCCATGAATTGTTGAGGGCAAAATTTAATGGCGCCATTATTGTTCATCATTTGCTCTACTTGATATACTTTCATACTCATTTACTATTGCATAATAAAGCATTCTTATGTAATTGTTATTAATTTTCATTGACATAAAAGGGGATGTCCAGGAAATCAGGAACAGGTGGTTCTGTGGTTTCCCCTTCCAGTTCACATTAGGACCACTAGACAGAAGGAAATGTATCAAGATCAGCTGCTGACCAGGCTATTGGACTGGGCAGGAGAATGGACTCTGGACTCTGAGTGCTGTCCAAAAGGAGGAATTTTCAGCCTGACTTCATCAAAGATGTGCCTCTGACCCTGAGCAGCCTCAGTCCCTAGAGCCACATGGGAAGGGAGGGATAGCAGAGCCTGAGTCCCTGGCATGCCAGCTCAGTCAAAGGGAGGATCTGTAGCCTACAGAGGAGGGAAGTGTTGGATTACTTCCAAGAAAAGAAAAATCTCCCATAGATGACAGCTATAACCTGGCATCTTAAACAAACAGATCCAAATGGTACATGGATCCCTGCAAACGGCTGCTCGCCTGCCAATGCTTGAGTCACTTAACATTCAGTATTGTTGTTTTAGATTTGCTGTCATTGTTTTTGTTGTTGACTGCAGTGAGTTATTGGACAGAAAACAATTTGGATATTGTCTCCCTCCATGGGGTTCTGCAGCCAAAAAGAGATTAATGAAAAGCAGGAGTTTGGGGCGAGTGATTCCGACATACCCTTTCTCGGAGCAATACAAATGACAGGGCTGTTACTTGGGGAAACAACAGGCCACAGGAGTGATTTCACTGTCTCTGATGGGGAAGGGTGGGCATAAACATTAAGCACAGTTCATGACATTGGGGAATGACTGATGATAGAATGTTACAGAGTCTTGTTTCCTCATAAGGATTTCTCAATGTTTGTAGAAGCTGTGTTTTCATACAGCCTAGGAGGCATCAAAGCAACTTAGCAGTAGTCCTTGACATTGATAGAGTATTTTAAATGTTACCAAACACTTCAACACATATTATCACAAGTGTGCCTCAAACTTACACACTAGATAGGAGGGGCGAGTACTTCTATTTTACTAATGATAATAAGAAGTATAGAAAAGTAAAGGACTTGCCCCAGTTTACCCAGCCAGAAATGTTACTTCCAATACACACCATGCCCACTCATAAAGTGGAAGGCAGGATGAATGTCCATTTATTTATTTTTAACTGACTATTTAATGAGCAAGTGTTATACCTTAGTTTCCTTTTCTATACAATGGAATTATTAATAATAATGCAACAACAAGTTATTATTTAAAAGTAAGGGTTGCATGACTGAAACCTGGCAACATTTTGTAAAGCCTGTCAGGATAAATTAGAAGCCGTAGATAATGCTTTAGCCTGTTTTGTAAAGACTCACATGAATGCAACAAGAACAGCAATCACCAACTGAAAATTGACATGCCCCCCCCAACACACACACACATGCACATTCAATTTTCAGCCACAGACTTATTTAAAGAGCTTCAACTTCATTTTAAGGGAAGAGAAATCTCATCTTAATCCTGGATTTATCTTTGTAAATATTTTTGTAAACCTTGGTAAAAATTATTTCCAAATAACAATACTAACTTGCATTTGTGGATTGCATTAGCAATAACCATGTGCTTTTATTTTTTATTTTTTGAAACTTTTATTTTGGGTTGAGGGGCAAATGTGCAGGTTTGTTATACAGGTAAACTCATATCATGGGAGTTTATTTTATGGATAATTTCATCACCCAAGTACTAAGCCTAGTACCCAATAGTTACTTTTTCTGATCATCTCCCTATTCCCACTCTCCCACCACAGGTAGGTCTCAGTGTCTGTTGTTCTCCCTTTTGTGTCCATGTGTTCTCATCGTTTAGCTCCCACTTATAAATGAGAACATGCGATATTTTGTTTCCTGATCTGGCGTTACTTTGCTAAAGATAATAGCCTCCAGCTCCATCTGTGTCTCTGCAAAGAACATGATCTCATTCTTTTTATGTATGCATAGTGTTCCATGGTGTGTATGTACCACACTGTATTTGTCTGTTTCCATGCTGCTGATAAAGACATATCCAAGACTGAGCAATTTACAAAAGAAAGAGGTTTCACTGGACTCACAGTTCCATGTGGCTGGGGAGGCCTCACAATCATGGCAGAAGGCAAGGAGGAGCAAGTTGCATCTCAGGTGGAGGGCGGCACATAAAGAGAGCTTATGCAGGGAAACTCCCTTTATAATACCATCAGATCTCATGAGACTTATTCACTATCACGAGAACAGCATGGGAAAGACCTGCCCCCATAATTCAATCATTTCCCACCGAGTCCCTCCCACAACATGTGGGAATTATGGGAGCTACAAGAAGAAATTTGAGTGGGAATACAGAGCCAAACCATATCACACATTATCTCTATCCAGTCTACCATTGATGGGCATTGAGGTTGATTCCATATCTTGGCTATTGTGAATAGTTCTTCAATGAACATGCACATGCATGTGTCTTTATGACAGAACACTTTATATTCTTTTGGGTATATATCCAGTAATGGAATTGCTGGGTGGAATGCTTTTAGCTCTTTGAGGAATTGTCACACTGCTTTCTACAATAGCTGAACTAATTTACACTCCCACCAACAGCATATAAGCATTCCATTTTCTCTGCCATCTCACCAGCATCTGTTATTTTTTGACTATGTATTAATAGCCATTCTGACTGGTGTGAGATGGTATCTCACTGTGGTTTTGATTTGTATTTCTCTATTGATCAGTGATATTGAGCTTTTTATCACATGCTTGTTGGCCATATGTATGTCTTCTTTTGAAAAGTGCCTGTTCACGTCTTTTGCCCATTTTTTTAATAGGATCGTTTGTTTTTTTCTTGTAAATTTGCTTTAATGTACATTTAACTTGATCCTTATCCTACCTTGAAGGTAGTTAGAGATGAACATTCTTACTATCTGCCACTAGAGCCCTATTGGAAAAGTGAGCACACTAGAGCTAAGGGAGATAAATATGGCACTTGGAGCACACATTACCCTGGTGGTTGGCAAACCTGGGTGGGCAACTATCAGGCCCACTGCTTGCTGGTGTAAAGGTCTTGGAGGAAATTTCTGACTCTCTCTGAGCCTCCAAGGAAAAATTAGCAGACTTACAAATGGGGCCAGTTGCATACCTGCTGTCTCTTAGCCCCACATCCACCCTTATCTATTCTGCTGTTGTATGGACCTGGAGCTGGAAACCTACAACCCTTATTTCCCAGGCTCCCTGGCCTCTTACTTTCTATCAGTCTGCAATATTAGAGGGAGGAAGTGGGGGAGAAGATTTTCTTCTTTCTTGCCCTGGCTGCAGGTCTGGAGGTGACTGCCTCCATTCTGTGATTCTGACTCCTGCAGTGGGCTCCTCTTCATGAGTCCAGCCCAGCAGCAAGTGATGCTCCTGGATTCTAGTAACCTTACTTTCTCCCTTCTCTTCCCCATTCCTGGAAGTGAGACTGATTCCTGAAGTAACTAATTTTCTGGATGTGACCTCTTCTTTTTAATTGCTCTCCCAGCACCTAATCCTTCCATTTGCTCTTAAAGCCCATCCAAAACATGTGTAACCCATTTCTTGCATTAAACTTCTTCAGTGTGAAATATCTAGAGTCAGCTCGGTTTTTCTAAATGCACCCTGACGAATACACAGAAGAACCTAACACAAGAACTGCTACAGAGTTAGTGTGTAAACATCAAAACAATTCCAATAAAAAGTTTTGCCATGTTGTATTGAGAACCAAAGTATAACTCACTCTCCCATTGCCCTACCATTGGAGCTTTGTGTTAGGTGCGATCACCATTTGAGAATTGTCTTTAATCACAAAAGCTTCCAAATATCAGGCAGTTTAAGATTTTTGAGGGGAGAGAGGTTCCAAGATGGCCAACCAGGAACAGCTCCAGTCTGCAGCTCCCAGCATGAGTGAGGCAGAAGGCCAGTGATTTCTGCATTTCCAACTGAGGTACCAGGTTCATCTCACAGGGGCTTGTCAGACAGTGGGTGCAGCCTATGGAGCAGGGCGGGGCATTGCCTCACCCTGGAAGCACAAGGGGTCTGGGAATTCCCTCTCCTAGCAAAAGGAAGGCATGACAGATGGTACCTGGAAAATCAGGACACACCCACCCTAATACTGCGCTTTTCCAACAGCATTAGCAAAAGACACACCAGGAGATTATATCCCACACCTGGCTCGGAGGGTCCCACACCCACAGAGTCTCACTCACTGCTAGCACAGCAGTCTGAGATCGAACTGCAAGGCTGCAGCGAGGCTGGGGGATGGGCGTCAGCCATTGCTGAGGCTTGAGTAGGTAAACAAAGCAACCAGGAAGCTCGAACTGGGTAGAGCCCACCACAGCTCAAGGAGGCCTGCCTGCCTCTGTAGACTCCACTTCTAGGGGCAGGGCATAGCTGAACAAAAAGCAGCAGAAACTTCTGCAGACTTAAACATCCCTGTCTGACAGCTTTGAAGAGCGTAGTGGTTCTCCCAGCACAGAGTTTGAGATCTGAGAATGGACAGATTGCCTCCTCAAGTGGGTCCCTGACCCCCAAGTATCCCAACTGGGAGGCACCTCCCAGTAGGGGGCGACTGACACCTCATATGGCAGGGTGCCCCTCTGAGACAAAGCTTCCAGAGGAAGGATTAGAAGCAACTTTTGCCATTCTGCAGCCTCGGCTGGTGATACCCGGGCAAACGGGGTCTGGAGTAGACCTCCAGCAAACTCCAAGAGACCTGCAGCTGAGGGTCCTGACTGTTAGAAGGAAAACTAACAAACAGAAAGGACATCTACACCAAAATCCCATCTGTACGTCACCATCATCAAAGACCAAAGGTAGATAAAACCACAAAGATGGGGGAGAAAGCAGAGCAGAAAAGCTGAAAATTCTAAAAATCAGAGTGTCTCTTCTCCTCCAAAGGAATGCAGCTCCTCACCAGCAATGGAACAAAGCTGGATGGAGAATGACTTTGACGAGTTGAGAGAAGAAGGCTTCAGACGATTGGTAATAATAAACATCTCTGAGCTAACGGAGGATGTTCGAACCCATCACAAAGAAGCTAAAAACCTTGAAAAAAGAGTAGATGAATGGCTAACTAGAATAAACAGTGTAGAGAAGTCCTTAAATGACCTGATGGAACTGAAAACCATGGCACGAGAACTACATGATGCATGCACAAGCTTCAGTAGCCAACTCCATCAACCAGAAGAAAGGGTATCAGTGATTGAAGATCAAATGAATGAAATGAAGTGAGAAGAGAAGTTTAGAGGAAGGAGAGTAAAAAGAAATGAACAAAGCCTCCTCAAAATATGGGACAATGTGAAAAGACTAAATCTACGTCTGATTGGTGTACCTGAAAGTGACGGGGAGAATGGAACCAAGTTGGAAAACACTCTTCAGGATATTATTCAGAACTTTCCCAAGCTAAAGTTGGAAAACACTCTTCAGGATATTATTCAGAACTTTCCCAAGCTAGTGAGGCAGGCCAACATTCAAATTCAGGAAATACAGAGAATGCTACAAAGATACTCCTCGAGAAGAGCAACTCCAAGACACATAATTATGAGATTCACCAAAGTTGAAATGAGGAAAAAATGTTAAGGGCAGCCAGAGAGAAAGGTCGGGTTACCCATCAAGGGAAGCCCATCAGACAAACAGCAGATCTCTCTGCAGAAACTCTACAAGCCAGAAGAGAGTGGGGGCCAATATTCAACATTCTTAAAGAAAAGAATTTTCAACCCAGAATTTCATATCCAGCCAAACTAAGCTTCATAAGTGAAAGAGAAATAAAATCCTTTACAGACAAACAAATGCTGAGAGATTTTGTCACTACCAGGTCTGCCTTACAAGAGCTCCTCAAGGAAGCACTAAAAAAGGAAAGGAACAACCGGTACCAGCCACTGCAAAAACATGCCAAATTGTAAAGACCATCAATGCTAGGATGAAAATTCATCAGCTAACAAGAAAAATAACCTGCTAACATCATAATGACAGGATCAAATTCACACGTAACAATATTAACCTTAAATGTAAATGGGCTAAATGCTCCAATTAAAAGACACAGACTTGCAAATTGGATAAAGAGTTGAGACCCATCAGTGTGTCAGTGTGCTGTATTCAGGAGACCCATCTCACATGCAGAGACACACATAGGCTCAAAATAAAGGGATGGAAATGGAAAGCAAAAAAAAAAAAAAAAAAAAAAAAAAAAAAAAAA
>NC_045437.1:56901238-57065057 GCF_002776525.5 Piliocolobus tephrosceles | reverse complement strand
CCTTAGAGACCTACAAAGAGACTTAGATTCCCACACAATAATAATGGGAGACTCTAACACCCCACTGTCAACATTAGACAGATCAATGAGACAGAAAGTTAACAAGGATATCCAGGAATTGAACTCAACTGTGCACCAAGCAGACCTAATAGACATCTACAGAACTCTCCACCCCAAATCAACAGAATATATATTCTTCCCAGCACCACATCACACTTATTCCAAAATTGACCACACAGTTAGAAGTAAAGCACTCCTCAGCAAATGTAAAAGAACAGATATTATAACAAACTGTCGCTCAGACTACAATGCAATCAAACCAGAACTCAGGATTAAGAAACTCACTCAAAACCACTCAACTACATGGAAACTGAACAACCTGCTCCTGAATGACTAGTGAGTACATAACGAAATGAAGGCAGAAATAAAGATGTTCTTTGAAACCAATGAGAGCAAAGACATAACATACCAGAATCTCTGGGAAACATTTAAAGCAGTGTGTAGAGGAAAATTCATAGCACTAAATGTCCACAAGAGAAAGCAGGAAAGATCTAAAATTGACACCCTAACATCACAATTAAAAAACTAGAGAAGCAAGAGCAAACACATTCAAAAGCTAGCAGAAGGTAAGAAATAACTAAGATTGGAGCAGAACTGAAAGAGATAGAGACACAAAAAACCCTTCAAAAACTCAATGAATCCAGGAGCTTGTTTTTTGCAAAGATCAACAAAATTGATAGACTGCTAGCAAGACTGATAAAGAAGAAAAAAGAGAATAATCAAATAGATGCAATAAATAATGATAAAGGGGATATCACCACTGATCCCACAGAAATACAAACTACCATCAGAGAATACTATGAACACCTGTATGCAAATAAACTAGAAAACCTAGGAAAAATGGATAAATTCCTGGACACATACACCCTCCCAAGACTAAACCAGGAAGAAATTGAGTCCCTGAATAGACCAACAACAGGTTCTGAAATTGAGGCAATAATTAATACCCTACCAACCAAAAAAAGTCCAGGACCAGGTGGATTCACAGCCAAATTCCACCAAAAGTACAAAGAGGAACTGGTACCATTCCTTCTGAAATTATTCCAATCAATAGAAAAAGAGGGAATTCTCCCTAATTCATGTTGTGAGGCCAACATCATCCTGATACCAAAACCTGGCAGAGACACAACAAAAAAAGAAAATTTTAGACCAATATCCCTGATGAACATTGATGCAAAAATCCTCAATAAAATACTGGCAAACCGAATCCAGCAGCACATCAAAAAGCTTATCCGCCATGATAAAGTGGGCTTCATCCCTGGGATGCAATGCTGGTTCAACACATGCAAATCAATAAACATAATCCAGCATATAAACAGAACCAAAGACCTAAGAATAAAATACCTAAGAATCCAACTCACAAGGAATGTGAAGGACCTCTTCAAGGAGAACTACAAACCACTGCTCAACGAAATAAAAGAGGACACAAATAAATGGAAGAACATTCCATACTCATGGATAGGAATAATCAATATTGTGAAAATGGCCATACTGCCCAAGGTAATTTATAGATTCAATGCCATTCCCATCAAGCTACCAATGACATTCTTCACAGAATTGGAAAAAATTACTTTAAAATTCATATGGAACCAAAAAAAGAGCCCACATTGCCAAGACAATCATAAGCCAAAAGAACAAAGCTGGAGGCATCACACTACCTGACTTCAATCTATACTACAAGGCTACAGTAACCAAAACAGCATGGTACTGGTACCAAAACAGGGATATAGACCAATGGAACAGAATAGAGCCCTCAGAAATAATACTACACATCTACAACCATCTGATCTTTGACAAACCTGAGAAAAACAAGCAATGGGGAAAGGATTCCCTATTCAGTAAATGGTGATGGGAAAACTGGCTAGCCATATGTAGAAAGCTGAAACTAGATCCCTTCCTTACACCTTATATGAAAACTAATTCAAGATGGATTAAAGACTTAAATGTTGGACCTAAAACTATAAAAACCCTAGAAGAAAACCTAGGCAATACCTTTCAGGACATAGGCATGGGCAAGGACTTCATGATTAAAACACCAAAAGCAATGGCAACAAAAGCCAAAATTGACAAATGGGATCTACTTAAACTAAAGAGCTTCTGCACAGCAAAAGAAACTACCATCAGAGTGAACGGGCAACCTACAGAATGGGAGAAAATTTTTGCAATCTACTCATCTGACAAAGGGCTAATATCCAGAACCTACAAAGAACTTAAACAAATTTACAAGAAAAAATCAAACAATCCCATCAAAAAGTGAACAAAGGATATGAACAGACACTTCTCAAAAGAAGACATTTATGCAGCCAACAGACACATGAAAAAATGCTCATCATCACTGGCCATCAGAGAAATGCAAAGCAAAACCACAATTAGATACCATCTCACACTAGTTAGAATGCTGATCATTAAAAAGTCAGGAAACAACAGGTGCTGGAGAGGATGTGAAAAAATAGAACACTTTTACACTGTTGGTGGGACTGTAAACTAGTTCAACCATTGTGGAAGATAGTGTGGTGATTCCTCAAAGATCTAGAACTAGAAATACCATTTGACCCAGCCATCCCATTACTGGGCATATATCCAAGGGATTATAAATCATGCTGCTATAAAGACACATGCACACATATGTTTATGGCGGCACTATTCACAATAGCAAAGACTTGGAACCAACCCAAATGTCCATCAATGATAGACTGGATTAAGAAAATGTTGCATATATATACCATGGAATACTATGCAGCCATAAAAAAGGATGAGTTCGTGACCTTTGTAGGGACATGGATGAAGCTGGAAACCATCATTCTGAGCAAACTATTGCAAGGACAGAAAACCAAACACTGCATGTTCTCACTCATAGGTGGGAATTGAACAATGAGAACACTTGGACACAGGGTGGGGAACATTACACACTGGGGCCTGTCATGGTGTTGGGGGACGGGGGATGGATAGCATTAGGAGATATACCTAATGTAAATGACGAGTTAACGGGTGCAGCACACCAACATGACACATGTATACATATGTAACAAACCTGCATGTTGTGCACATATACCATAGAACCTAAAGTGTAATAATAAAGTTACTTAATTCAAAAAAAGATTTTTTAATGATGCACGTACCGATTTAATGTAATTTCCAAAACAAGGATGACAAAAATACTGACCTACCTCGTAGAGCTGGTTGGAACAACTAATCAGCTCTCATAAAAACACTTCAACCGCCTAAAGTACCTCATAAAAGTTTATTATGAGTAGTAATACTGATAGTTAAACATATAATGATAGGCATCAAATGGGCACGCTCCACAAGCTGATGGTGTTTTAAATTCTCTTTACGATCTCACCATTGTTTAGCAGTTCATATGTTGAAAGCTCTTCACAGCTGTAAATTAGTTAATCCCCATGACACTCACTCCTGTGAGAGAGGTCAGTATTATTTTCTATTTCTATGGCAACAACTCCTATGTAAATGCCTAATGATAGAAGGTGGAGAAGAGAAACAGGAAAGGTTAAGTGACTTGTTCAAGGCCACACATCAAGTAGGCGGCAGGGTTGACTTTAAAATGCAGAAGTGCTGACCCCAAAGGGCACTCAAGTACACCTGGTCAACACAGAGGGGATCGTTGACATTCATTTGCTTAGAAATTCAGTGAAACAGAAAATAGTACTAAGGTCTATATCTGGGAACAAAATATGAACAATTATAATTTGCAGGCATATAGTTAAGTCCACTGGTGACAGGTAGTATTAGGCAGGGTGGCATGAATTCTGAAGACATACTTCATATTCATATCCCAGTCAGCCTCTGCCACACACTTGCTGTGCAAACTTGGGCAAGTTACTTCACTTCTCTGAACCTGTTTCAGATCCTAATAATAGTAAAATGAAGCTAATAACAGGACCATCCTTATATACTATGGGAAGATTTAATGTAAAGCACTTAGAGCAGGGAAAAGTAGATAATAAGCATTCAATAAGTGTCAGCTATTACTAGATAGGTAGATCATATTACAGAAGAAATATTTATTGCTTTCCAACAATGTATCAAGTACAGAGATGCCTAAGACACAATCCCTGTCCTCAAAGAGCTTTCAGTATAATCGGTTTGTGAAATGTGTAACTTGCCACAGCATATAAGGGGGATGAGTGACATGGGACTGGAAGTGTTAGAATAAGACCACAAGTTTCCAAAGTAGATTATCTGACTCCTCAATTCTCTGATAGTGTGAATTTAGTCTGCTCCTGCCTTCACCTGTCCCTTGGTTTCTGTTTCCATTTAAATAATTTTATTTACATTTTTGTAAAGAGAAAGAATATTAACAGTCACTAAAAGACTCCATCTGCTAGAGAGTGTCACAGGTGCTCAGAGGAAAGCAGTTATTTCTGAATGAAGTGTTTAGGCAAGAGATGGTGCTTGAATTTCATCTTAAAAGATAAGTCTGATTTTAAAACTCCAAGACAGCTGCGAGAGGGTGAGTGTAGGGAGTGGATGGGTGGACAGAAACAATGGGATACCAGAGTTTGAGGAAGGAAGAATGGAAAAATGTTTATTGAACACCTACTATGATCCAGCAACATGTTAGCCCCCTAAATTACCTAAAAAAGGGTCACATAACTGGTAAGTGGCTGATATGGTTTGGCAGTGTCCCAACCCAATTCATCTTGAATTGTAGCTCCCACAATTCCCACATGTTGTGGGAGGGAACCAGTGGGAGGTAATTGAATCATGTGGGTGAGTCTTTCCCATGGTATTCTCATGATAGTAAATAAATTTCACAAGATCTGATGGTTTTATAAAGGAAAGTTTCCCCACACAAATTCTCTTCTCTTGTCTGCTGCCATGTGAAACGTGCCTTTCACCTTCTGCCGTGATTGAGGCCTCCCCGCCACGTGGAACTGTGAGTTCATTAAACCTTTTACTCTTGTAAATTGCCCAATCTTGGGTATGTCTTTATCAGCAATGTAAAAACAGACTATTACAGTAAATTGGTACCAGTAGAGTGGGGCACTGCTGAAAAGATACCTGAAAATGTGGAAGCAACTTTGGAACTGCATAAAAGGCAGAGGTTGGAACAGTTTGGAGGGCTCAGAAGGAGACAGGAAAATGTGGGAAAGTTTGGAATTCCCTAGAGACTGTTGAATGGCTTTGACCAAAATGCTCATAATGACATAAACAATGAAATCCAGGCCGAGGTTGTCTCAGATGGAGATGAGAAACCTGTTAAGAACTGGAGCAAAGTTGACTCTTATTATGTTTTAGCAAAGAACTGGCAACATTTTGCCCCTACCCTAAAGATTTGTGGACCTTTGAATTTGAGAGAGATGATTTAGGATATCTGGTGGGAGAAATTTCTAAGCAGCAAAGTATTCAAGAGGTGACTTGGGTGCTGTTAAAGACATTCCATTTTAAAAGGGAAACAGAGCATAAAAGTTCGGAAAATTTGCAGCCTGACAATGCTACAGAAAAGAAAATCCCATTTTCTGAGGAGAAATTAAAGCCAGCTGCAGAAAATTCACATAAGTAATATGGAGCCAAATGTTAATCACCAAGACAATAGGGAAAATGTCTCCAGGGCATGACAGAGACCTTCATGGCAGTCCCTTGCATCATAGGCCCAGAAGCCTAGGAGGAAAAAATGGTCTTGTGGGCCAGGTCCAGGGTCCCCCTGCTGTGTGCAGCCTTGGGACTTGGTGCCCTGCATTCCAGCCACTCTTGCCATGGCTAAAAGGGTCAAAAGTACAGCTCAGGCCATTGTTTCAGAAGGTGCAAGGCCCAAGCCTTGGCAGCTTCCACCTGGTGTTGAGCCTGTGGATGCACAGAAGTCAAGAATTGAGGTTTGGGAACCTCTGCCTAGATTTCAGAGGATGTATAGAAACACCTGGATGCCCAGGCAGAAGTTTGCTGTAGGGGCAGGGCCCTCATGGAGAACCTCTGCTAGGGCAATGCAGAAGGGAAATGTGGGGTGGGAGGCCCCACACAGTCCCTACTGGGGCACCACCTGGTGGAGCTATGAGAAGAGGGCCACCATCCCCCAGAACCCAGAATGGTAGATTCACCGACAGCTTGCACCAGACGCCTGGAAAAGCTGCAGACACTCAATGCCAGCCTGTGAAAGCAGCTGGGAGGGAGGCTGTACCCTGCAAAGCCACAGGGACTGAGCTGCCCAAGACCATGGGAACTCATCTCTTGCATCAGCGTGACCTGGAGGTGAGACCTGGAGTCAAAGGAGATCATTTTGGAGCTTTAAGATTTGACTGCCCCACTGGATTTTGGACTTGCATGGGGCCTTTAGCCCCTCTGTTTTTGCCAGTTTCTCCCATTTGGAATGGGTGTATTTATTCAATGCCTGTATCCTCATATTATCTAGGAAGTAAGTAACTTGTTTTTTATTTTACTGACTCATAGGTGGAAGGGACTTGCCTTGTCTCAGACAATACTTTGGACTGTGGACTTTTGAGTTAATGCTGAAATTAGTTAAGACTTTGGAGGACTGTTGGGAAGTCATGATTGGTTTTGAAATGTGAGGACATGGGAAGTGGGGAGGACCAGGAGTGGAATGATATGGTTTGGCTCTGTTCCCACCCACATCTCATCTTGAATTGTAGCTCCCACAATTTCCATATCTTGTGGGAGGGAACCAGTGGGAGGTAATTGAATCATGAGGGTAGGTCTTTCCCATGCTATTCTCATGATAGTGAGTAAGTCTCACGAGATCTGATGGTTTTATGAAGGGAAACTTCCCCACACAAGTTCTCTTCTCTTGTCTGCTGCCATGTGAGACATGCCTTTCACCTTCCACCATGATTGTGAGGCCTCCCCAGCCACATGGAACTATGAGTCCATTAAAGCTCTTTCTTTTGTAAATTGTCTAGTATTGGGTATGTCTTTATCAGCAACATGAAAATGGACTAATCCAGTGGCTCAGCTGGGACTCAAATTGATTCACCTATTTTTTGAACTTCGAGGCCACAGAAAAAAACACTGTGAATTTTTTTTTTTTGGAGACAGTCTCGCTCTCTCACCCAGGGTGGAGTGCAGTGGCACAATTTCAGCTCACTGCAACCTCCACCTCCTGGGTTCAAGCAATTCTCCTGCCTCAGCCTCCCAAGTAGCTGGGACTACAGGCGCATGCTGCCGTGACCAGCTAATTTTTCGTATTTTAGTAGAGACAGGGTTTCACCATGTTGCTCCGGCTGTTCTCGAACTCCTGTACTCAGGCAATCCACTTGCCTCAGCCTCCCAAAGTGCTAGGATTACAGGCGTGAGCCACCACACCCGGCAACATTGACAATTTTTTAAGAGGAGAGAAAGTGACACAAAGTGGAACTTTTGCAAGATTACTCTGGGCATAGTATTTAGACAGGATTGATTAAACAGTCTGGGAAAAGGCAGATAAAGCAGTTTACAGTATGTAGAGAGAAAAAAGCTGTAACAGAATCATGCTATAAGACTGGAAGGAAAAGAATGGGTGGGAGTGCTGCTCAGTGATTCTCAGCTCTAGCTGTATAATAGAATCACCTGGAGATATTTGAAAAACTACTAACTCTTTGGCACATGTATACACATGTAACAAACCTGCATATTGTGCATATGTACCCTAGAACTTAATGTATAATTTTTAAAAAACTATTAATGCTTAAGTTCATTGAGTATTGTATACACCAGAGGTAGGACATAAAGTACCATTTAAAACTTAGCTAAAGAAAAACTAAATAGAAAAAGTCAAATGAAAACCAGGGGACTTTCTGCACAGGTATACCAGAACTAAAAGTATAATAATTTAAAAAGGGGAACTAACAACATTTTTTTAAAAAACTAAGTCTCACTCTGTTGCTCAGGCTGGAGTGCAGTGACACAATCATAGTTCACTGCAGCCTTGATCTTCTGGGCTAAAGTGATCCTCTCACCTCAGCCGCTGAAGTGGCTGAGATTACAGGCATGCACCGCCAAGCCTTGTAAACTTTTTATTTTTTGTAGAGATGGGGTCTTACTATGTTGCCCAGACTGGTCTCAAAGCCCTTGGGGTCAAGTGGTCCTCCCACCTTGGTATCCCAAAGTGCTGGGATTACAGGTGTGAGCCATTGTGCCTAACGCATTCTACTTTTTATATCTATGAATTTGACTACTTTAGATACCTCATATAAGTGGAATCATGCAGTATTTGTCTATTTATAACTGGTTTATTTCACTTCACATAATGTCCTCAAAGTTCATCATGTTGTAGCTTTTGTCAAGGCTGCAGAGAATTCCATTGTGTATATATACACAACATTTTGTTTATTGATTCATACATTGATGGATATTTGGTTGTTTCTACCTCTTGGCTATTTTTAAAAGTGCTTCTATGAACATGAATGTACAAATATGTCTTTAAGACCCTGCTTTCAATCCTTGTTGGTGTATACTCAGAGTTAGGATTGCTGGTTGTTCTATTTTCAATTTTTTGAGGAACTACCATATTGTTTTCCATAGCAGTTACAGCATTTTACAATCCATTCAACAATGTGTAAGGGTTGCAACTTCTCCATATTCTCACCAACACTTGTTATTTTTTGCTTTTTTAATGTAACCACTCTAATGAGTGTGACTAAGGACATTTTTTAAAGATCTAAGTACAAAGATAATCTCTAAAACAAAAATATAAATCATCCTGAATGTTAAAGTAATTAAAAAATCTAAAATGAATGAAAACAAATTGTGTAGGGAAATGCAGCTAATGTAACATAACAAACATAATAATAATGTCACAAGATCTTTAGGGTATCACTCTGCCAGCCGGAAACCTCTGTGGCTGGTGGTGCCTCTACTTGGGTTTTGCTTGTACCCACTGGGCTCATTCCCCCTACTCAACCTGGCAGGCTGTACTCGGTTCCTACTACCGACCTAGATCCCACACCTGCCAAGGGTGAGCCAGTTGAGAAGCAGCAAGGGGTGTGGGAGCAAGTGAGCAAGCACGGGATCTGGCCACTGCACACAGCCAGGCACGCTGGTTGCTGTGATGAGGCAGACAGCTTCAGGCATTAGCACAGGTGCCAACTCTGTGCAAGGTTGCAGCTGGACCAGATGTACCACAAGTAGCTTCTGCTGTGGGCACCCATGTCTGGACGAGGGGAACTCAGTGGCACCTGGAAGCCTGGAGATGCCAGGAACCATAGAGGCCCAAAGAGGGTGTCACAGCTCTGACTCAGGGATGCCCTAGGTCTGGGCTTTCTGAAGGGCCATAGCTCTTCCCTCCTTGTCATCCACAACATGGTGAGCAGGGGGCATATTTCAGCCCTGTTTGCATTACAGCTCTTTCAGTCCCACCATTCAGCAGGTCACAAATTCTTATCCCACATTCAGGAAGAATGAGGTGCACAAGCAATTGGAGGGCAAGCAAGGCAAAAGAAGCTTTGTTGAGTGACAGAACAGCTCTCAGGAGACCTGAAGAGGGTAGCTCCTTTCCACAGACAGGTCACCCTGACAAGTGTCCAGCTCTCAGCAGAGAGGAGACCCACAGTGAGTAGCTCCTTTCTGCAGGCAGGTCATCCTGAAAAGTCAAGGAGATGAGAAGTGGGTAGCTCCTTACTACAGCTGGTAGTCCAATGTCTGTGTGAGTCTGGCTGAGTCTGGGGTTTTTATGGGCTCAGAAGGGAGAAAGTGCATGCTTACTGGTCCATCAGTGGCCATATGTGGGCCCAGATAAAGCACCATAAGTTCTCATTCCTGGCACAGACTCTGCCAAGAACTGGCAGCCCAGCCCCGAGGCTTCAGGCCAGCCCTGGCTTGAAGGTGGGGTTTCACTGGGGACCCACACCTTTCCACCCAGGAACCTGTCTGCCCCCACCATCAACATGACACCCACAGCACCAAGGCTATTTACACCAAAGAGTACCTTCAGGCCCACACTGAGCTACCCTCAGCACCCCTGACCCCATGCTTATTGGTGCTCAAAGTCTGGAGGGGGCCAAGGCATTGGGGGCTGGATTGTGTGTCAGTGCTGCCCTGAGTATGCGCACACCCAGCCAGGTTACGACAGCACCCAGGCTCAGCCACAACTTTGCTCCAAAATTAGAGTTGTCACTGAGAGTGGGGACAGGAGCAGGCACTTCTGAGCCTGCAGGCACAGGGGGGCTTTCCAGACCACCGAAAGCACAGGGATGCCTGAGTTCAGAGCCACAGTTGGGAAGCTCGGCTGCACCCAGGAGCACAGGATTTCCACCCTGCCAACTTGGTAGGGGGCAGGGATCCCATGTGTTCCTGGCCCCCGCTGGCTCCACAGAGCACACAGTCCTGGCCATGCCTCTCCTGGTGCAGCTGGTGTCTTCACAGCAGCCACTCCAGATGGGCCGCCACTGCCATCAATAATAACATAAAATAACGTGGCAGAGTTAAAACTGACACATCATCTTTGTCAATAAATATGTATAGACTGAACTCAGTTGCTAAAAGATTTTCTATTTGGCTCACAAACAAGACTCAACTATATGCTTTCTACCAGAAACACAATTAATACAAAGTAATTTAGAAAGACTAAAAGTAAAGGAATAGGCAAAGATTTTTCCAGACAAATGGAAGCAATAAAAAAGCATGGATTGCAATCCTGATGCCATCCTGTATATCCCTGGTGGGAAAGCAAACTGTATTGTATTCATGTTAAATTCCTGTTTTTTGCCATGGTATTGTAGTTATGAAAGAGGATGCTCTTATTCTTAGGAAATACATACTGAAGAATATTTCAGAGTGATAGATTCTCAAGGAGTTTAGAAAAAATAGAGAGTAATTGAGAATGATACAGTAAATGGTGCAAAACATAAATAATTGGTGAATCAAGGGTCTGTGTGAGTTCTCTGTACCTTTCTTGCAACTTTTCTGTAAGTTTGAATTTTTATCAAAGCAAAAAGTTTTTAAAAAAATAATGCCCAGATCTAACTTCCCAGAAATTCTAATTATCTTAACCTCAAAATGGAGCCAAGATCTATGGTATTTTTTAAAGCTCTGCAGGTGATTGTAATATGCATCAAGTTGAGAGCCACTGTACTAGTCAGTCCATGGACTTAGTTACTGATTGAATGTGTGTGGCCCAGAAAGGAAGAAACCAAGGAAGACTGTGGAAGGCTAGAAAATGGCCCTCAAAGATATCCAGGTCCTTCTCCCTGGAGCCTGTGAATGTTACTCTATGACAAAAGGGACTTCGCAGCTGTGATAGTGAAGGATCCTTGAGATGGGGAGGTTATCCCTGATTATCCAGGTAGTGTCCTTATAAAAGGAAGGCAGAGGGAGATTCTGACCACAGAGGAGGAAGTAGGAGATGTGACAAAGGAGGCAAGAGGCTGGAATGATGCAAACATGAGCCAAAGAATACCAGCACCTGCCAGAAACGGGAAGAAGACAGACACAGATTCTCTCTTGGAGGCTTTAGAAGAAACTAGCCCTTGACTTTACACCTTAATTACAGTCCTGTAAGACTCATTTCTGACTTTTGGCCTCTAGAGCAGAGAATAAATTTGTGTTGTTTAAAGTCACTAAGGGTACAGTAATTTGTTGCCACAGCAATAGAAAACTAATACAGACTTAAATGTTTTAGAGATGAAGAGGAAAAAGTGGGGTTCAAAAATGAAGAGAAGTGTGACTTTTCTTATTCGTGAGGGTAACTTTTGTCCCATTCATTTTCCAAACCCTGGAAAAGAACAGGAAATTGGGTAATTGTCTTAGTCCCTTAGGGATGCTACAACAAAGTACCATAGACTGAGTGGCTTATAAACAACACAAATTTATTTTCTGTTCTGGAGAATGTCACAGTTCTGGAGGATGGAAGTCCAAGATCAGAGTGCCATCATGACTGGGTTCTGATAAAGGCTGTCTTCTAGGTTGTAGATCACCTATTTCTCATTGTATCCATACATGGCAGAAAGAGAAGAAGAAAGCTCTCTGAAGTCTCTTTTATAAGAGCACCAACCCATAGATGAGAGTTCCACCCTCATGGCCTATGTCCCTCCCAAAGGCTTCACTTTCTAATACTATCACTTTGAGGGTTAGGATTTCAACATATGAAATTTGGTGGGGGACACAAACATTCAGTCTATTGCATTGACAGATGAGAGATTTCAACAAATTTCTGGAAAATAGGAAGTATGGGAGTCTGCTGATAGATGAAACAGAAACATGAAACCAACAGCCCAAAACATCTGATTGAGGGGGTTACAGAGAAGGTGAAACCTGATCTGCCCAAGTAGCCTCTGTAGGGCTCCAAGCTTAGAGCAGTCATGTAAGACAGAGTGGAATGTTAGAAGTCAGGCTACCAGAAGGCTTCTTAGAATGTCTGTACACAAAACAGTTGTATTAGGGAGTGCCATATCCCTTTCCTTTCCCCTCTTGCTACAGGCAGCCCAGCTTTTATCTCCAAAAAAAATTTAGGAAAGCTCCTATTTAAGGAAATTGAACAAACAATTGACTGGAAGAAGCAATGGCTCTGTGTTGGATGTTTTGCTCAGAAGTGTCTCTCTCACTCTGACCTGAGGAGAGTTTCCCAGCCTGTTCATCCCAGAGCTAAGCCTGACAGTGATGTATCCCAGTCTATCTGCATGGCCATTAGGCACAAGATCTTTCTCCATAGGGCAGAGGAAATCCATATTAGCTACTTAATCTTTTACTTTTAAATATAAATGAGCAATACGAGTCCATTAAAACCGAGGGAGGAAGGCAACAGAAACAATAATCAAATGATATTTGAGAAACGTGTGGTTCAGTAGTGAAGCATTCTATGACTTTAAGCAATTGTTGCAAAATAAGGCAAGAGAAACCTTTTGACCTTGATGCTACAACAATTCTATCTTGAGTAACCCAGAGGACATTTCATTAGGCTATTACAGAAGAAAATACAATCCTAACATACAACTTGGCTCTGCGGTGAACAATATTCACATAGGTATGATAATGTAAATGCTGATTTTTGGTTTTCAATCCGTAGCAAAAGCTCATGAGAGTTAATTATGGTTTCAGGACAAATGTAAATGTTAACCATCTTGACAACGTAAAAGTTAGACAAGGCTTAGATGAGGTGGGAGGTTTGCAGGGGAGGAGTGGCATAGAGATATGCAGTAAAGAGGAAAAATTAGAAATATAAATATGGTGCCTAATATTGCAATGTTATCCAATAAAAATCACTCAAAAATAACAACATAAAGGTCAAATACTGCAAAGGTGAAAAGGTAGGGTGTAATATAAATGAGTTAAGTCCTCATCTTTCATGACTGAGAGTCAACATATATTGTCAAAAGTTTTTTAAAAATCAAGAAATGGAAGTCATTATTTCGAAGTTTGAACATAATCATTAGAAGGCTTGAACATAAAAGAGGTTGCTTCTGGAGAATGGGACTGCAATGGAGAAAGAAATTGAAAGACTGTTTCTTTTCATTATAAATTCTTCTGTTCTCTGTGATTTTCTTTTTTACCAAATGTACACATTTCTCTAATAAACATAAGTTTTCAAAATGATAAAGTATTAAGCACATAGATCTTCGATTATTGGCAGTCTAGAGTTATATTGCAGATGATTTTGTGTCTCACATAACTTTAGGATCATTATTTAAGGACTGATCATAGTAATAGACTCTTGTATGTATAGACTCTGTAGTTAATCACTGTATACTTTGTTAATAAAGAAGGCATAGGAAAGAAAGAGGAGGTGGACGGGAAAAAACGGGGGATTCAAGATAGAAAAGGTGTTGGGATAATCAAGTTGCTGAGGTCAGAGTTAGGGTGGAGCTGGTAAGTCATCTAGGTGGAGATTCCAACAAGTGGTAGAGATTTGGGCAGTCAAAGCCCAGAGATAATGGTTTGGGGCCTCATTCACATAGACAGGAAACTCTTAAAGTGATGGCAGCCACAAGCTCTGCTCTAGTCCCCTTTGACCCTTTCCCCAAAGACGCTTCCTCCCGGTGCTCTGTAGCCCTGCCCTCCTTCCCCCTCCACACACACAAATACCACCTGTCTCTAAAAGCCCTACCAATGTGCAAGGCCTTCCCAAGGCCCACCTGCCTGAAGCCTTTTTAGCAATCCCAGGCCTTACCCATCACCTCTTTGCTGTACTTCATCAGGCTCAACATTTCCGCACTTGACCCCAATTGGTACCATCTGCTTTACTAGATGTCTGAGGGTCCTAATCCCTTCTCCCCAACTAGATCATGAACTTCTTTTAAAGGAAGATGCTCTGACATCTGACTTTTGACTCTCCTAGAGAACTGAGCTGGTGTTGGCCTTCAAATAAGCAATTACACTTCCAGTAGTAGCACAAAGTAAAGCATGAAGTTCTCATTTTAACTCAAATAAGCTTCCCTACCTTAGAGCAAATTGTGATGTGAGGAACCTAGCACACTTCATTTGTCTGGTTTGTAATGCAGTAGTGACTGACGGAACCCCACGCAATGCCAGTCACCCTTTATTCTCAGGAGGCAGGCAGTCTGGAGTGATGAGGGTTGGAGGTCTGGGGGAGAACAAGCAAAGTGTCCTGGCTGCCTCTTGTTCCAGCAGATACTACCCCTCCTGAAGAGCAGTTGCGTGCAGATGGCAGGCACAAGTTCATAATGCACAGGTCAGAGGTGGGAAGTCTACACAACATAGCCTCTGTCGCCAAGAGAACAGGGCTCCTGTGGGAAGCACACATACAGAACTCGACTGAATGTTCCCTAGAGAGAGGAGGACAGTTTGCCATTCCCCGCTCTCCATGATTCGACCATTCCTCCCCCGTACTCTCTAGACAGATGCCACTGCCTGAAATATGAGTTCTTCCAATTATTTTAGTATCTATGCCAAGGTCACTTTCTATTACTCATTTTAGCAAACTTCTTTCAAGCTTAGGTCAAGATCTCTGCTCTCAAAGGAAGCATGTCAACATTTCTTCCCCTTGTTACCCCTCACATCATGGCAACCACTCACAACATGCGTTTATCTGAAAAACCCAGGCAGCCAACACGCTCAGACAAGCTGAACAGAACACTCTACTGTGTTCAGGAGAGTGGAGTTTGGGGCATGCCCTGTGGCCCTGAAAATGACAATGGTCCTGCTATGAAGATATATTTACCTTGAAAGCTTTGTCCCTCAAGTGCACAGAAGTACAGATTTGCACACACTCCTGACTTAACTGCCTTTTCTCCCTTGTTCATGACAGAATTCTCAAAGGATGAGACACTCCTGGTGCGCTCGAATGAGAACAAATCTATCACTCACTCTTCCCCTGACTTCTTTCAATTTGACAGTGAAGTCTGAATCAAAGGGAACACTTCCATGGCAGTAAAGAAAAAAACCAAGAGTCAAGTAGCAGTGAATGATTAAATCACATATTTTAACCATTCCCCACAACACTTTTCCCTAGAGCACCCTTATAATTGTGCTACAGCACCATTTATTATTTACAATTGCCTTATTTTCTTCTGAGGTCAGGCTTTGTTTAAAAGTCCATTCAAGGCTGGTTGTACTGCAAGTAAGCGTTAGTTGAAGCTTCCATGTAATCTGCTATATGTCAAATGTCATTATGTTAGAAGCCCCCAAACCAGCACATCATAAAATATATTCACCTAAATTCAAAGAAGCTGCAATATCTCTTAGTAGAACTTTAATATCCACAAGGACACGTCAAAGAGAGAGAAAGAGGGTCCCTCAGTTTACTCTGCTCTCTGGTGTCTGTGGCACTTGTCTCTGGCATGAGAATATTTATGTATACTTTGTGGGAGTCTTGCTAATTGTAATTATGATTGCTTACTACTGTTTCCAAGGTAACAGTTGTCACTGCAGTGCTTCACTGCCAACTCAATTTCCATTCTCCTGCTGATATAACAAATATTATGTGACATTTTAACTGAAAATGTCTGTAAATGGGCGTCTGAGTGTGGTGTGTTTCTTTAAAAGGGAGGCAAAACAATTATTAGCATTTCATTATTCATCTCAGTGGCATGTTTGATCAGTAATTACTTCAATTTTACATTTAGAAAGGAAAGGACCAGGGTCCCATGAGGTCTTGGATTTGGAGGCTCTGGGTTCCTATCCTGCCTATCCCAGTGGCTGCCTGGTGACCTGAATTCTGTAGCCAGGAGCTTGACCAGAAACAGGCTCAGTAAAGAAGCCCCTCGGGGTGTCCCTGCCCCCCCTTCCTTTCCCAGGGTGCACTTCTCCCATATAAGGGGTGGGGACTGAAGAAGGAAAGATGAGTCAGGTGCTCTCCACTGTGGCTGCCTTCTGTGCCCCCACTCCCACAAAGAGCAGAATCATCCAGATAGTAGGTCAGAAGCGCCTCGTGAGCAGGAGGTGTTCCTGCAAGCAATTCTGATCATGACCAGATGAAGGAAATTTTCTCATCCCCACAGTGACACCTCCAGTCAGAGACCCTGCAGGGATCCCACTTCTGGCCACTCTGAGATCACTTCCTGCCATGGCAGGATTTGTACATCTGGTATAGGTAATGCGTACATATACTATACCTTCATTTGGTATGAATGTCCCCACAATATTGAGAGCTCAGACTGCCTTTGGTAGGGCGTGACACTGGAGCCACAGCTCTGAGCCAACCTCTGCCGGTTTCTAGTTTCTCCATAGGAATTTCACAACCCTGCTTCCTTACAGGCTGAATTCCTTACCTACCACCTGGCCTTGACCTGGCTTCCAGATCCTACTAGCGGAACTTACCTATGTAGGATGCAGAGCGGCTGCCCACCTCTGGCAGTTGTGTACGTTCTGACTCCTGGGCTCCCCTCCCCAGGAACTGTCATAGTCACCTGCCCATCTTAAACTGTGCCTTCGGATTCCTCAAAGACATAGAACCAGAAATACCATTTGACCCAGCAATCCCATTACTGGGTATATACCCAAAGAAATATAAATCATTCTATTATAAAGATACATGCATACATATGTTCATTGCAGCACTATTCACAATAGCAGAGACATGAAATCAACTGAAACACCCATCAATAATAAACTGGATAAAGAAGATGTGGTATATATGCACCATGGAATACTAGGAAGCCATAGAAAGGAACGAGATCATGTTTTTTGCAGGGACATGGATGGAGCTGGAAGCCATTATCCTCACCAAACTAACATAGGAACAGAAAAACCAAACACCACATGTTCTCACTTATAAGTAGGAGCTGAACAATATGAACACACGGACACAGGGAGGGGAACAACACACACTGGGGCCTGGGAGGGTCGTGTGGGCAGCAAGTGAGAGCATCAGGATAAATAGCTAATGCATGTGGGCTTAATACATAGGTGATTTAATACATAGGTGATTGGTCAATAGGTGCAGCAAACCACCATGGCACATGTTTACCTATGTAACAAACCTGCACATCCTGCACATGTATTCCAGAACTTAGAATAAAATTAAATTTAATTTCTTTTAAAAACTGTGCCTTCTTCCTGTTTAATTCTCTTTGCTTTATTTCACCTCTCCTGGAGGTTCAATTCTCTTTGCCTTGTTTCACCTCTCCTGCAGGTCAGAAACCATACCTTTCACCTTTTTTCTAACCTCCCATAAGACATAGTAAGAATTAAATAATTAATTGATCCATTAAATGTTAATAAACATTCAATATGCATATATGAAACCGCTCAGTGGAAAAGCTGAGTTTGAGCATCTTCAAGCCTTCATATACTTCTCTTGTTCCTCCTTAATATCACATTATAAAATGGTACTTAATGTGGTGATTCACAACCATGGGAGAGCAGAAAATCTATGTGGAGTTTATTAAAAATAGAAATTATACAAAATCTGAACTGGTTAACTGGTTCTGTGAACATATTAAAAATTATTGTTAGTTTTATTGGGTGTGATGCTATCAGCATACTTATGTTTTTTAAAAGACTCCTTTATCATTTCACAATGGAGGTTAAAACATTTCTTTTAAAAGCTATATCTGGGCCTGGCGCGGTGGCTCACGCCTGTAATCCCAGCACTTTGGGAGGCCAAGGCAGGCGGATCACGAGGTCAGGAGATGGAGACCATATCTAACACAGTGAAACCTCGTCTCTACTAAAAGTACAAAAAATTAGCCAGGCGTGGTGGCTCGTGCCTGTAGTCCCAGCTACTCAGGAGGCTGAGGCAGGAGAATGGCGTGAACCCAGGAGGTGGAACTTGCAGTGAGCTGAGATCATGCCACTGCACTCCAGCCTGGGCAACAGTGCATGACTCCATCTCAAAAAAAAAAAAAAAAAACTGTATCTGCAGTTTGCTTTTAAATAATCCCTGGGGGTGAATAGAGTGAGAGACAGTACTGGTGAAACAAGCTTAGATGAGTTGGTGATTTTTAAAACTGGGCAGTGGAGCATAGTTGTTCATTGTACTATATTCTTTAGGTTTAGGTTTGAAATTTTTCATGATAAAAACTATTTATAATACATGAAGTAAACATAGCAAAGTATTAATAATTATTAAAACTAAGTGAGATTTCATAATCTTCCAAAGTTAAGAAACTATTCCATATTTTAATGTATGTTTGGAAATTATAGTTTTTTTTTTTTTTTTTTTTTGCTTTTTTTAAAATTTTAATTTAAGTTCTGGAATACACGTGCAGAATATGTAGGTTTGTTAAATAGATATACATGTGCCATGGTGGTTTGCTGCACCTATTGACCCGTCATCTAGGTTTTAAGCCCCACATGCATTAGATATTTTTGCCCTAATGCTCTCCCTCCCCTTGGCCCCCACTCCCCGACAAGCCCCCATGTGTGATGTTCCCCTCCCCTGTGTCCATGTGTTCTCATTGTTCAACTCCCACTTATGAGTGAGAACATGTGGTGTTTGGTTTTCTGTTCCTGTGTTAGTTTGCTGAGAATGATGGTTTCCAGCTTCATCCATGTCCCTGCAAAGGACATGAACTCATTCTTTTTATGGCTGCATAGTATTCCATGGTGTATATATGCCACATTTTCTTTATCCAGTCTTTTATTGATGGACATTTGGGTTGGTTCCAAGTCTTTGCTTTTGTGAATAGTGCTGCAATAAACATATGTGTGCATGTGTCTTTATAGTAAAATGATTTATATTCCTTTAGGTCTATCCCAATAACGGGATTGCTGAGTCAAATGGTATTTCTGGTTCTAGATCCTTGAGGAATCACCACACTGTCTTCCACAATGGTTGAACTAGTTTACACTCCCACCAACAGTGTAACAGTGTTTCAGTGTTCCTATTTCTCCACATCCTCTCCAGCATCTGTTGTTTCCTGACTTTATAATGATTGCCATTCTAACCAGTGAGAAATGATATCTCATTGTGGTTTTGGTTTGCATTTCCCTAATGTTTTAAAAATAAAGAAGATACAAATTCCCCAACCCTTAACCCTTCTTGTCCTTTCTGCACCCAAATCTCTACAGGTGTAAGCAGGTACATTTTTAAAGCATCAAGAGCTAGGCATCTCTACTAGATCTTTGTTAGTGTAATTTTAGTTACTGATATTATTTAAACACAATACATCTATGTTTCTTGTAAAAAGACTTTATAATTTTAATATTTAATTAACTTGAACAAGTTTTACCCCACTTTCATTCATATCCTGTTGATACTAATTTAAAAGGATTTATTGTGTATTACGTGTTTATTCTTCCTTAGGATGATATTTCACAGTCTACTTAAAAAAATTATGTCATGTTGATTTTTCTATCATATCAAATGAAAAGTTAATAGAAATACACAGAGATGATTGACTTCCAGAAAGGATACTTTCTGGATACATTAGTAGGATGACTTCATAATATATTACTCTAAATACATTTTCCTGTAGCAGTGAGATAAATGATAATTATCCATGTAATCTTAATATACTTGCATTAGTTTCCTATTGCTGCTATGACAACTTAGTAGTTTAAAACAATAGAAACTTCTTGTCTTACAATTCTAGTAGTCAGAACTCTGAAATGTATTTTGCAAGGCTGAAATCAAGGTATCCGCGATGCTGCTTTCCTTGTAGAAGCTCTCTTTCCACAGCATCTAGACATCGTCCATCTACCTTGGCTCATGGCCACATCACTCTGATATCTGCTTCCATTGTCACCTCTTTTATTACTCTGGTCTCCTACATACCTCAGGTAAGGACCTTTGTGATTAACTAGGGTCCCTATCTCAAGATTCTTAGCTTAATCACCTCTGCAAAGTTTCTTTTGCCATGTAAGATAGCATATTAACAGAAATTAATACATTGACATCTTTGAGAAGGCCACTGTTTTGTCTGCCACAATACTCTTATTTTTCCCTTCTGAATTCAGTGCATTAGACAGTTATTGCTGCAATAATGTCATGTAACAAACTACTCCAAAACTCAGTGGCTTATGGCAGCAAGCATATATTTTTCTCACTTGTGAGTCACAGGCTATCTGGGATGGGTCTGCTTCAGGCTGAGAGTGGGGTGGCTTGGCTGTAGGGTTAAGATTGTGTTTATGTATGTTCCACATATTTCAACTGGGGGTCCAGTCTGAGGTTGCAGAGAATATCAGGGGCATGATTTTTTCTGCACAATGTTAAGCATGTAAGAGGACAAGTCAAGCTTCGTGTGCACATTTAAAGCCTCTGCTTGCATTCCATCTACTCAAATTGCACTGATCAAATCACATGGCCAAATCAAAATCAGTGAAGTAGGGTAGTGGACTTCACCCCAAGGGAGAGAGGGAAGAGGGTGAATATTTGCTGAACAGGAATTCAATTTCCTATTCCTTAGGTGTAATAGCAGCCAGCTTGGAGCTTCTCACTGATTATATACCTTCCAAATGTTTCAAGTTTTGACAGGTCACTGAAATAAGTGCATAGCCTCTCATTGTGACTTTTAAAGGCAACATACATCAGAATGTCGCCAGAATTCTCACTTATCTAGGACATAGATAAAAACCAGGGAGTACGCAAGAAAGGTTACTGAGCATCACCTAAATAGCTAAACTAAGGTATGTAGATAACTCATAAAAGAATTCTTTAGACCTTACCTCCATGTATAAACTATTTACTCTTATTTTACACACAATTTTAACAATGTTGATTGCTTCATCTCTAAGTTCACAATAAAATCACACATACACACACACACAAACACATACACACACAAACACACCAACAGATACCAACAAGGAAAACATACATTATACAGACATAATCTCTGTTTAAAACACACACAAAAAAGAATGTAATTATTATTTGCTATAGGGATAAACAATCAGTTTCACTTAGCTCAATAAATCTTAAGGTTCTCACTAATTACATCCAAATTTAAGAATAATTGAGCTAACAGTGGAATGCATGGGAGCAGGGATCTTGCCCATCTTGTTCGCCACTGTTTTCCCATCGTCTGGGACGGTGCTTTGCACAGAGTATGCATGCACTAAATATATGTGGAATTAACATTTATAAAGTTAAAATTTTTATTGTTTATTAAATTCTATTTCAGATGGCAGAAAAGGACTCTGCGTGCAAGTATGTGAATCAACATGATCTAAGCTGAGAATGAGGAAGTCAGGGAAGTATTTATTGTTTGATTTTTGTTTTTTGTTTTTTTGAGACAGAGTCTCACTCTGTTGCCCAGGCTGGAGTGCAGTGGCACAGTCTCCGCCCACTGCAGCCTCTGCCTCCCGGGTTCAAGAGATCCTGCTGCCTCAGCCTCTGGAGCAGCTGGGATGACAGGCACATGCCACCACGCCCAGCTAATTTTTGTATTTTTAGTAGAGATGGGGTTTCACATGTTGACCAGGCTGGTCTCGAACTCCTGACTTCAAGTGATCCATTCACCTTGGCCTCCCAAAGTGTTGGGATTACAGGCATCAGCCACCATGCCTAGCCGGGAGTATTTATAGAAAGGTTACAGAGACGTTTTATGAAACCCAAAAGCAGAGGAGCAGGTGGGGAGCCAGAGGACACTCTGCCCATGTTGTGCCTCTGCCTCATTATTCACATCTACCTGATTCTTAGGCCAGGTAACAGGGAGGGTGCAAGACATAAACCTCACATCTCCAATAATTTTATATTTCAGGACATGACGTATGCAGAGACTAGCTAACTCTCTCCAAGTTTCCCTCCAATTCCCAGCAGAGAGAATTTTCTCCACCCCTGTTCCAACAAATGAACCAACAGGTAAGCAAAAAAACAGAGCTACCAAGAGCCTGTGGTAGAAAGACTCTAAGATGGCTCCTCCCTCCTGGTTTTCACAACCTTTTGTGACACCCCCCACCATGAGTGTGGGCTGGACTTATTGACTCCCTTGTAATTAATAAAATAGGGAGAAATGATACGATGTTACTTCTAAGATTAAAGTATTAAAAGCCTGTGGCTTTCCTTTGAGGTATGTGCACTCTCTTGAATCACTTGCTCTCGGGGCACTCTGCACCTTATCATGACATAGCCCTGTGCAAAGGTCCGTGTGACAAGGGATCAAGGGCTGCCAACAACCATGTGAGCAAGCTTGCCAGTGGCTCTCCACTCCACCTTAACCCAGTTGAACCTTTAGATGAGACCACAGCCCCAGCCAAAAACTTGACTGCAACTTTATGAGAGTCTTTGAGCCAGAGACAACTAACTAAGCCATCCCTAGACCCTGATTCACAAAAACGAAGAGATAATAAATGTTTGTTATTTTAAGCCTTGAAGATTTAAAATAATTTGTTATGCAAAGTAAGCTTCTTCAAAGAAAGGTGAGTTATTAGTGAGCTAGGTGGACACTCTAAAGTATGTCCACTAAAAGTCTGTGACACATTTTCAAATATCTCTACTCCAAATCACTAAAACAAAAAAGTTTTATACTTTAAAAGCAAATCCCCTGGCCATATAGAAAGCTTAGCTGTCCAGAATAAAGAATTTCTTAAAGTTCTACACAACCACAGTTTTACCATACAAATTCTGAAATGCTCATACGCACATCAGTCTTGTCATTTGACAGCTTCCTCCTGGGTGAATTATCTAGGCCTCTAATGTTTCCTTCCTCCTTTACCTCCATGCTACTTTTCTTTTCACTCTTTCACTATTCATTATCATTCCACTCAGACTGCTGGCAAAGAAGAATACTGTGATACACAGGTTGAGTTTGCTGCATAGCCAAAGCTCGATGGAAGGCTTCATAGGGTTGCCAGTGGAAATAATTGCCCAAAAGATTTTTAGTGTTACATGTTGGTTTTGTTTTCCAAAATGTATTACATTTGCGATTATTATGGGTAATTAGAAATTCTATATTCAGGTTTTTAGTTCCAGCACTGGTCAAACCTGGAGCTTAAGCTTAGTGAGCACTTTGTATTTGCAAGACACATTGGAGATGTAACTGTGAAGATATACAGTCTTTGCCCTCAGAAAACTGACAACCTGTGAAAGGAAAATATTTAAATACATAAAACAAATTTAGAACAATAAATATAAGGTACAAATCAAAGTGTAATTGATATTCAGAGAAGTAAAACGTCTACGTGGAACTAGAGTAGTCAGAGCAAGATTCAGGAGGTGGTAATACCTGAGTTGAGTATGAAGGGTAGGGAGAATTTAGAAGAAAATAAAGGGATAAAGTACTACATACAGGATAAAGAACAGAGAGAAAGAAAACATTTCTCAAATCTCACGTAGATTTCTACTTGCATGAATCTATTATTTTAAGCCTAAATGGTGTCCAATATAAAAAGAATGTAATTGTGTCCAGTAGCCATGATCCTTTAAGGCTGAGGTTAATTAAGAGGACAGACATGAACAACACAGGGAAAGAGGAATGGATGTCTCCTTTCAGGCTGCAAAACTAGCATTCCAAACAAGTGTTATAGGAGGAAGAAAAAACCTTTGCCTATTGTCATGGTTCACAACACTCTCCCAGTTTCAACCTCCTCCCACCTGTCAACACCCAGTAGTATTACCAGGCAGAGTATGCCAGCCATTACTTTCTTCTCCCCTGTCTTTGCACCTATCTGGCTTCTGGCCTCCAATCTGCTTGTAGTATCTCGGGATTCTTGCAACACTCTTGCCAGGAGCGTTGACAGGGCCTCCATCAAGGGTGCATTAGAACACTATATAAAGACACCTGGTGAAAGGAATTTGAGGTAGCTAAAATCCAACCCAGCCCCTGGGAGGGGCTGCAATCATGAAGAATGGGTGTCTATTGTAATTCTTCTGCAAAGAGAAGTCATCTCTTTTGCAGTTTGCATAAAGGCACCTATATACCGGCAGTAGCCTTGAGCACTGCCAGATCTAAGCTAGACATTTTTAGGCCAGTGCTTTCCACTGGGTCCTCCCCTCTTGTCCACCATCAACTGATCTGACAAATAATGGAATAACAGGGATTCTATAAACCAACTAGGTTGTATCTGACCAGTTTTCCCTAAGATGATGAGAGAATGCAAGTTATTTTCAGGCAGCTCTGTTCACAAGACTGCAATGGGAAGCTGAAAAAATTTGTTTCCAGACCCTAAGCCCAAATGGCATCCTCCATTCTGATTGATACTATCAACAAACAGTACTTACTATACCGGTTGAATCAAGTCACTTGGTCTATGAACTAAAGGGTTAGTTATCCTTGGGTGTAAGTGCTCCATTCAAGCTCCCCAGGTACAAGCAGATCTCACACAAAGCTCTCTTATAACAACTTGTTGACTAAGACCTAGTCAGCCACAAAAGAAAAATGACTAAAAGATTTTAAAGAAGGATAATTTCAAAGTTTGTAAAGGGAGAAATCATTTAATATCTCAATGGGCTTCAATGGTCAGGTCTTTTTGAAATCAACATATAATATCATGATTATGATAAATCTTTTTTTCAAAAAATGCCTTTTTGGCACAAACTGAGCTACCACTTCACGAACAATTGGGCACCCAAATAATTGGAAATATTTCAGAAAAGCAAATGAAGCAAAAGAGATCATGGAAAGCAGGGAATATATGTATGCAATTTTGAGCCTAAATGAACATGCAGTGCCATATACAAAATAATCAGTGAGATGTGAAAACTGATGTGGATCCCTTTGATTTGAATCAACAGGGTGTGAAGGACTCTTACTATTAAAGAAAAACCTTGGTGCCAGTTCACGCTTGTCCAGATCCAGGCATCCACGGTCCTAGCTCTCAAGGTGCCAAAGCCCAGGGCTAAGCTGCAACCTGTCAGGAGTCTTGAAAGCAGTTTTTAGGCCAGCACTTTTTGGCTGACTAATGCTCAATAGCCTTCCTCTTGTCATTCTTCTCCTGAAAAATTTTCCTCCCCATTAGCAATGTTAAAAGTCCTTTGCAGTATAGGGCATCTGATTTCAAGAATAAAGATGGCCTGTATTTACAGATTAAATCCAGTGAAACTGGAACATTGTCATATGGAATAGCTATACAGTCATTCTTTCCAGAAAACTACCCAAGGGCAAGAAAGAGCAGTGATCTTCCTACCCCAGGAAGCAACAAAAACCCATCTTTCCAGAGCCCCAAGGGGCCCTAAAGATCTTCTCTAGTTGTTTCCAGACTTTGTTCAGCCAAGTCCCAAAGTACGGAGAGAGGCTACAAATGAAGAAAAGGGTGGCTTCATGGAGAGACAATGGAAAGCATTTTTAAACAAAGAATTACTTGAGGCTTTCTTCAAAGACACCTTAAAATTAACAGAAGAAAATTTGACAAAACTCTGTGGTGTGGCAGGATTATATCTTGGAATCTTAATCTATGTGTAGGTTCTGTATTCCTTTCTGCTTTCTCAACAATACTCAAGGCCACTGCTCTCTCTTCTAGCCAAAACAGTGCTAGCCTGAGAATGGTACTTTAAAAAGCCTATGCATAAACCTTTGCCATGTAAAGACTGGATGGAATAAAGGGAAGGGCGGAAGGGAGAGCAGTGTGCAGTGGATACATTTAAGTTAAAAAGGAAAGAGGAGCCAGGCACATCAAGGTGACTCATGCCTGTGATCCCAGCTCTTTGGGAGGCTGAGGCAAGCAGATTACTTGGGCCAAAGATTTTGAGACCAGCCTAGGAAACATGGCGAAACCCCATCTCTACTAAAAACAAAATTAGCTGGGCATGGTGGCACATGCTTGTAGTCCCAGCTACACAGGAGGCTGAGGTGGGAGGATCACCTGAGCCCAGGAGGTCACAGCTGCAGTGAGCTGTGATCATGCCACTGCACTCCAGCCTGGGAGGCAAGAGTGAGACCCTGCCTCAAAACCTCAAAAAAAAGAAGGAGGAGGACTCCCAGAAGTTCTCAAAGTGAGAAAGAGAAAAAAAGGACTTTCTGTCTGAAGACTGGAGAGAGGAGTGGAGGGACCTCAAGGCAAGCTGCTCCAGTAATTGAGGACAATCATCTTCCAGAATTGAAGGAGGAGGGCTTGAACATAACGTGTTCCACCAAGTCTCAACCACAAACGTGTGATTGAAAATTAGAAGGGAAAACTTGCCCCCTGACCAAGGTGGCAATAGAATAGAACAGAAATATTTGTAAAGTTTCCTCTGAGCCAGTGTAGAGGTGTACATGTTGCCCCTCTTCCAGCTAAGCCCACCATAAAGAATGCAATGGAGATCCCTGTGCTGCACTAAAGAAATGACAGAATGAGACAGAGGTAAAAGCACACATTTAGATAACTGAGGAAGTAACCCAACTGTTTTTTACCTAACAGTTCAAAGAACACATGCAGATGAAGAAATTTTCTCTGTAATTACTGTTTATTTCCTATATTTACAATGAAATCCTATGCTGATTTTCAACATGCTTAGTGATATTCATATTCTATCTGATGAATAAACTTCCAATGCAATGAGGTATGTTTCTTAACAGAACCTGCTATTGAAGAGCAATGCATGGGCATGTGAGAAGAGCAGCAAATCTGCGACAAACAATACTGTGGGAGCAGTAAAATGCATCAAAACCATTGCACAATCTGACCAGAGCAGTGGACATTGTGTTCACCAAGAATGCCTTGATCCAAAGCATCTGCCTCTTGATCTTCCTACTATGTGCAATGAGCTGGTAAAAATGGGGCAGATACTTTCAGCCAACCAATATTCCAGGAGTGACTTAACCAGCTCTCACTGAGAAGATATAATTATTGATATTTCACCAAGAGTTGCATGAAAATGCCCTGAACCTCCTCTTGGGCAGCACTGACACAGCTCATACAGCTGAAAAGTCTGCAGATATATATATATATCCAGATATTTATGAGTTTGAGTTCTTGAAATATTAAGAGAAATTACTTGGACACCAAAACTGATGTGCTATGCTACGTTCCTACCATTCACCTTGATCCTCCACAGTTGAGAGACTCATTGTGAAAGACTCACTCATTAGCCGAGAATTAGGTAGAAATCATTTTTATTTTTCTCCATAGTTTATAATTTAAAATTTTTAGGTTAGACAGATTTATTACAGAATTTTAAATTCACATGAATTTCTGACATAAAAATATAAGAACTGTTCCAATTTTCTCTGGGGATGAGGCTGAAATATGGCCCCACACTTCCAGAGATATCAATTCAAAGTCTACACTATTAGAGACACTTAACGGGGAAAATTGAGAAGCACCTCCTTATCATAAGTGAAATAACTCAGCAACAGAAAAACAAATACTGCATGTTCTAACCAGTGGGAACTAAACAATGGGTACATGTGGACACAAAGATGGAAATAGTAGACACCTGGGACTTCAAAAGGGGGGAGGGTGAGAAGGGGGATGAGGATTGAAAAATTACCTATTCAGCACAATGTTCACTCTTTAGGTTTTGGGTTCACTAGAAGCCCAATCCTCACCATTACACAATATGTCCTGCAACAAACCTACATATGTACACCCTGAATCTAAAATTAAAAAAAAAAAAAAGAAGAAGAAGAAGATGCACCAACCTGGAGTCCTATATGGAGTCCATATATGGAGAAGCCAGTTATGAAAACACTCAGTTTTCATAACTGTTCATGCTGGGAAAAGCAATGCAACAATTAGAAGCCCTTGCAATAGACGTAGTTACTGAAGCATCATCACATAGCGTTTTAGAAAAGACAGTAATGTGAACAACACACATGTCCACGCAATATATCTCAACTTTTGTCAAACAGCGAATGGACCCTGTTAGAAAAAAAAAATGTAGTCTGGAATTCAAGCTATCTAAATCTGCTAAAAATATTCATTAGTCAAGAGGATATTTTAACTGAACACGGTTCACGTTTTTTTTTTTTTTTCTTTTTTTTCTTTTTTCTTTTCTTTTTTTTTTTTTTTTTTTTGAGACAAGGTGTCACTCTGTCACCCAGTGACATAATCTCGGCTCACCGCAACCTCCACCTCCCAGGTTCAAACAATTCTCCTACCTCAACTTCCCAAGTAGCTGGGATTACAGGCACGTACCACTATCGCCCAGCTAATTTTTCTATTTTTTGGAAAGACGAGGGTTCACCATGTCGGCCAGGTTAGTCTTGAACTCCTAAACTCAAATGATCTACCTGCCTAGGCCTCCCAAAATGCTAGGATTACAAGAGTGTGCCACCACACCCAGCCAACTGAACATGTTTTAGAAGATGGCAATATCATTAGCCTTATCTCTACATCCTTAATCACTTAGTCATTATACTTTCCTTATCTGTGTTATTTCTCTTGATGTGGTATCTTTCCCTGGCTGAGACAACCCATTCAAAAAATACCATGAAAAGATCATCCACTCCTTAGCCCAGCGAGCCCTAGCCTCACCTTCTCCCTCCAGCTTCAGAATGAGTTCTGCAATCTCATCCTTCCATACGCCGGCCCTACCTACCATTCTCTAACTGGTATCTACTTCACTGCATCAGTTACGTATGTTATAATCAACCTCATATCTCAGTAGAAATTTTTTTAAATAATGCAGAGAAAATTCTTTTGAAATGAAATGAAAACTTTAGTAATTTGATTTGCAGGAAATGAAGAACAAAGTGTCACAACCTGAGTGCTTTTAAGTAAGTCATAATTAATTACTTTTGCATCTATGTTTGGATGCTCAATTTATGACTAATTATGCAGAAAATGTAATTGCATGTTGAAGTATTCAATTGTGCCTTCTTTCACTCTTATTTGCACCGGCCAAGGGTTGTGGTTTCTTGTTGTTGCTGTTGTTGTTGTTGTTAATGGTATGTGTCACTTACTGAAATTGTTGAAATGTTGTCAAGACAGAAATAATCATGTGATCTCTCCTATAATGTAATTGTTTCTATTGAGAAAACTACAGAAAGATCTAAAATTGTCTCCTAACTTATTCTTTTTAAAAAAAAAAGAAAGTATGCACTTCTCTATTCTTTTGTCCTCTACTGAAGTACACTTGCTAAGAAATCACATTAGGCATATCCTGCCAGCTTCGTTTCTCCTATGCATTTGCAACATAGACTTTTTATTTTCTTGGAAGAGTCATAAAGCTCAAAGGAATCATGAATGACCGTCACATTTATGTCATCCTAGACAGGCTTCTTTTTAATGATACTAAAGGGAATGTGTAACCTTTTCTCCATCTTAAGATGCCTAATAAAGTGACTATCAAGGAAGCAAAGGAAATAAAACCAAATTTAAAACTTCCTCTGAATGAGTCATGGGAATAATAGCATTTGTGAATATTTTCTCACTGAAGAGAAAAAGAGAGAGAGCACAAGGAGGCAAAAAACTGGAAAAACTTTTAAAATATTTAATAAGATAATATTTAATATTTATAATATTTAACAAGATAATAACTACATTATTGTGTTTTTCAGAAACTCCTAATGAAGGTTCACTACATACACTATATGCCTTTTCCTCTTTCTCTGTATAAGCCAAATAAATGTCAGAGCCCTCTGTGGCCTGGTCTCAGAGAGGTATCACCTAAAAGAGACACTGTCCACCACTGAAAGTAAAAGCCACTCCAGCCTCTGCATGCCTCTGAAGAGCCTGTGGCCAATATTAGCAGAGTTCACCCATCCACAGCTCTCACCTTCCAGGCTCATGGAAGCCTATGCCTCCCAGGCCCCCACAGGCAGGCCCATCAGGAGCTCAGATGCAGGCAATGGGCTGTGAGCAAAAGACTCTTCCTGTCAGAAGCCCGGAGGAATCGTTGTGAGGTCTCCATGCCCTGTGCTCCCCTGCCATCCTTATGACAGTAGAGTCAAGAGATCAAAGCAGCTGGGGCCACCAAATCACTACGTGGAGGACACCTGCACTGGAGAGTCACTCCAGACTCTGAGCAAGAAATGAGATTGTGTTGTGCTAAGTCTGAGATTTAGGAGTAGTTCTTTACTTGCAAGGGGCAGAACCTACCCTATTTTACATGCAAGCATTAGAAGAAATGCAATTCTTACTCTCTGCAGCACTCCCAGAATCCTCTGTTTGCTCCCCTCTAAATATTCTCCCAGCCTACCTGCTTCAGAGACTCTTTCGGCCTGCCTACCAAGCCCAGCAGTCAGGACTCTGGACTATTTTCCCCCTTGTCTCCTTGCTGTCTACTCCAGTCCCTCTCCCAATTCTGCATCACAAAAGCCCAAGAGCTGGGTTGACGAAAGTCAAACCGTTGAGTGAGTTGAGGATAAGAATAAACTGAGTTTTCAAGGGGGAAAAACATCCCTTTGGGACAGGCAAAGCAGGGTGAAAGAAATGAAAACACTCACTTGCTGGAAAATGCTGTTCCCAACAGATTTCGTTTTGGTCCAGAAACAAGTGTGTTAGGGATTCACGCTTTAGTGACTTATTCTTCCCTGCCTAGCCCATTGCAGTTACATGTTTTACTTTTAAGCATCAGTGCTATTATTCTTTGACCTCCATTTTCCAGCACCATCAGAGGCACTCACCATAGCCATCGTCTATCTGTGTGCATCAGCCTCTAGACTTGTGTAATGTATAACCTGCATCCTATGGGCACCACCTCCGTGGTACTCGTAACATGGTATCAAAAAAGTCAGAAAAGCTTAACTCACATAATAGCAATTAGCAGAAAGGACTATGCAAACTTTTAAATAAGACTTATTCAGTTGTTCAACAATGCTATTAATAAAATCCACAAATATTAGCCCCAAAGTTTACAAACATTGTATTAGTAGGTGGGGTGGGGACAAGATGTTGTAAGACATGGTCTTGAACCTCAAAAACATTGTCTCTGTGAAGAAAAACAGGATGCATTCATAAAAAAACAGATATCAACAGAGGATAACATTGAACACAAGCAAAATAAATGGAATTTATAACATGTTACGGTAAGATGGGCTGAAGCGATTAAGGAAAACAGTGGAAGTGCTGGGTATTGAGCTATAACCCAAGAGATATAGGCAAATCAGAAAAAAAAAGAAAAGAAATAAGAAATCCATGCTTACATGTCAGGGAGGAGTGGCAGTGTGTGCTGACAGGACCGAAAAAGGAGACTATTTGTCATTGTGTGGGACCAAACTATTTCCAAAGCCACTCAAAACAAACTGAAAGGGATGTGACTCTCATATTTCACAGGAATGTTTGATAGTCACAGTTTCACACCTCAGAAAGAGCACTTCTTCATCTCCCTGATCAAAATCATCTAATCAACACTCATCTAAGTGAGGGTGTAAACAGTTCATTATGCAGATATGGTCCTTGCCCTCCAGGGGATTACAATCTAAATCGTCAAACCTAGCTCCAACAAGCATATAGACATAATTAACATAGATAAGGATGAAGAATGCATTTTCTACTAGCCTCACTGCCATCAGACAGAACAATTTGTAGTCATCACTGATCTGAGCTGAATTCAAATTAGTGACCCAAAGGCTCCACTGTCTGGGTGTTATTTTCAATCTCCTTAGCTATCCAATCTCCAGAAGTTTCATTTTTCATTCTTACTGTGCAGTCATCATCATCTACCAAAGGGAAAGACTGCAATCCAGACACACTAAAAATAGCATTCTTGCCTTCTGAAAGCCAGACTCAGATTTATGACAGTTTTAAAATTTGGTTCTTCATCTTAAAAGTTCAACATTCTGCAAGAACTGTGCGAAGTAATACCTACCTGGTCTTTAGAGCATGAAACACCATAACTTGATGCAGTGAGAGATCAGGCCTTTATGTAATCCATTTACATTAGGGAGAGATAGCATTTTCTTTGGGTTGACAGGTTGACATGCCTTCGTGTGTTTTCCACTTAATCAGCAGAATCATTAAAGCACTGAAGGTGTTGATGGTCTCAGTAAAAAACATCTATTTCTGTAGAACCTATCACTATAAATAATTTAACAAACATAAACCCCCCAAAAAAACACTATAAAAAGAAGAATTATTTTCTCGTACTTAAATCATAGACCACTCTGAAGTTGAGCTAAAGGGAGCCCAGGTTTAAAATGAGGGCAGGTGCCAGGCGCAGTGGCTCATGCCTGTTATCCCAGCACTCCAGCCTGGGCAACAAGAGCGAAACTCCATCTCAAAAAATAAAAATAAATAAAAAGAAAAAATAAAATGATGGCAGGATGATGTCCAACAATAAATCATAAAGCTAAAATGAAAAGCAGGTTACAGAATAGTATAAGTCAATTTCTGCTTGAGAGAAAGAGTGTGTGTGTGTGTTTACATTTATATTTCCATTATACTGGGAGAATTATATCAATATAAACTGTTAACATTATTAATCAGAGAGATGACTTGTGGTAGGGGGAACTTTCATTTCTCTGTATTTTTGCAATTATCTTGTCTTATCAGAAAAAGGTATTTCCATTTAGGAAATATATACATACATCTAGACTATACATAGATACATAAATTTATACCAGTGCAAATCAAGCTGAATTTTCCATCTCCTTCTGATTGGCAGGATATCGTGACCGTTGTCAAGAATGAACTAGCATTAGCCCAGGAATCTATGCTGGGAACCTAATCTCATTCAGGAAAGTAGAAGCAATCAACTAAGACGGGGGCTAAAAGAAAACTAATCTAGTTACAGGATGTATCTCCAGAGGGTGACCAGCAGTCCACATTACAATGATAAGGGAGAACCAATACCCACAGGATCTTATTTGTGGCCTAGAATTTGGCAGTAGCAGTCTTGGGACAATAGTGTACAGTAGTTTCTGGATGGATAGGAGCATCTTGTTGTGGGAATGAAAAAGAGAAGGATTCATCTGGGTGAAATAGGATCTCAGCCACCTGGGGAGAGAGGGAAGGCAAGAGTTGGCAGCAAGACCATCCCTGGACAAAAAGCTGATCTCAGGTCAGGTATCTGATGTCAACAGAGAATTGGAGTAACAACCAGGAACTAGAGCAGAATCCTAGCCGGGCACAGGGACAGGTGGTGCAGGGATAAACAAAGAGGCTGCAGTTAGGTGGGCACGCCTTACTCCAGTGCCCACAGGGTTATTCTAAATTCTATGTTCTGTTACTAGTGAGAAAATGGGTGCCTTTTTTAGCCCCCAGAATGGCTCTCATTGGTTCAGGGGCTGAGCTACAAGCTAAACGTTTTTAGCATCTAAATTAGGGCACTACTGACCAGGCACAATCAATACCAGCAGTTCAGATAATGTTTCTCACAAAATTAAGATAATGTTTCCTCTAATACTCATCAGTTAAAATATAGATAAGTCTAGTCTCAAAAGTAGGTTTCCTGAAAACTTATGTAATATCTGATTACCAAAGTCAGGATTGCCTATTCAGTAGCTGTGAGCCTTTGAGGTCCTGAGTTAACATAAAGAAGACAAAAAGAAGTCTGTTTTACTAAATCTTAGAAGATTTTATTGATACCCTGATATCCATCTGGAAATCAAAGCAACTGGCATATGGCCTTTCCAATCAGCTTCACAAAAAACATTCAGAATAAGGACTCTATATGAAAGAGGGAAACTGGCTGGGTACAGTGGCTTACACCTGGAATCCCAGAACTTTGGAAGGCCAAGGCAGGAGGATTGCTTGAGACCAGCCTAGGCAACATGGCAAGACTCCATCTCTAAAAAAAAAAAAAAAAAAAAATACAAAAGTTAGTCGGACATGATGGTGCATGCCTGTGATCCCAGCTACTCGAGAGGCTAAGGTAGGAGGATCAAGATCCTTGAGCAAAGGAGCTTGAGGCTGCAATGAGCCATATTTGTGACACCGCACTCCAGCCTGGGTGGCAAAGCAAGACTCTATCAAAAAAAAAAAAAGGGGGGGGGGGAAAGAAAAGAAAAAAGAAAGAGAAAAATCATCCGTCCTCATCTAGTGGCTGTGATCATTCCCTTTCACTTACTCATGTTTGCCCAGGATGCCCAGCTCCTTCCTACCTTTCCCCTAAAAATTTTCAGCGTCTTGAGATATCAAGCTAAATGGATTGGCATTTTAGTCTCTATCCTTTCCAGAATCAAGAGATCAAAAAGATTTGTTAAAGGGTATAAAATTACAGCTAGCTAGGAAGAATATGTTCTAGTGTTCTAGAGCACTGTAGGATGACTAGAGTTAACAGAAATATGTAGATTCAAATAGCTAGAAAGAAGATATTGAATGTTCCCAACACAAAGAAATGATGAAAAATTGCCGCTCATTTTTTCCTATAGTTTCTTATATCGAGTTACTCTACCACATTTATAGACTACATATAAATACAGCCCACTCCAGCTTAGAATGTGTGCACATATGTAGCTATGTTTGGAATTTCAAATACTTTTTCCCAAAATAATATCAAGGTAGTTAGAACTTCAGACCAGCCTGTACAATCCCACTTAACCATAATGTACCTGAAATAAGATTCTATGCTAACAATAACTAAATTAGAAACTAGACACCACTTACAACAAAATTTCAACAGAAAAATGTATTCCTGTTCCCATCTGAAATGCAAGAAACACATCTTATCTCCTTACGGTAAGATCCGAGACTCCCCTTCCTCACACTATAACTACATTCCAGGGAAGGAAAGAGAATGTCTTTGCCATTTATGAGCTACTACTGGTGTTCACCTTAGAAAAATGAAGTTAACATTTTATATTCACTACGGAGGGGCAGGGCTGGGCCCAATGAAGATAAATGAGGGAAGGTTGAAAAAAGAGTTTTCTTTTTCTTTTTTGAGACAGAATCTTACTCTGTTGCCCAAGCTGGAGGGCAGTGGCACAATCACTGCTCATTACAGCCTTGATCTCCCTGGGCTCAGGTGATCCTCCCACCTCAGCCTCCTGAGTAACTGGGACCACAGGCACACTCTACCACATCTGGCTAATTTTTATTTTTTATTTTTAGTTTTTTGTTAGATATGGGGTTTTGTTGTAGCTCAGGCTGGTCTTGAACTCCTGGGCTCAAGTGATTTGCTCACCTCAGCCTCCCAAAGTGCTGAGATTACAGGCACGAGTCACTGTACCTGACCCTTGATGGGTTTTTCATTTGGGATTTTTTTAGTGGGGGGTTGCTTTTCTTGTTTTTCTTTTCTCAGCTTTATTGAGGTATGTTGACAAATAAAAAATTGTATATGTTTAAGATGTACAATGTGGGGTTTTAACATAGCCGTATGCTTATGTAATGATTTCTATAATTAAGCTAATTGACATATCCATCATTTGACATAGTTAACAATTTGTGTGTGTGTGCGCGCTAAGAACACTTAAGATCTACTCTCTTAGCAAATATCAAGTATATAATAGATTATTATTAACTATAGTGAGATCTCTAGAAATTATTTGTCTTATACTTGAAAGTTTGCACCTTTGACCAACATCTCACCTTTTCTCCCACCATTCTGCTAGCCCCTGGCAACCACCATTCTGCTTTCTGTTACTCTAAGTTTAACTTTTTTAGATTCCACATATAAGTGATATTATGCAATATTTGTATCTATTGTGTCTGACTTATTTCACTTAGCATGATGTCGTTCAAGTTCATGCACATTATCCCAAAGGGCAGGATTTTCTTCTTTTTCAAAGCTGAATAATATGCCATTCTTACAGGGGAGTAGACAGTAAGAGATCATAATTTCTTTATCCATTCATCCTTCAATGGACACTGACATGGTTTGGCTCAGTTTTCCCACCCAAATCTCCTAGTGAATTATAATCCCCACATATTGGAGGAGAAGTCCTGGGGGGAGGTGATTGGATCATCAGGGTGGATTTCCCCCATGCTGTTCTCATGATGGTAAGTTTTTACAAGATCTGATGGTTTAAAAAGTGTGTGGCACTTCTCCGTTCTCTCACTCCCTCTCTCCTGCTCTGCCATGATAAGAAGTGCTTGCTTCCCCTTTGCCCTCTACCATGATTGTAAGTTTCCTGAGGCCTCCCAGTCATGCTTCCTGTTAAACCTGTGGAACTATGAGTCAATTAAACCTCTTGTCCTCATCAATTATCCAGTCTCAGGTAGTTCTTTATAGTAGTGTGAAAATGGACTAATACAGACACTTATGTTGTTTCCATATCTTGGGTACTATAATAATGCTGCAATGAATGTGGAAGGATAGATAGATATCTCTCCAAGATACTGATTTCATTTCCTTTGCATATATACCCAGAAGTGGAATTACCTGGATATATGGCAATTCTCCTTTTAATTTTTTGAAGAACCTCTATATTGTTTTCCATAATGGCTGTGCCAATTTACATTCCTATCAACAGTGTGCAAAGATTCCCTTTTTCCCACATCCTCACCAACACTTGTTATCTCCTGGCCTTTTGATAATAGCTAACCTAACAGGTATGAGGTGATATTTTATTGTGGTTTTAATTTGTATTTCCCTGATGTTGAGCACCTTTCCATGTAACTGTTGGTCATTTGTATGTCTTCCTTAGAAAAAGTGTATATTGAGGTCTTTTGACTATTTCCTATTTGGGTTAGTGGTTTTTGCTCTTGAGTTGTACGGGTTCCTTATATTTTGGATATTATCCTTTCTCAAAAATATGATGTGATGATTAATTTTAGTTGTCAATTTGACTAAATTAAATGATACCTAGATTGCTGATAAAGCATTATTTCTGGGTGTGTCCGTGAGGGTGTTTCCAGAAGAGATTGACATGTGATCCAGTGGACTGAGTGGGTAAGGTCCACCCTCAGTGTGGGCAGACAGCACCCAATTAGCAGAAGACCTGGATAGAACAATCAAAAAAACAAAAAAACAGAGGAGATGTTAATTTGCCCTCCCTCTCCTGGAGCTGAGACACCCATCTTCTCCTGTCCTTGGGCATCAGAACTCCAGGCTCTTCAGCCTTTGAGCTTCATTACTTGTACCAGTGGTCCCCCACTCAGGCCTTCAGCCTTGATCTGAGAGTTATACCATCAGCTTCCATGGTTCTGAGGCCTTCAAACTTGGACTGAGCTGAACAACCAGCCTCTCTGTTTCCCCAGCTTGCAGACAGCTTATCATGGAACTTAGCCTCCATAATCACAGGAGCTAATTCCTCTAATAATTCCCCTCTCTTCTATCTATCTATCTATCTATCTATCTATCTATCTATCTATCTATCTATCTATCTCCTATTGGTTCTGCCTCTCTGGAGAACCCTGACTCATATATAAAGTTTGCAAATATTTTTTCCCACTCCATAGGTTGCTTTTTCATTTTATTATTATTATTTTTTGCTGCACAGATTCTTTTTAGTTTTAAATGGTCTCACTTGTTTAGTTTTGCTTTTGTTGCATGTGTTTTCAGTGTCATATACAAAAAAAAAAAAAAAAAAATCATTGCCAAAACCAAGATCAAAGAGTCTTGTTCCATATATTGTCTTCTAGAATCCTTATGGTTTCAGGTCTTACATTTAAGTCTTTAGTCTATTTTGAGTTTATTTTTGTGTGTGGTATAAGATAAGTGTCCAATTTCATTCTTTTGCATGTGGATATCCAGTTTTCCCAATACCATTTATGGTATAGTTTGGATAAGTGTCTCCTCTAAATCTCATGCTGAAATGTAATCCCCAGTGTTTGAGGTAGGACCTTCTGGGAGGTGATTGGATCATGGGGGAGTGAATCCTTCATGAATGGCTTGAGTCACCCCCTTGGTAATAAGTGAGCTCTCGCTCTGACTTCACATGAGATATGGTCGTTTAAAAGTATGTGGCACCTCCCCCAACCCATTCTCTCTCTCTTGCACCTGCTCTTGCCATGTGACGTGTTTGATCCCCCTTGACCTTCTGCCATGATTGTAAACTCCCCGATGCCTCCCAGAAGCAGATGCCAGCACTGTGCTTTCTGTACAGTCTGCAGAACTGTGAATCAATTAAACCTCTTTTCTTATAAATTACCCAGTCTCAGGTATTTCTTTATAGCAAGCAAGAATAGTCTAATACAGAAAATAGGTACCAGGAGTGAGGTATTGCTACAAAGATACCTAAAAATGTGGCAGCAACTTTGGAACTGGGTAACAGCTAGAGGTAGGAAGAGTTTGGAGGGCTCAGAAGAAGACAGGAAGATGAAGGAAGTTTTACAACTTCTTAGAGACTGGTTAAATGGTTGTGGCCAAAATGCTGGTAGAGATATGGACAGTGAAGTCCAGGCTGATGAAGTCTCAGATGGAAATGAGGAACTTATTGGGAACTGAAGCAAAGCAAAGATCACCTCTGTTATTCCTTAGAAAAAATCTTGGCTGTATTGTGTCCATGCCCTAGGGATCTGTGGAAGTTTGAAATAAAGGGTGATGATTTAGGGAAGAAATTTCTAAACAGCAAAGCCTCAAGATGTGGCCTACATTCTTTTAACAACCTCTGCTCAGATGTAGGAGCAAAGAAATGACTGTAAGTTGGAATTTATATTTAAAAGGGAAGCAGAGGGTAAAGGTTTGGAAAGTCTGCAGCCTGGCCATGTGGCAGAGAAAGAAAACGTTTTTTGGGAAGAGGAATTCAAGCAGGCTGTGGAGCAACTCCTTGCTAGAAATATTTGCATAATTAAAAACGGACCAAGTGCTCCTCGCCAAGACAATAGAGAAAAGGCCTCAAAGACATTTCAGAGACGTTTGTGGTAGTCCCTTCCATCACAGGCCCAGAAGCCTAGGGGGAAAGAATGGTTTCATGGGTCAGGCCCAGGGCCCTACTACTCTGCATAGCCTCAGGACGTTACTCGCTGAATCCAAGCTGTTCCAGCACCATCTGTGTCTGAAAGGAGACCAGGTACAGCTCTGGCTGTCCCTTTGGAGAATGCATAAGCCTTGCTGACTTCCAGGCATAAGTAAGCCTGTAGTCACACAGAGTACAAGAGTTAATAATGCTTGTCAGCCTCTTGCTAGTTTCAGAGGCTATATAAGAAAACCTGGGTGTCCAGACAGAAGCCTACCATGGGGCAGAGCCCCCACAGAGAAACCTCAACTAGGGAAGTGCAGAAAGGAAATGTGGGGTTGGTACTCCCACACAGAGTCCTCGCTGGGGCACTGCCTAGTGGAATTCTGAGAAGGGAACTACCAACCCCAGAACTGTAGAGCCACAGGAAGCTATCACCCTGTGCCTAGAAAAGCCACAGTGCTCAGCAAACTGTAGAAGAAGACCTGGGGGCTGAACCCTGCAAAGCCACAGAAGCAGAGCTGCCCAAGGCCTTAAGAGCCCATCCCTCACACAAGTGTCCTGGATGCACACCATGGAGTCAAAGGAGACTATTTTGGAGCCTTAAGATTTAAGGACTGTCCAATTTCTCTTTTTGAAATAGACATGTTTACCCAATGCCTGTCCCCCCATTGTATCTTGGAAGTAACTAACTTAGTTTGATTTTACAGTCTTATAGGTGGAAGGAACTCATTTCCAGACGAGACTTGAGACATTGGACTTTGAACTTTTGAGTGATGCTAAAACAAGTTGAGACTTTTGGGGGTCTATTGAGAAGGAATAATTGTATTTTGAAATGTGAGAACATGAGATTAGAGGAACCAAGGTCAGAATGATATAGTTTGAATATGTGTTCCCTGTAAATGTCATGTTGAAATGTAATCCTCAATGCTGGAGGTGGGAACTGCTGAAAGGTGATTGGATCGTGGGGTTGGTGGATCCCTCATGAATGGCTTTGGCCATCCCCTTGGCGATAAGTGAGTTCTTCCTCCAAGTTTACAGAGATCTGGCCATTTAAAAGTGTGTGGCACCTCCCGCCCACCCACTCTCTCTCTCTTACTCCTGTTTTCGACACGTGATATGCCTGTTCACCCTTTGCCTTCCACCATGATTGTAAGCTTCCTGAGGGCTCCCCAGGAGCAAATGGTGGCACAGTGCTTCCCGTTCAGTCTGCAGAACTGTGATCCAGTTAAACCTGTTTTCTTATAAATGACCTAGTCTCAGGTATTTCTTTATAGCAATGCAAGAATAGCCTAATGCACATTTATCAATAATTCATGTATCCATTCATAAAAAGATTATATTTTCCCATTGTGGATTCTTGGCACCTTTGTCAAAGATTAGTTGAGCATATATGCATGTGTTTGCTTTCTTCTAGTTTAACCCACAATGGCGTTAACTCCTTTTCTTTTTTCCTATCAGCCCCAGAAATGGGCCTACCCATTTCCCCTTCCAAGGATTTTGACTACTAGCATATTGGTTGGCTAGGGCTGCCATAATAAAATGCCACAGAAGAGTGGGTTAAACAATAGAAATGGAGGCTGGAAGTCCAAGATCAAGGTGCCTGCAGCTTTGGTTTCCTCTGAGGCCTCTCTCCTTGGTTGACAGATGGCCAGTTTCTTGTAACTTCTTCATGTGGTCTTTCTTCTGTGCATGCACACTCCTGGTGTCCCTCATGCATCCAGATGTTCTCTTCCTATAAGAACACAGTCAGATTAGCTTAGAACCCACCCTGGAAGCCTCATTTTAACTTAATCCCCTCTTGAATAGTCTTATCCCCAAAAACAGTCACATTCTGAGGTACTGAGGGTGAGGACTTTAGCACAGAAACGTGGTGAGGGACACAGTTCAGCCCATAATAGGCAGTAATGCGAAGGAAGCGAGCAGGGTACTTATGTTCTCACACACTGTACTAGGCCACAAGGTCCTTTTGGATGATTGATAAACACACATGCACACACACAAACTTGGTATTTGCCACTCAAAATCCATTTGCCCTTTATTTGGTTCCTAGTTCTCTGGGCTCAGAGATTCTGGGAAAATGTCTGAGAGAGAGGAAGAGAGAGACCCAGAGAGAGAGAGAGAGAGAGAGAGCATGCTCAGAGATACAGTAGTGCCCTGGGCCCCTCCTGTACTTTGACTAATACTTTATCATCTTAATTCCTTCTCTCCCAACTTCACTTGAGGCCACCACCTGTATTTTCACTGGTAGTAGCTAAACTCAGGTTCCTCATGAGGCCAGAAAAAAATCCATATAAAGCTGATTTCTCACCTTTCTTCTTGCTTGTTGGTGACTCAAGAAGCAATTATATCACACTTTCGGACTGACTGACAAAGAAATGGTGTCAGGCCATTCCGAATGACAACCTTTCAATTCTGAAGAAACTGACCCAACTAACCAGATTCAGACCAAGTCCAGATGCCAAAGCCCAAACCCTCAATAACTGCACTAGAGCCAAGAAGAGCCTGGAACTTGGTGACAACCCCTGAGTCTGCATAGCCAACAGTGACTGGAATGTTACCCTTGCACAACAGGATGTTAGAATGAGGCTTTCCTTGCCTCTGTGTCTACTAAAGCACCAGTATGACAGATATCAGGATATCAAATGTGGTCAAGTTCCCTCACCCCCAAATGCAGAATGAAGGAGGCCCTTATTAAATGTGCAGCAGTTAATTTTGTGTCCACTTGGACAGGCTACAGTACCCAGATAGTTTATCAAACAGTACTCTAGATGTTTCAGTGAAAGTATTTTTTAGATGAGACTAACTTTTTTTTTTTTTTTTTTTTTTTTTTTGAGGCAAAGTCTCGCTCTGTCATACAGGCTGGAGTGCAACAGCACAATCACTGCTCACTGGAGCCTCGACCTCTTGGGCTCAAGTGATCCTCCTACCTCAACCCCCCAGAGTAGCTGGGACTACAGGCATGTGCCACCACACCCAGCTACTTTTTGTATTTTTTCTAGAGATGGGGTCTTACCGTGTTGCTCAGGCTGGTCTTGAACTCCTGGGCTCAAATGATCCTCCCACCTCAGCCTCCCAATTGCTGGGATTAAAGGTGTGTGTCACTGCACCCAGCTGAAATTGACATTTAAATCAGTAGACTTTGAGGACAGCAGATTACCCTCGTGAACCCCAAATATCTGAGACAGTTCTCCGTTAATTGAGGAAGTTTATTTTGCCAAAGTTAAAGGCATGCGCCTGTGACACAGCCTCAGGAGGTCCTGGCAACATGTGCCCAAGGTGGTCGGGGCCCAGCTTCATTTTATGCATTTTAGGGAGACATGGGACATCAATCAACATATGTAAGATGTACATTGGTTCTGTCCTGAAAGGCAGGAGAACTCGAAGCATGAACAGGGCTTCCAGGTCTTAGGTGGCTAAAAGACAAACGGTTGCATTCTTTTTCATTTCTGATTAGCCTTTCCAAAGGAGGCACTCAGATACGCATTTATCTTAGTGAGCAGAGGGATGACTATGAGTTCTGTCTGTCCTTTGTCCACAAAGAAATTCCTTGTGAGGGAAGTATGTAGCTTTTTTATCTTAGTAGCTTCTTTTTTTGGAATAGAATGGGAGGCAGGTTTGCCCTAAGCAGTTCCCAGCTTGGTTTTTCCCTTGGCTTAGTGATTTTGGGGTCCCAGGATTTATTTTCCTTTCACATCCTTAATAATGTGGGTTGGCCTCATCCAATCAGTTGAAGGCTTTCATTAAAAAAACTAAAAATAAAAAAGATTGACCTTCCCCGAGTAAGAAAAATTCTGCCAGCAGACCACCTTTGGACTTGAACTGCAATTTTTCCATCAGCCTCTAGCCTACCAGCCTATCCCTATCCGATCAGATTTTGAACTCACCAAGTCTCCACAAATATGTGAGCCAATTCTTTAAATTCTCTCTCTCTCTCTCTGTCTCTCTGTGTATGTGTGTGTGTGTGTGTGTGCGTGTGTGTGTGTGTGTTCTGTTTCTCTGGAAAACCCTTACTAATACAAGACTCATCAATGAAATCACAGATACAGAGGGGAACAGAAAAGAGTTTCACAAAAAGACTTTTTTGAGGCCAGGTGCAGTGGCTTATGCCTACAATCCCAGCACCTTGGGAAACCAAGGCAGGTGGATCACTGGAGGTCAGGAGTTCAAGACCAGCTTGGCCAACATGATGAAACCCCGTCTCTACTAAAAATACAAAAATTGGCCAGGTGTGGTGGTGCACGCCTGTAGTTCCAGCTACTCTTGGAGTCTGAGAAAGGAGAATCGCTTGAACCCGGGAGGCAGAGGTTGCAGTGAGCCGAGACTGTGCCACTGCACTCCAGCCTGGGTGACACAGTGAGACTCTGTCTCAAGAAGAGAAAAAAATTTTTTTTCTTTAAAGAGAGAAATTATCTGGTTGTGAGTCCCAGCTCTCCCATTAGGGGAGGGGTGAGAAGTACTACACTGCATCCCAGGTAAAGTGAGAAAGGAGGTATCAAGGGAACCTCTCAGAGGCTCTGAAATATGTTCTCTGAGTTGGCCTAGTGTCTAACTTTGTACAGCTAAAGTGGACTATGGACTTGTTTCTTGTCCAATAGAGCCACCTGTTGGGGTGAAGAGACCTCAGGAAAAGGCTGGAGACTTAGCACCTCATGTCCAGACACCAAAGGAAAGGGTCACTAGAAATCATTTGAAAGAAAAATGTTTCTTCCTAGGTAAAGAGAACTGGAGGAGAGAGACGCCCAGTAGCATACCTCTGAGAAGCCCACAGAGGAGAGAAAAGAATCAGCAGTGATCATCTACCAGGACTAAATGGGGATGCCAGCTTCAGATACCCACTGGGCCCAGAGCCAAGAGCCACCCAGCAAGATAAGAACTTTATTATGCCTGCGTCTCCCCGCCTTTCCTGAGCTTCCATTGCCTGAAGTACAAAGTGGGGACCAGGGAGAAGGTAGAAAGCTGGACAACCACATCCCTTTCCCACTGAGGGCTTCTAGGAAGAAACAGGCTTATCTAGGAAAAAAGGGGGGAGGAAAAAGCATCAGGCAGGCTTGGAGTTTTTATAACACTAACCTGGACATTCCCACTTTAAAGTAAATCTCTAGCTACGACTTAAAGTTCTAAGATTATCTATTACTTAAGAGTGAATAGAAAAATAATGGGTTGGGTAGCTTCAACCGAGATTATGGAAAGATAATTCCCCACTGAACAAAGTTTAAAGAAGCAGTAGGAGGGGAAAAAAATAAGTTGTGTTATGATCACAATCACACATCACGCTTGTGCAGCATGCCAGCTACATTTGCTTGGCCCAGCTGGTGTAACTCTTGTAACAACCGTCCTTAGATCTCATCCTGTTTGAATGACAAGTGATTGAGATGATTGCTGTTGCTTTTGGAAAAATCCCCAAAGAGGAAAATGCCACCCATGTGTTTTGGAGAGAAGAAACTTGGTCAAATACTAACAACAGGACCTGGTCCATTAGCAGAGGTAGGAACCTCTAGGACTCGCAGCTTTTTATACCTCCTTTCACTCTTTGCTAACTTAAACCATCACAGTGTCACACTAATGTCATAAATGATACACTACTTTTTATATGGAGGAGAAAGTAAGATCCATCCAGTTCCAAAAGGACACCAGATTTCTGTTATCCTTATCCTTAGTGTTTCATTACAGTTTCTGTAATGAAACAATGAGAACCAATGAGGTTTGGAACTTCCAAAGAAGAGATAGAAGTTGAAGATAGCATGGAGGAGACTGGACCTATTCCAGCAACGATGCATTAGGGAGGTGGAAAGGAAGGAGAAGTGAGACAAATCTCAAAAAAAGGTGATGGTGGAGCAAAGCAATCCCCTGGCCACCTGTCACTTAGCTTTGAGCAGCTGCTGGTGAGAGAAAATCCCTGTGTACAGGAAGGACCTATGTAGGCTGTGCAAGTCAAGGCTGCTTGTAGCTTGTAGTGTCTACCATGCTTAAGTTTGATGGCCTGTACTCAAGATAGAGTGAAACAGCAATGCCCCGCAACCTAAATCACTCTACTGAATCTGACAGAAAGATAAGCTTCATTACAGTAGCAAAAAGACAAATTTTTTACATAGCCGAGTTATTATAGCACATTCTGATCAGGATTGCTTTAAATCTATACATGTACATTTCTTGCCGAGTATGTTATTTAATAAGGCCTAAAGTTAAATTGAAAGCAAAAGCATAGTGAGTTTGTTGAAGTATTTATCTTATGTTCCTGACTGAAGAGATAAATTTAGTAGTTGTTTCTCAGGTAACTAAACTTTGCTGTCTGGCTTAGTTTTTTATGTATTTAATTTGCCTTTAAACCTGGATTCCGTGCAAAGTTTCATAACTGCTTTAAAATATGGGCTTTATTAGAGATGTGAAAACTGAGAATGCAGTCATATTTTCTCCTTACTAACTCATCACACAATACCAAAGTGGGGAATGGAGATTTAGAACACTTAGATATCCAAATTGGTAAGACACAAAGCCAAGTAACTAGGTCTTTTCATGACCCTGAACATAATTGAGGTTCTGCAAAGAAAAACTTGATTCCCTTACACTCAAAATCCTTTGGTTTTATAGTTGAATAGTGTAATATTTTACTTTTTAAAAATGATCATCTTTTGTATAAGGATTTTCAAAGATTCATTTTTGCTTTCTTGCTCACTGGTTATTGTTTTTGGGAGGCAGGGGGTTGTTTTTAAATCTCACTTCAAGAGATGTCCTTGGATGGGGCTGGTAAATGAATGCTGCTTATCCCCACTTTTAAGAAGTGTGTGAATATCTGAGGAAGCTATGATCAATTCTTCAGGCTGACTCAAATTCCAGGAAATCAGGCTAAGTCATCATCAGCATCACTCACTACTGACTACTTATTGAGAGCAACATGAATTTATAACCTAGGTAAGCAAACAGCTATGCAACACAATGCAGAACGGAGAAAAACCACAGGAGTGATGTGGAAGGCTTGAGGTCAGGGGCGCCTCAGAAGTTTGACTTAACAAAAGACTTCGAACTTCAAACTTCAGTCTGATTTTCATCTTTAAGTGTCACTGGGGTAATTCTCTGACCATAATTTTCCTCATCAGTAAAATATTGAAAATTAGACCAACTACTTAAGATTAAATGAGAGAGGGATGTGCCTAACACATAGTAGATGCTGTATAAATGCTGGTCTCCTCTACATACCATGGGACCACGTGCTGGAACACATGGTTGGCTCTTTATACTTAACAAAGAGGACTGACTAGGTCATGTTAGTGTCCCTCCGCCTAGAGCTAACACTGCAACCATACTCCCTCCTCTGGAGTGTAGCAGCTGGCTGCATCTCCCAGTTGAAACCTGCCAACCACTGAGTGTCGGCAACTACAATGGAGAAAAGACAATGGAGACCACACCTCCCAGAAAGCACCTTTTTCCAGGTAAGTCTGTGTTTCCATGGACTCCATCCACAAGGACAGTTTACAGATAGGGATGAACAAATGGGTAAAAAGTATGAGACAAAAATGTAAAACTTCACTATTAAAAATCCAAATTAAAGGAGGACACTTCTGTTTGTTTTTCAAAGTATTAAAGACTTCAAAACTATTGTGCTAGCAGAGATGAAGTAGAACAGTCACTGTCATAGATTACCTGCAGGAATAGGGTGAAGCAAATATAATTATTTGTCTGGGCTTTTAGAGAAGCAGATGCTAAGACTAGATTAAGCTTAACACACGAATTTTATCAGAGGAAATGTCCATGTGAGAAAAAATGGAGAGGGAGCCAAGGAAGGCTGAGAGAACCATCAGACCACAATGCAGTCTGACTTCAAGGGAAGGGAGGAAGGTTGAATGTAAGCGTCTTCGATTGCCTGGCAACCTCAGGAAGGCTCGGCAGGGCAATGGGGAAGCTCTTCAGCCAATGGCAGCCACCAGCAGGGTCCCAGGAACAGGCCTGCCTTAGTATCTCTTCCACACTAGAGCACTGGTTGGGAGCAGCCCGTGGGAAGAGTGGCCTTGGATAGGCCCTTAGTCAATTACACTCTTGTGTTTGGAGGACTTCGAGGCTCATTCCCATGGCCACCACAGTGACTTGTTGGTAAACAAATTTAGCACTGTATATTAAAAGGTTTAAAAATAATTTTACTTTTTTTAATCTAGAACTCTATCTCTTGAAATCTATCCTAAGGAAATACCCTAAAATGGGAGAAATAACTTGAGTTACAAAGCTGTTCATTAAAAGTGTTTATAATAGCAAAAAATCAGAAGCTAAACATCACTTCCAATTAATCATGGCAGTTTGTACTTCATCCATTTCACTCATTTACTTCAACTGCCCACCCTTATAGGCCTTCAAGTTTGTGAGTTCTATGATAGTGATGAAGGTGATATACGTGTTGTTTTTAAACCCACTGGTTAGCAGACCTTAGTCCTGCTGAACTTCTTCACGATTCCAGGACTTGAAGGAGTGTTCTATATCTCAATCCAGGAAGTAGTTCCCAAATCCGTACGCATAAGTAAAAATTCACCATATGTGCATTTAGGATTAAAGTACTTCATGCACTTTACTAGGTGAGATTTAACCTCAAAAAGAAGGAAAAGAAGAAATCAAAGGACATGGCTGCTTAAATTTTCCTGCTTCATGACATAACTCTCTCAAATGCAAACACACATACCTGTCCCTCTGACATAGGGCTTAACCAGGTTGCAGAGACAAACCAACCGGGGGACAAGCGGGCTGCTCCCAGCTGCACCACCTTACACCTCCCTTTGTCCTTGTCCTCCTACACATCATGATTATTTTCTTCTTTTGATTTTATCCTCCACAGCTTCCACTACCTTAATCCTGTCACTGTCACTGGTGCCGTTCATTCCAAATCTCAGTCCGCAGACACTTATCACTACTGTCTTCACCATTTGTTCAGGGGGCCTGTTAGTATCTTACTGTCCTCTGCTTTCTTTATCAATTAAAAAAAAATATTTCTTCAAATTCAGAAAGGACTTGGATGACATCATTGGATTTTTTTCTACAATAACTATAAGCATATTATAACTAAATCTTACTTACTGTTTAAATTAAAGCTGCAATCTGTCACTTGCTTGATGCATAACATCTGCCCCACAGAGATGACAAAATCAATTTGAATCCAAATGAGAACAAACTTTCACTCAACCGTGGTATATGTACTCTGTGGCCCCCATCAGGACACAATACAATTCTAGATTCAGATATCCAGCTTTTGTAACTTAGAAACCAATTATGACTTTGAATAATTCATTAATCCAGAGTTACATTAATTGGAGAGTGTGGTGGCAGGTTGCTGACCCCATTCTTATACTATGCATTCAATAATATGCATTAAGCAAATATACATTGTTGGCAAATACTGTGAGTTCCCACTCAATATCCATTCTTCCCTTCTTCCATACTAGCAGAACATTTATTTTACTCTGGGTGGCAACATGCCTCGGCTCAAACAATAAGTCAATATTGTTACACACATTTGTGACCATCTTGTTCCACTTTGCTAGATACTAAATATCCCAATCTCCATTTGCAGCTAGAAATGACCAAGGACCCAGTTATGGCCAAAAAGATGTAAGGGGAAGTTTACTGGGGAACTTGTAAGAAGGCTTTACTTTCCCAATAAAAAGGACAGATGCAGCTAGCACCATCCTTCCCTCTCTCTTCCTTAATGCAGATGTAATGTGTGAAGCTGCAGCAGAAATCTTGAGATAATGAAGCAACAAGCAAGAGAATGAAAGGTCATCACATTGAAGATGACAGAGGGGAAGGTGAGATCAGTTTCTGAGCTCAGAAGCACAGGATTAAATTAGTAAGTCTCAGGAGTATGAAGGGCCTGTCATACTCCTGGCAGTGAAATAGAGAACCGATAAAAAATGAATACTAGGTATGCCCAAGTGTTTGGAGACCCTAGATGAGGCTAATACTTACTTAGAGCAGAACCACGCTCTCATACAAATATGGTAACAGTATAAGTTGCCATAATATTTTTGGAGAGAAATTTAGCATTATCTATCAGCATTTTAAAAGCACAGATCCCTTTTTTCTTTTTTTTTTCTTTTTTTTTTTTTTTTTAGACAGGGTCTCTCTCTCTCTTGCCCAGGCTGAAGTGCAGTGGTGTGATCTCTGCCTCCAACTCCTGGGCTCAGGCAATCTTCCCATCTCAGTTTCCCGAGTAGTTAGGACTACAGGCATGTGAAACCACGCTCAGTTAACATTTGTATTTTTTGTAAAGATAACGTCTCTCTCTCTTGCCCAGGCTGGTCTCATACCCCTGAGCTCAAGTGATCCACCTGCCTCGGCCTCCCAAAGTACTGGGATTATAGTACAAAGCACAGATCCTTTAAACTAACAAACCCATTACTGGGAAATTATCCTACAGAAAAACACAGGTGCAAAAAGATACATGCAGAGGTTATTTATTGCAGCATTGTTTGAAGTAGCAAAAAAATGAGAAGTAACCTAAAAATTAAATTAGAAAAATAAATTAAGGTACGCACATTCATACAAGGAAACACTATGCAGCTGTTCAAGAAAGAATAATATAGTATGCATGTAATGACACGGAAAGATGTCCAGAGGTACTCTTAGGGGGAAAAAAAAAAAGCAATTTTTCTTAAAACTTTAAAATGCTGGCCAGGCGCGGTGGCTTATGCCTGTAATCTCAGCACTTTGGAAGGCCAAGGAGGGCAGATCATTTGAGGTCTGGAGTTCGAGACCAGCCTGACCAACATGGTGAAACCTTGTCTGTACTAAAACTACAAAAAAAAAAAAAATTAGCCAGGCATGGTGGTGGGTGCCTGTAGTCCGTGCTACTCAGGAGGCTGAGGCAGGAGAATCGCTTGAGCTCAGTAGGCAGAGGTTGCACTGAGCCAAGATTGCACCACTGCACTCCAGTCTGGGCAACAGAGCAAGACTCCATTTCAAAAAAATCAAATGCTACACATGGTTGTTGGTATATACATGCACAGAAAAAGTCTGAAAGAGAGAAGCCAAACAGATGAAACGGACACAGTATGTTTTCTAACATGCTTTTTCTAACAACTATTATTGGTGTGACAATATTAACCAAAAGCAAACAATAGGAATAACTCAAGGCTGAGGTTCATCACTGGTGACCAGGGGACATAAAACTGCAGATTTAAAGTAGCTCCAAAACAACCGAGCTTCCAAAGTTTTGGTAGGGGAAGCAAGTGAATGCCAAAGTGTTATAAAGAGGGAGGAAAGAGACGAGTCAAGACTTAAAGTCATTATCAAGATAAAGAAAATGTTCAGAAAATGTAATCTGAATTTATGGCCCCTGAACCCACTGTTGCTGCCTCTGGAAGCGTCATTCACTGTGGCCAGTGCCAGCTCCACCAGTGACCTCTGCTTTCATGCATTTCTAGCTTCCAATGCCAAGACTGGTGCAGATGTGTCAGGCTGGGGCATCCTGCAGCCAAGGAAGACAAGGAAATTGTATTGGAAGAGGAGAAAGGAAATTCTGAGCCTGATTCCCTGGAACTGGAACAGATGTGAACAATGAAGAAGCCCAAAGAGGGAACAAGCTTGTGGTTGGTGGAGCAAACAGAGTAGCAATGTCAAAGTTCTCCCTCAGATGTGCACCACAGCCTGTTTTTAACATGAGGCTAGTTCCCCATTTACCCCACCAGAGTCCATTCTATTTCTGTCAACTTTTCTACCTGAGTTTCTCCTTTGTGGCAAGACCATATGTTCTTGAAATTTGTTCCTCTGACCTCTACCCCCAAACAGCATATAGCTTCATTTGAGGGTTTCTAAAAGACTTTTGCTAAAGATTTCAGAGGATAACAAGATAACAAATGCTACTGATCTGTTGTTTGTTAGTAGAATGAGCCTGACCCACTTTTATGGAAGTGTTGTTGCTCATATTAACACATCTCTCTTAGACCTTGATTATGAACTCAGCTGCTAAAAGCCAACCTATCCATCTTTCTATTGTTGGTCCAGTTTCTAACTTCCGCCTCAAGCCATCTTTTCTCTAGCCTTAGCCCTTCTGGTTTGAGTTACAACATTAACACTAATGAGGAGAATTTGGCTTAAGTCATTAAGTTTCAGACCTGTCCCTCCCATCTCACTGTCTTCTTAATTCAAAGTCATTTCCTAACAAAAGTCATCGAAGGTAAGAAAAGTACAGTGGGTCACCAATGTGAAAGTAGAGGTTTTAGAGAATAGAAGAAAGGGGCTAGATACAAAAGTGATTCTGGAAGTCAACTGACAGCCGTGATGAGCTTAAGGTCAAAAGAGATGTTGCTAAGAAATTGTGGTGAAGAGACACTGGTCTTAACATGGCAGAGAGGCAACGCCTCCTCTGTCACTGGGGGAGGAAAGGAAATGACCTCAAATGATACGGTTTTGAGGAGGTAATATCAAAAAGTCAAAACGAAGTATACCCATCGAAGTTTTTAGTTTCAATACACATTAATGAACTCTGGGGTAATTTGCATAGAAAAGGAATTTATTAAAAGATAATTGGTAATTCACATAATGTCCCACAAAGTTGGAGAATCTGACATGAAGCCACACTTCCAGAAACAATGTTCTCAATCTCACTGCACACAATTGGTCCTGTGGAGACTCCAGTGCCCCAGTGCTGTATATTTTACCTGGCTCTCACTGCCAACACCAAACACACCAGACACCACTGCTAAACCATCCTGGATGCCAGGAGGGCCAATCCCCAAGGACACCTCCAGCCCCTCAACCCACTGCTGCTGCCTCTGGAAACTGCATTTGCTGCTGCCAGCACTAGCTCCACCTAACGGGTTCCTGGTGGCTCTGCTTCCGTGCAGCTCTAGCTTCCGATGCCAAGTCTGGTGCAGATGCATCTGGCTGGCGGAATCTGCAACATGGGCCCATACCCTAGAATCAAGGGACACTGGGAATATACCATCCAACATTTTTAGCTTCTACAGTAGACGGTGGGCCAAAGGTAAAAATCATCCACACCAGAGGTCAAAAAGAGTGTGTGGAAGAGTTGAAAGTATCAGAATTGGTTTACGTTGGCAGAGGAGTCCCGTTGGCAGAGCAGTCCCGTAAGATTGAGTGAAGGGGAACGGTAAAGTCAGATCCTGAGCCTTAGGATAGGTGAGGAGTTGAGCTGAATGTGGAGCTAGAGAGGTAAGAAGGGAAGAATTTTTTCTAACCTTTATTTAAAAAATGTTTTCCGATTAAAGAAAATAAATGTTCCTTATAAATAAAAGTGCTAAAAATTTCAAAAAAGCAAATGAAAGTGATCCATAATCTGCCAACCTCATCTTACTGCTGTTACCATTTTAACTATGTTCTATATATTTTTTCTGTGAATATATAGGTCTTAATCTACATAATATTTTCCTTGTGTTTTTTCAAAATTTTGATTTTTATGACTACTTAACATTCCATTATCTGGCTGCACCATCATTTTTGTCATATCGCATATTTTTCCTTAAATTTTTAGGTAAAAAAAAGAGTACAAATATTGACACATATTGTCTCCTTACTGCAAAAATATTGTGCATTTCTCATGATATATTTTTGAATATTTCATTTCTCTAAAATTTCACTAATACTATGTATAATCACATTTTTAACTCTTCATAGATAAAAAATTATCCCATTTTTATTTTGTATTTATTTAATCATAAGTAAGGCTTCATGACTTTTACCACATACATATATAAATTGTCATGTCTTTTCCTCTTTCTCCTTTTGAAAATACATTTCTGGCTGGGTGCAATGGCTCACATTTGTAATCCTAGCAGTTTGGGAGGCCAAGGCAGGAAGACCAGTTGAGACCAGCCTGGGTGACATGGTGAGACCCCATCTCTACAAATTAAAAAAGTACCCAGACGGGGCTGGGCGCGGTGGCTCAAGCCTGTAATCCCAGCACTTTGGGAGGCCAAGGCGGGCGGATCACAAGGTCAGGAGATCGAGACCACGGTGAAACCCCGTCTCTACTAAAAATACAAAAAATTAGCTGGGCGCGGTTGCGGGCGCCTGTAGTCCCAGCTACTGGGGAGGCTGAGGCAGGAGAATGGCGGGAACCCCGGAGGCGGAGCTTGTAGTGAGCCGAGATTGCGCCACTGCACTCCAGCCAGGGAGACAAAGCGAGACTCCGTCTCAAAAAAAAAAAAAAAAGTACCCAGACACAGGGATGTGCAACTGTAGTCCTAGCTACCTAGGAGGCTGAAGCAAGAGGATCTCTTGAGCCCAGGAGTTAAGGCTGCAGTGAGCTATGATAGCACCACAGCACTCCAGCCTGGGTGACAGAGCAAGACTGTGTAAAAAGAAAAAAGAGAATATGTTTCTTTTTCTTGATTCGTAAGATTTCTTGGTATAATAAGAATATAAATCCTTTGTCAAGTAGGTTTGAAATACTTTTTTAAGTTTTCATTTATCTTGCTGTTTTTTCTCACATACAGAAGTTTAAGATGTTTGTGTAATCAAATCAATATTTTTATTTACGTTGTCTACCTTTAGATTTGTGCATTATCTTTTGCAGGCTAACTTTTTTTTCAAACAAAATTATGGGCTTAAATCACAGGGAAAAGGGAAACAAATCAGCTTGTCCCTCAACTTTGCACATTTTACATTTTTCAGGAAATGGCCCATTCTTCCAGTTGCTCAGAAAAAAAACCCTAGAGTGGAAACTGATATCTGCTTCCTTCACCACACACCTCCAGCCTTCAGATCTGCCTTTAAGACATATATGCAGAATCTGACCACTTCCCCACCCGGCCACTACCACCCAGGTCCTAAGTTTGCTTATTTCTCACTGCAGTTTTCTAATTTATCTCCCTGTTTCCTTTTAAAATAAAAATCAAATCACCCTATTCCTCTGCTCAAACCCTCAAACACATTCCTGCCTTGGGATCTTTCATAACATGTTCCTGCCCCACATATCCAAATGCCTCACTCCCTCACTCTATTCAGGATCTCTGCCCAAACATCCTTCCTCAAAGGCCTTCCCTGAGTATCCTACTACAAATAGCTCCTCACTGTCTCTGCCATCACTCTGTCCCCTACTCCCTGCTTTGCATTTCACTGTAGCATTATCACCAGAGCCACGCACTTGTCATGTGTTTGTCAGTCTGTCCCTCCTGTCCTTCCTAGAATGGAAGCTCTTCAAGGACAAGGGATGCATCCTCAGGACCTAGCATGGGGCTTGGCACTTAGCAGATACTCAGTAAATATTTGTCATAGTTTGAGTTCTTTAAAGCAGACCTCAAGGCAAGGGTAAGTGTGCAAATGATTTACTATGGAACTGGGAAGGGAGTGAGGAAGCAGTGAAGGCCCATCCTCAGCCCAATCCCACGTGGCACTGTAGCCTGTCACCCAGAGGCAAGGGAGTTGAGCGTTATACTGGCTCAGCAGTCAGTCACTGGCCACCTGGCAGGTGTAAACTCTCAGCTCTCCTCTCAGCCCCAACAGCTCAAAGAGAAAGCCTCTCAAGAAGGACACAAATACCAGCCAGTAGCAGCAAAACTATGAAAGCTGGTGAAAGGGATTCAAGGTGTCCACTACAATACTGAATGAATGTGTGAATGTGTAAATGAGTGAAAGAAGAAGGAATATGTTTAAATATTTGTAAGTTTGATAGAGGAGACAGCTGGACTAATGAAAGGCAGGTGTGAGAAGCATGAATTTGATCACAAGTGCCAGTGTGTACTTTCCTAATCAGTGGGACCACACTGGGCTAAGCTTCCCTCTGCATCTTTGCTTCAAAACAAGGTTGGACCAACGCTAGGCCACTGGATATTTCTGCTGGGGACAGCATACGATGGAACAACTAGGAGAGCATGCCAGAAGGCTCTGCTCAAATTCTCAGCCACATACATTATCAATTAAAGATCCATTTGGATCTCTGGATTTCAACTACAAGTCAGTTGAATGGGGAGGAGCTAACTACAACCTTTTCCTCAAATTCTGCCTTGCCCCTTAAGAAACGTCAGAATGTTGGAGAACAAACAAATGTAATTTGTGAAATGTCCCCCCAGAAGTTAGCTAGGCACCCTACCCTTACCCTAATGATCAATAAGCTTCTCCTTTAGAATTTTAATTCTTCTTGAAATAACCAGATCCTAGAGACTCTGATTCAAAAACTGTTGTGTGAGTCCCGAGTATGTGTGTGAAATAACCAGATCCTAGAAAGTCTGATACAAAAACTTTATGTGTGTCACGTCAAAAGCTGCCCAGGCTCTTCTGAGTACATAGCCATGGTTAAGAAGTTGGGCTTCGTCTTCCATTCACTCCTACCAGGAGCACATTATTTCAGTCAGACAATCCGAATCTCTCCACCTTCACATAAGCAAAGATACTGAAGGAAGGTAAGAATTTCCTCCTCAATTTTTAATTATGAAAAAAAAATTTGAGACAGGGTCTCCCTCTGTCACCCAGGCTGGAGTGCAGTGGTGTGATCATAGCCACTGCAGCCTTGATCTCCTGGGCTTGAGCAATCCTCCTGCCTCAGCCTCCCAAGAAGCTGGGGCTATAAGCAAACACCACCACACCCAGCTAATTTTGTGTGTGTGCATGGCAGGGGAGAGACAAGGTGTCACTATGTTGCTCAGGCTAATTTCAAACTCCTGGCCTCAAGTGGTCCTCCTGCCTTGGTCTCCCAAAGTGCTGGGATTACAGACATGAGCCACCACACCTGGTCATGAAAATTTTTGTTTATACAAAAAAAAGTTGGAAGAATGGGTATTATAAACACACATATGCCCTTCTGCTAGATTCAGTAATTGCTAATATTTTGTGTGTCACTATATTTGCCTTATTCATATACATACATACACATGCTCATATATGCATGCATATGGATAAATCAATATGTACACACACATATTTTTGAGCCATTTGAAATAAGTTGCAGATAGCATGATCCTTTACTGCTGAATATTTTCAGTGAGTATTCTGAAAACTAGAACCTCCTCCTTGATAACCACAATATCAGCATCGTAGTATATCTGTCTGAGTTAAATCAGGAGACAGAAACCACACAGTTATTTGAAAGAGGAAGTTTGAAATAATTATTAGACTAGGCATGGTGGCTCACATCTGTAATCCTAGCACTTTGGAAGGGTAAGGCGGGAGAATTGCTTGAGCCCAGGAGTTTGAGACTAGCCTAGGGAACACTGTTAAACCCCATCTCTACAAAAAAATTTTTTTAATTAGCTGGGCATGGTGGCACATGCCTGTAGTCCCAGCTATTCGGGAGGCTGGGAGCGGAGGATTGCTTGAACCTGGGAGGTTGAGTCTGCAATGAGCCATGATCACCCACTGCACTCTCCATCCTGGACTGAAGAGCCTGCCTCAAAACAAACAAAAGAATTATTAAGGGGCCAGGCATGAGACTCAAGGCTGTAATCCCAGCACCTTGGGAGGTTGAGACAGGAGGATCATGAGGCCGAAGTGAGCTACAATTGTGCCACTGCACTCCAGCCTCCTGGCCAACAGAGTGGTACCTTCTTATTTAAAATATATATAATAGAAAAGTGATTATGAAGATGTTGGGCCAGGCACAGTGGCTCACACCTGTAATCCCAGCGCTTTGGGAGGCTGAGGCGGGTGGATCACGAGGTCAGGCATTTGAGACTAGCCTGACCAACATGGTGAAACCCCGTCTCTACTTAAAAAAAAAAAAAAAAAAGAATACAAAAATTAGCCAGGCATGGTGGTGGGTGCCCATAGTCCCAGCTACTGGGGAGGCTGAGGCAGGAGAATCGCTTGAACCTGGCGGATGGAGGTTGCAGTGAGCTGAGATCATGCCACTGCACTCCAACCTGTGTGATAGAGTGAAACTCCGTCTCAAAAAAAAAAAAAAAAAAAAATATCAAGAGAACTCTACTAAATCCACTAGAGCTGAGTGAGAGTACCCAGGGAAGGACCAGCTTGAAAGAGGGATGCAAACACGCCTGGGTTCAGACCTCACTGAAGAAGGCACGGTTGCAGCCAATAGATGGTGGAGAAGTCTGCTGGGTTTCCCGGGTGAGATCTAGTCCACAGTCTCCAGGAAAGCAAAAAATAACCCGTCTCCCTCCCCTCATAAAAACACACACACACACACCCAGAGCCAAGGCTGGAGGGCAGCTTTGCAGACAAAGTCAGAATGGCTCCACACGCACAAGGCTGGAGCCCACAGTGTTGTTGGGAGTCACATCAAAGGAGTCAGTCACCTGGTCTGGACTGAGGCTGCAAGGTCAAGATCTGGCATGCAGCTGCGGCGGTGTACCACCAGGTGTCTCCAGACGCACATGCACCAATGACCAATTGGTCAGGTGGAGCAAAAAAAGCAAAGCATAGCACTCCATAGAACTCCAAAAGGAGGAAACAAAGCCCTCTTCCTCCAGTGGTATCCCTCCTGTGTGTTCTATTGACAAAGTTAACATCTTGCTAATAAAGAATAAATACCTAAAGAGTCCAGTCCATTATTGTAGAGCAGTACTGAAGTGTGAATTGGAGCTGAGGTAATTGATAGTTGACACGCACACACATAATAAAATTAATAATAATTCCCTGACAATGGCTATTCTCAGTCCAGATTCAAATTTCTCCAGTTGTGCCAAACACATCTTGTATAGTTTTATGGGGTTTTTAAACCAAGATCCAATCAAGTTCTTTTAGTTTCGTTTGATTTAGAGCAGTCTCTCCCAATGTTTCCATTTTAATGACATTGATCTTTAGAAGAAATCAATGGACTGATTGAGTCTCATTCTAGATTTGTCTGTTTGTTCCTGGTGTTAATTTTCTGTCCCTGAATTTCTTGTAAACTGGAAGTTAAATCAAAGGTTTGACTACAGCCAGATGAAATGTGTTTCAGAAGAATACTTCATAAGTGACACAGTGCACCTCACATTGTGTCACATCAGGGACATAGAAAGCATTGGCTTCCCATTATTAAAGCAAGGAACTTGATCTCGGTTAAAGTAGTGATGGCCAGATACCTCCACTGTAATGGCATGGTCTTCCTTTTGCAATTAGCAAATAGTCTGTGGGGTGTTATTTTGATGCTTGTAGAATATACTGTTCCCCAACCACCTTTCGGTTAATGGTTTTAGCATCTAATTTGTCATTAGGAAGTGCAAAATGGACATTTTTTTAATTCAATCTTTTCTTCTATATTTTTTAGCTGGTATTCTTCTGTAAAAAGAAGCTTTCCTTCATCAACTGTAAATAAACTAAACTTTTTCCCAAAAAAAGAGAAGAAAAATGCATTATTAACTATTTTCAGAATAAAGAAAAGAAAGTTTTGATTGGAGAAGAAGGGGAATAATTTTATTGGAAGAGCTTAGGAGTAGTAGGCATGTCCCAGGATGACAGGAGAGCCCGGGTTCCTGGGAGACCCATGAGAGAGGGACGCTGGAGGTTGGAGGGAAACTGGGATAAGTCATCTGTTCTGCAAGCACCTGCCAAAGGCTTGGAGTAGAAACCCCCCCTCCCCTCCATTTGCCACTCAGTTATCTTTCACCTTTGGTAGGTGGGCTGCAGAATGTTGATGCTGATTTCAGATAAGTGATCATGTTTCATTTACAACCAATACAGAAATACTGAGTGGCTACAGAACAAAAGAGGCTACATGGACTGCTCTGTGTGAAAGTGCTCAGAAAATGTAGCACAGTAAACAAAAATGAGGCATTATTGTATATTTTTGCTCTTACAAATAGTTATTTTTTCAGTAGTTTAATAATTTAATGAAAAAAAGTTTTTGAATCACTGTCTCATTTAAAATTTGAGATCATTGGCCGGGCATGGTGGCTCACCCCTACAATCCCAACACTTTGGGAGGCCAGGGCGGGTGGATTGCCTCAGGTCAGGAGTTCGAGACCAGCCTGGCCAACATAATAAAACCCCGTCTCTACTAAAAATACAAAAATTAGCCGGGCATGGTGGCACGTGTCTGTAATCCCAGCTACTTGGGAGGCTGAGGAGGGAGAACTGCCTGAACTCAGGAGGTGGAGGTTGTAGTGAACTGAGATGGCACCACTGCACTCCAGCCTGGGCAACAGAGCAAGACCCCATCTTAAAATAAAATAAAATATGAGATCTTCAACTAAAAACCCAAAACTCTGAATCTAATTTTATGTTCCTGACACATTTGCTCAAAGTTAGGATGTCTTCCACATGATTACCTTATTCAAATTTATATCTCTAGAGCTTCACAAAATTCATTATCTAAACACGAAAGCAACACAATGTCATGTAAAAGAGTACTGGGCTGAGACTTATAATCTGGATTCTGGCACTAACCAGCAGTTAGAGCCAAGGACGAGTTACTTACCCTCACCCAGATTCAGCTTCTTCATTTCTAGAATGAAAGGCATAATTCCCCATGGCTGTAGAAAGTAAGCTTGGGGGCCAGGCGCGGTGGCTCACACCTGTAATCCCAGCACTTTGGGAGGCCAAGGCGGGCAGATCATTTGAGGTCTGGTGTTCGAAACCAGCCTGACCAACATGGTGAAACCCCATCTCCCAGGAGGTAGAGGTTGCAGTGAGCCAAGATGGCACCACTGCACTCCAACCTGGGCAATAGAGCAAGACTCTGTCTCAAAAAAAAAAAAAGAAAGAAAGTAAGCATGGGTTTTAGCGGCAGAAAAAATATAGGTTTGAAGCCTTAGGTTTCCTCATTCTTGATATGTAATCTTAGCAAATAAACTAAAATTCTGAGAGCTTCGATTTACTTTTTTTTTTTTAAGAGATACAAAATTTACTTTTTTAAAATGCCTTCAATACAAGTCTGGGGAAGCTCCTTTTTCCACCCAAAGAATTCACCACTATAAGCAATGATGCAAGTCCATTTATTTAAAGAGAACATTTTAAAACAGTAAAAGATTATATGCATAGGCATTTTCCAATTTCAAAGGAGTGATACAATCTTCAGGTAGCCAGAGAACTGATGAAGTTGCATCACCCTCCAAAATGCACAGCTTAATTTCTAAATGTAAGAGGGAAGGATAAAGTTTATGTAGAACAGGGGAAAAACTATTCTCAGATGACATTCCAGGATGAATCCCCACATCTTCCAAAGGAGAAGATGTATGTTGAGTTTTCTTTCTTGTTGTCCTTTCGGATGCTTCCCCAATGTGTTACTGTGATGCCCTTTCACGTTTTTCACAAAGGTGAATGAAAACTTTCTTTGAATATAGCATAATATTGGGACGTGACCTCTGGTATCTAAACTCACTGGTTCATATGTGATTGAACTTTCAACGAGAATACCCCGTGGATGTTCGTTCATACTTCTTGATGCCACAAGAAGAGAGAAGATAAAGGAGCTCAAAGAAATCCAGCAGCCCTCTGGTTACAGGACAGCAGTTCCCAGATGTCGTTCATAAGGCTGAGGCTGCAGATAATTCACAGAAGGCACTTGTCTAATTCTGACCTGGAGTCAGTGTTCAAAAAAGGCAACGGACACATTAACAAAACCACAAATCAACAAAAAGGTAGGAGGAGTCCTCCTAACACACCAGAGACCATCATTGCTTCAGATGAAGGGAAAATATTTATTGCATTCATGATTTATTGTTGTGTGATGAATTATACCAAAACTTAGTGAGTAGCTTAAAACAACAATAAACGTTTATTTTATTCAGTTTCTGTGAGTCAGCTTAGCCGGGTAGTTTCTGGCCCAGGGTGTCTCATGAGGTTGTGGTCAAGATATCATCCAGGGCTATAGTCATCTGAAGGCTTAACTGGGGCTGGATCCACTTCTCCCCCCCTCCAAAAAAAGCCAAAAGACAATAAAGCAGAAGCAGAATGTCTTTTATGATCCAGTCTTGGAAGTCATACGTTGTCACTTCTGCCACAGTATTCATTAAAAGCGAATTAGTAAGTCCAACCCACCTTCAAGGGGAGGTGAACCGGCTCTACCTTTTAAAGCAAGGAGTGTCAATTTGGAGGCACTTATTTAAATTGTGGCATAAAAACACTTAACATAAAATTTATCACCTTACCCATTTTCAAATGTACTGTCGTGCGAAGTATATTGACACTGTTGTACAATAGATCTCCAGAACATTTTCATCTTGCACAACTGAAATTCTGTACCCATTTTAAAAGTCCCCATTCCTCCTCCATCCAGTCCCGGGTAACCATCATTCTACTTTCTGTTTCTATGAATTTGCCAACTTTACCTGCCTCATGTTAGTGGGATCGTATAGTATTTGTCTTTTTATGACTGGCTTATTTCCCTTAGCATAATGTCCTATAGGATATACTGTAGCAATGTGACAAGATTTCCTTCCTTTTTAAGGCTGATTTATATTCCATTGTACTTATATACTACATTTTGTTTATCCATTCATCTGTCAATAGACATTTGGGTTGCTTCCACCTCTTGGCTACTGTGAATAGTGCTACTATGAACATGGGTGTACAAATATCTCCTCAAGATAATGCTTTTGATTCTTTTTTGGGTATATACCCATTAGTGGGATTGTTGAATCATACAGTAGTTCCATTTTTAATTTTTTGAGCAACTACCATTGTTGTCCATAGCGGCTATACCATTTTACATTCTCACTAACAGTATGCAAAGTTTCTAATTTCTCTACATCCTTGCCACTATTTATTACTTTCTGTTTCTTCATAGTAAACACTAAATTGATTTCAGGTGATAGCTCATTGTGGTTTTAATTTGCATTTATCTAATAATCACTGATATTTAGCATCTTTTCATATGCTCATTGGCCATCAGTACATCATCTTTGGGAAAATGTCTATTCAAGTCATTTGCCTGTTTTTAAATCAGGTAATTTGTTGATTGGTTGTTGAACCATTGAGATATATTTTTAAACCACAACACCTATCTTGCAGATTGTGGTGAGAACTAAAAGATTTATGTATGCAGATCATATTACCTGTCACGTAGTAGGCACTCAAAAATTATTACTTGTCTTCTTAGGGTTGTTATGTTAAATAATGTTATGTTAATAACATATGTAAAACTGCTTCTTAAATTATAAAGTGCTATGCAAATGTGAGTTAATACTACAAAGCTGTATGCAAAATATTTTAATATTTTTCTGAGGTTCTCCACACTTAAATATATAAATCTTTCCATCTCTAGACTTTATTCTGTTTTTTAGCTGTAATCCCTTTTTTCCATTTTACTTCAAGTTTTATAAAAAAAAAAAAAAGCAGCAAAAATAGAACAAGTAAAGACGGAAACGATAACTAATTTCACTAAAGCAACGTCAGAGTAAGGATCTATTTAAAAATAAAACGTGAAGAAAAGCTGCAATGGATTACACTATTGAAAAATCCTAAGAGAACCAGAACTGCCGTTCCTTCAGAGAATGTGAGTGATGTTGAAAGATTAATAACGTTTGGATAACATTAATTACAGTGATGTTGTAAACTCTGGTATTCCAGTTGCCATAACAACCCGCTATATGTTGGTTTTCTAATGACATTTCGAACAAGTGCTGAGGCGAACTGCATCACTTCAGAACTTTGATTGCTGTCACTCAGTGGTTTTAAAATTGAATTGTTTTGTTCTTAAAGAGTCAGAATATGTCACCATCTTCAGAAATATTCTCAAAATTATGGGGAGGAAATGATACACATTCCTATACAATTATAGAGCACTCAAGAAAAAGAAATGTATTTTGTTTTTAATACAAAATTAACAAGTTTTTTTCATAGGGAATAGAAAAAAAAAACAGAAAGGAGAAAGATTATGCTTCATGCTTCTCAGAAGACTTTGTTCCCTTGCAGAATTATTTGACAATAAAATTCTTTCTAGAAAAACTCACTTTTCTTGGTTATATTTCTCTTGTCTCCATTCTCTCCTATCTTTTCACCTCCCTGTTTCTTTCTTTCAATGAGTTCTTTTAGAAGCCATGGATTCTGGTCCAGGTAGATGCAACACTTTGGAGTTAGTGAGATGAGGTCATTCCTCCACCCAGCTTTCTGATCTCTCTTCTCTCTGCTGACCAACCCACTGCCCAATGAATATAATAAAAGAGGCCGGGCGCGGTGGCTCAAGCCTGTAATCCCAGCACTTTGGGAGGCGGAGACGGGCGGATCACGAGGTCAGGAGATCGAAACCATCCTGGCTAACACAGTGAAACCCCGTCTCTACTAAAAAATACAAAAAACTAGCCGGACGAGGTGGCGAGCGCCTGTAGTCCCAGCTACTCGGGAGGCTGAGGCAGTAGAATGGCGTGAACCTGGGAGGCGGAGTTTGCAGTGAGCTGAGATCCGGCCACTGCACTCCAGTCTGGGCAACAGAGCGAGACTCTGCCTCAAAAAAAAATAAAATAAAATAAAAGAAAGACCACTTGCCACTGGCTTATATCATATTGGATTTTAATATTCCCAAGAGAATATGTTAAATATATAGTGTGCCACTGACGAGAAGCAAAGCATGATTGTAACAGACATGCTTCTAAGTATTTGCTCAGCCCACAGCCTACTCTGCTCCTGCTGCCCAAGGGGCATCCCATCCACCCATTCACAAATATGAATCGTTTGATTAAATCGTAGGAGAGCACCAGAACCAACTCATCCATATGCACTGAGTTGGACAAACACATTCTCCCTTTTTCTCCTCTTTTCCCTCTTTCCTCTCCTTCTCTACAAATTCAGCTAAGGTAAATGCTGACCATTTGCAATGGTGTTTAAAGCAGAACAGTGGTGTTCTGCGGCAGAACTCTGTGCTACAGGACTCCGAAGGGAGAGTGTGCCCACTGCCTCCCTACCCACCCCTCCTACCCATCCCCACCACAGTTCCAGCAGCATCTCAGTCTATGCAGTGCATCTCAGGCAGTGGGGGTGGCATGATTCCATGTAAAGCGTATTCTATGCTCTATAAACCCTGTGCCCAATGCCATGCCATCTTAAGTAGGCCCAGGTCTGCCCCTTGTCCAAGTGTGCCATCAGCACCCTTTCAGCACTCTCTCCCCTCCCCTTTTCTCTATTCTTAAAACTCCCTTTACCTCACCCAGATATCCAAGGGCTTTGATCGTACCCTCTCAAAGCTCCCACTGTAGCCAGCTCCTCAGAGGCCTCTCAGGGAAGAGCAAAGTGAGCTAATCAATCCAGCCTAGGCTTCTGTTGACCCAGAACCAATTCAAGATGAAGGCCATGTCTTAGAAAGCAGCTGCCAGGGAAATGTATGACTTATACAATGACATCAGCTGAAACTCACAAAGATCACTGCATTTAACTCATTCCTCACCCACGGTGATGCAAGTATGCTAACCCTTCTTCTCCCAGTCTTCTCTAGATGATCTTCTCCACTTGAGTTTACTAGAATATACATGAAGAAGCTAGTGGAGCAGCCTGTGCCTGTTATTTTCTCCTCCCCACTGCTGAAGTCACTCTCCACCCTTCTCATCCTACTCTTTTGCTGGGGACACTGAACTGTATGAGTTTCATCAATGGACTCCCTTGCCCTTTGACCTCCAGTTGGGTTCTGCCAATTAGAGATCCTTAACAGGAGATAAGAGGGAGGGAGAAGGAGCGGAGGCTGGGGTATTTATGCTTCTGGCTAGATTCCTGAAGTACTGTCTTGCAGTCATCTCTATGTGATTCTCTCCATTCAGGTTCCAGTAACTGATCCCTCCTCATATCATTTCTGGTGAGGAGTCTAACTGAACTCAGTGGTGCTACATTCTCCTTTATGGACTCCATAAACACTGCTCATCCTTTGTAAACAGTCCCTTCACTAAACCTCCTTCCAATTGTTCTAATGCAAATGGCCCAACACATTCCTCCTGGGATCCTGAAATGATTGCTTAAATAATGTGGTCTATCCTATCTCCCCTTCCTGCTTACAATGGCCTTGGGCTCCATCCTACCTCTGCTGCCTTTAAGATTGGTCTACCGTAAACTACATCCACATAACCCCAAGATTGTCCCTTCATGCCTAACCCACAAAGAGAGGTGATAGGAGTTAGGCTGAGGAGTGGGGATAGGGAAAGACAAGGCTCAGCATGGTCCCTGGTAACCTTGTAGCTTCCAGGCAGATGAAGTGCAGGGTGGAGGCAGGCTGCTCTGGGCCCAACTGGGAGGGGGGCTCAATCAGAAAGGATATGGGTTGAGCTCAAAACGCCTGAGAGCAGTGGCACTCTGGAGCAGATCAGAAGCCAAGACTCTAGGAACAGCATGCAAATCTGTCTAGGGAACATCAAAGGCTCCTGCCCAAGTCTGAGCGAGTGCAGACAGACAGGCTGGTTGTCAGGAGGCACTGATTGACAGGGGAGAGGAGTGAATCAAATATGAAGCAAAGCAATGATCAAATAGCTCAATCTGTACATAGTAATAGATTCCTACAGACAGAAATTTAAGTCATAGACTATCAGAGTTGGAAGGGGATTTAGAAATCACACACTTCAATCACTTCACTTTTAGATGAGGACTATCAGACTGTAGATACAGGGGTGATGAGTGCAGAACAAAGACAAACACCCAGAACTTCCCACTTCTAGGTTAAGGATTTACCTGTGAAATCCATGCCCCTAAAAAGACAGGTGGATTCTACCTTTTTAATATTTTTAAACCAAAATAGCTTTGAATGAAAACGCGATGTTATGACCTCGATATTTTTATATCAAGTATATTTTCAACTGGTCACTAGAAAAAAAGTAGATGTAGTAAAAAGAATCTACACAGGATCAAACTGATAATAGCTAAAATTATACATGTTAACTTTGATATTGACAAAAACTGACAGAAGAATCTCATTGTGTTGGTAAGTCTCAAAAGTACAAAAGTGAACCCTTTTAAAATTGCACTTTATAGAAATAACACAAAATAAAACTGACAAAGGCAAAAGCTTTACACAGAAAAACTTGTTATTGACTTCAAAAATTGACAAAAGAATCAAATCTTCTTGTCAAAAATTATACCTGCAAAATCTAACCCAGGAAAATTAGGTTTGGTAGAAAATGACTACAAAAGAAACCTCAAAATTGCTGATGCTAAAGTTGGAAAGATTTAATATGGACACAAAATGTGATCACTGAATAAAATCTAAATTATTTCAGTAAAATAAAAATACTGAAAATTGTTTAATGGCACAGGAAGAAATTTGATCAAAGAATTACATTAATTTAAGACAGTTGTCTCTAGAAAATAATTTCTTAACAATATTTCCAGAAATGTTGGAATAATTCTGATGAAAATGTTTGTTTTCATTCAATAAAAATGTCCTCAGGGTCAAAACAACTGAGTGAGAAGTACCCGATGTGCGACTTCTCAGGTAGCCGTCACTGCTTCCGGTTTTATACTTATCAAGTTTAAAGAAATCTAAGATCGCTTTCCAGGATCCTAACTACTTGCCTAGATCAAAATAACATGTGCTTAAGTTAATTATTTCAGCTGGTTGATAAAATCAAAGTTTATCAGAAAGCATGAAAGTTCAGAGATCCCCTTACCACTTCAAAGGGAGTTTGTACTTTAAAATCAATTTACACATCACCTCACACCCATTATGATGGTCACTAGTTAAAAAGAAAACAGAAAATAACAAGTGTTAGCACCAATGTGGAGAAATTAGAGCCCTTTTGCACTGTTGGTGGAATGTGAAATGATCCTGCCATTATGGAAAACAGTATGGAGGTTCCTCAAAAAATTAAAGCTAGGATTACCACATAATCTAATGATACGGTTTGGCTCTGTGTCCCCATCCAAATCTCATGTGGAATTGTAATCCCCACATGTTGAAGGTGGGGTCTGACGGGAGGTGATTCAATCATGGGGGTGGTTTCTAATGGTTTCACATCATCCCTCTAGTATTGTCTCATGACAGAGTTCTCACGAGATCTGGGTTTTAAAGTGTGTAGCATTTCCTCATTCACTCTGTCTCTCTCTCTCCTGCCACCACGTGATGTGCCTGCTTCCCCTTCACCTTCTGCTGTGATTGTAAGTTTCCTGAGTCCTCCCAGTCATGTTTCCTGTACAGCCTGCAGAAACTGTGAGTCAATTAAACCACTTTTCTTCATAAATTACCCAGTCTCAGGTAGTTCTTTATAGGAATGTGAGAATGGACTAATACAGCCAACAATCCCACTTGAGGGCATATATCCAAAAAAGAATTGAAAGCAGTATCTTGAAGAGATGTTTGTGCATCCGTGTTCATAGCAGCACTATTCACAATAGCCAAAAGCTGAAATCAACCCAAATGCTCATTAACAGATGAATGGATAAACAAAAGACTGTGTTTCTTTAAGTGTGATTTTATGCTGGGATCATAGGGATCCCTGGATTTTATCCAAATGAGTGGGAAAAAAATTAACACAACATGAAAAAGTAGATTTATACTGATCATACGGGACAACACCTTTTAAGATTGTAAAAAGTTAAAACTTTTCTCTCCTCACATCACCTGTAATGATGGCACCCCACAAAGATTTTTCTCTATGTATCCTTAGTTTCGCACAATGCCCTGGCCCAGTGCTGCATCCCCATATCCTGGTTGAGAAGAATATGCCAATATTTAAGGCCACACAATAGGGTCAGCACATCAAGCTTCAGGTCTTACAGTCTCCATAAAAGAGAAAATTCTCCTTTCTCATGCCACTCTCCGAAAGCCAGGGTTCCTGAAGAGAGGATTTCTGGTGTTATTACACAAAGGAGATCCTGGAAATAAAGGTTTGCCATGGGTTATGTCCAGTACTGGAATAAACACAGAATTATTGAAGTACCTTCCTCTGTCTTCTTTGCAAACTCCTTGTTGCAGCTCCTTCCTTGCAAACGCTCTGTCTTCCTTGCAAACCCTCCATTGTAGCTCAGAGCTCTGCTTTGGCATCGTCTCCTGGTAAAGCGCTTGCTGCGTCCACCCTTCCAGCCACACTTCCTCACTCTGCTTCGCACCACTTCGGTGCTGCAGGAGTTACATTTTCTGTTGCAAAGATCAAGCAGTCTTGGGTGACCTCTGGTGACGTGGGTGATTGGAAAGCTATTTAAGGCAATAAGGAAGCACGGGCGTGACACTAGGCAGGTTGTAGTCCAGTCTCCCAGAGCCTTGGGATGTCAGTAAGGGCTCCCCCTTGAGTCAGTTATGGTAGCGCCCCCTTGAGAAGAGGGACCTTTGGCCCCTGACTCCTGACAGTGTCACACTCCCAATTCCACTTCTCTCCTTCACCTATCTGTGCTTCTGCTTGTCACCAGTTCAGCTGTTACCTCCACTTTTGTTTCGGTAAACCTAAGATTGCAAATATGTCAAACTTTTCTCTCCTCAATGTCATCTGCAATAATGAAACCCCATAAATATTTACTCTCTGTATCCTGTAGTTTTGCACAATTTTGTGGTTAGCTTTGGCCAAGTTACAGGTTCTTGATCAGTTCGATCATGGTTACTTACCAAGGTCACATGACAGAAAGTCAACAACTTATGGAAAAGGAACAGTCTTTGCTGATGTGCTTAGAAGGTAATATGTACAAACTTGCATTATTGTATATATCACAATACAGCTTAATTGTTTCTGCATAGCCCAGTCCCCTACAAGACTATAACCCTGAGGCCAGTGGTATTTCCTATATTTGCATGCTCAGCATGTAGCATAGTGCCTGGTACATGGTAGATTCTCAATAAAGCTCTGTTGAAGTTAATTGCAATGAAAGTAAAATCAAAATACCTGAATTCAAATTCTAATTTTGCTATTTATTTACTATGTGAACTAGGATAAGTTACTTAATCTTTCTGAACTTCCCTTTCCTCTTATGTAAAGAGACATAATTGTGATAAATATTAAGTAAGATGTGGGCATATCTAGCAGTTTTGTGTGGGTGTGGGTGTGGGTGTGTGTACACATATAGATATATTTAAAACATATATATATATGTATATTTAAACTGTTCCTTTGTTATACCACTGCCGTGTATTGTAATTATACTCAAATAGATCTTCTCTTCCAAACAGAGAGTAAGTTTTAAGGACAGGATCTGTGTCTTATTAACCTTTACACCTCCATACCACCACCCAAATTTCTGCATTTGGTGGGTATTTAAGATAATGAATGGCGTGAAGCGCTAACGGATTTATAAACTGTATGTGCTTAAAACCTCCATTATCTTAACATGTTTAACAATTTTTTAAAAGCAGGAAGTAAGAAGCATGACAAAAAATTATTGTCAACCCGAGTTTCAATAACTCTGGGTGCCTAGCAATCTTCTAAGAGTCAAACGAAAGCAATGTTGCCTAGGTTGCCGTTTTCCAGCGTGTGTCTCCACCTACTGTATTTACTGGAAAGTTGCTGAAGCATTCCTTCTAATCGTGAGGTTTTCAAGAGTGGATCTCCGGGACAAGCAAAGCTCTCCACGGGGCACCACAGTCTAGCACATGTTTTCAGTCACCACTAGAGGGCAGGCTAACGCTAACTTCGGGGGACTACGAAGCAAGGGCTTTAGTCTCGAAAAAATGGGTAAGCGCACCACTTGTTTCTTGGGTGTGTTTCTAAATGGAAAAGTACATGTGGGCATGTCCAGATTTGTATTTCGTGTTCCCTTGATTCGTTATTTAATCCTTCGACTCACCTTTCCTTTTGTTTTCTATTTCCTCCTTCAAGTTCTTTCTCCTCTGGAGTGTAACAAATAAACCTTTTTCTCCCGTCAAAGGCTTAACCCACAAAAATAAACCAAGATGAAGGAACAGAAGGAAACACTGCATAATTTAGTGAAAGTTGGACAGCTGAGGTTTCCTTTGGGTTTATTCTAAAATAAAGGATTTTTTAAAGGTTCAACTTGCCTAATTTTTCATACTTTGGGCAGCTTGCCAAGATGGGAAGGAAAGGGGATTTGCAGAAAGAAGAAAACTGAGTGTGTGTGTGAGTGTGTGTGCGCGCGCGCACGCATAGCGGGGCGCGTTTGTGGTTGTAGGGGATGTTTATAGGGATGGAGGAAGGAAATGAAAAGCAGATGTTGAGGAGCTGGATGGTCACAGAAAGAACACTGGTCTGCAACTATTACTGGGCAGCCGTGAGCAGTGCTGGGACACAGCTCCACTGGACAGCCACCCCTTTCTTTAACCTAAGAGCAGCCACCCTACTCACACCTCAGGCTCCTCATCAAGCATGCGAGAAATTTGTACTAGATGACCTTCTGGTTCAAATATGAGCCTGTGTTGAGCAAGAGAAAACATGGGGGTTAGAAATGCAGGATGAATATTTGTGGAGAATCTGAGAATGACAAACAGAAAGCAAGCAAGCCAACAAACACACTGTGAAGCTGGAAGAGTCTTCCAGCTGACCCAAGTGTAGAAACAGTTGCCCCATCTAGAACATTTGGAACATTTTCCCTCCCATTGTCAGGGCTCTACCACCGGACTGCTCTCTGTTCTACCCTCTGGAAAGTCCAAGGGAAAAAGGTACCAAAGCAGACAAGCGAGGATAGAGACAGTGGTGGCATTGCAGGCTGGTCTGCGTTGGGGCTATAGAACAAAAATTTCCAACCCAAAATGATAAGCTAATAAAATTCTAAACACAAACTTCCTCTAGCCAGTTAAAACAATGGTTCAAAGAAATACATACCCCTGGGGATCGTACCGCTATTCTTCCATAGTTGGTGTAAGTTCAGTGGTGTAAGTTCAGTGTTGGTTTTTCATGACTTTCGGAGGCCACTAACTTTCCATTTCACCTGCACAGTTTCAATTGCTCTAATCGTATAGTTCTTTAATAATCAGCTTGGCTATAAGTTGGAAGCTTTAACTGCTCTCTGACAATAAGTAGTAGCTAATTAATTGCTACTTATGAACTTTTTTTTATCTTAATACTTCTGAGAGTTCTCTCTAGATAATCACTGGAGAATAAGGAATTTTTACCCCCATGTGGCTATTCCCCTAAAACTAGCTATGTTTAGCTCTAAAATAGGCGCGAAAGATTGTTACTTTGCGTTCAACAAATACACAGGAAGAATTCAAAGTATTTTAAAATTGTTACATCTGCAATTTCAAGAAATCACCACTAGGGGGTGGTGCTAAATACTTAAATGGTAATTCTCAGTCCGAAAATGCAGATGTCTCAGTCTTGGAGAATCAGGATCTTCTGAGTAAGAGATTAGGAAATCTTCCCCTTTTTTAATTATTATATTTTAAGGTCTGGGGTACATGTGCAGAACCTGCAGGTTTGTTACATAGGTATACACATGCCTTGGCGGTTTGCTGCATCCATCAACCCATCATCTACATTAGGTATCACTACATTAGGTATTTCTCCTAATGCTATCCCTCCCCTAGCCACCCACCCCACAACAGGCCTCGGTGTATGATGTTCCCCTCCCTATGTCCATGTGTTCTCATTGTTCAGCTCCCACTTATGAGTGAGAACATGTGGTATTTGATTTTCTGTTCTCGTGTTAGTTTGCTGAGAATGATGGTTGCCAGCTTTATCCATGTCCCTGCAAAGCACATGAACTCATCCTTTTTCATAGCTGTGTAGTATTCCATAGTGCATATGTGCCACATTTTCTTTATCCAGTGCATCACTGATGGGCATTTGGGTTGGTTCCAAGTCTTTGCTATTGTGAACAGTGCTGCAATAAACATATGTGTGCATGAGTCTTTATAGTAGAATGATTTATAATCCTTTGGGTATATACCCAGAATTGGATTGCTGGGTCAAATGGTATTTCTGGTTCTAGATCCTTGAGGAATCACCACACTGTCTTCCACAATGGTTGAACTAGTTTACACTCCCATGACAATGTAAAAGCATTCCTATTTCTCCACATCCTCTCCAGCATCTATTGTTTTCTGACTTTTTAATGACTTCCATTCTATGGAAATGGCATGAGATGGTATCTCATTGTGGTGGTGATTTGCACTTCTCTAATGACCAGTGATGATGAGCTTTTTTTAATATGTTTGTTGGCTGCATGAATGTCTTCTTTTGAGAAGTGTCTGTTCATATCCTTGGCCCACTTTTTGATGGGGTTGTTTTTTTCTTGTAAATTTGTTTAAGTTCTTTGTAGATTCTGGATCTTAGACCTTTGTCACAAGGACAGATTGCAAAGGTTTTCTCCCATTCTGTAGGTTGCCTGTTCAGTCTCATGATAGTTTCTTTGGCTTTGCAGGAGCTCTTTAGTTTAATTAGATCCCATTTGTCATTTTTGGTTTTTGTTGCCATTGCTTTTGGTGTTTTAGTCATGAAGTCTTTGCCCATGCCTATGGCCTGAATGGTATTGCCTAGGTTTTCTTCCAGGGTTTTTATGGTTTTAGGTCTTATGTTTAAGTCTTTAATCCATCTTGAGTTAATTTTTGTGTAAGATGTAACAAAGGGGTCCAGTTTCAGTTTTACACATATGGCTAGCCAGTTTTCCCAACACCATTTATTAAATAGGGAACCCTTTCCCCATTGCTTGTTTATGTCAGGTTTATCAAAGATCAGATGGTTGTAGATGTGTGGTGTTATTTCTGAGGTCTCTGTTCTGTTCCATTGGTCTATGTCTCTGTTTTAGTACCAGTATCATGCTGATTTGGTTACCATAGCCTTCTATTATAGTTTGAAGTCAGGTAGCATGATGCCTTCAGTTTCGTTCTTTTTGCTTAGGATTGTCTTGGCTATGCGGTCTCTTTTTTGTTTCCATATGAACTTTAAAGTAGTTTTGTTCCAATTCTGTAAAGAAAGTTAATGGTAGCTTGATGGGGATAGCACTGAATCTATAAATTACTTTGGGCAGTATGGCCATTTTCATGATATTGATTCTTCCTATCCATGAGCATGGAATGTTTTTCCATTTATTTGTGTCCTCTCTTACTTCCTTGAGTAGTGGTTTGTAGTTCTCCTTGAAGAGGTCCTTCACATCCCTTGTGAGTTGTATTCCTAGGTATTTTATTCTCTTTGTGGCAGTTGTGAATGGGAGTTAACTCATGATTTGGCTCTCTGTTTGTCTATCATTGGGTATAGGAATGCTTGTGAGTTTTGCACATTGATTTTGTATCCTGAGACTTTGCTGAAGTTGCTTATCAGCTTAAGGAGATTTTGGGCTGAGATGATGGGGTTTTCTAAATATGCAATCATGTCATCTGCAAACAGGAACAATTTGACTTCCTCTCTTCCTATTTGAATATGCTTTATTTCTTTATCTTGCCTGATTACCCTGACCAGAACTTCCAGTACTATGTTGAATAGGAGTGGTGAGAGAGGGCATCCCTGTCTTGTGCCACTTTTCAAAGGGAAAGCTTCCAGTTTTTGCCCATTCAGTATGATATTGGCTGTGGGTTTGTCATAAATAGCTCTTATTGTTTTGAGATACGTTCCAGCAATACCTAGTTTAAAAAGAGTTTTAAAGGGTAGTGAATTTAATCAAAGGCCTTTTCTGCATCTATTGAGATAATCATGTGGTTTTGTCATTGGTTCTGTTTATGTGATGGATTATGCTTATTGATTTGCATATGTTGAACCAGCCTTGCATCCCAGGGATGAAGCCAACTTGATTGTGGTGGATAAGCTTTTTGACATGGTGCTGGATTTGGTTTGCCAGTATTTTACTGAGGATTTTCACATCAATGTTCGTCAGGGATATTGGTCTGAAATTCTCTTTTTTTGTTGTGTCTCTGCCAGGTTTTGGTATCAGGATGATGCTGGCCTCGTAAAATGAGTTAGGGAGGATTCGCTCTTTATCTATTGTTTGGAATAGTTTCAGAAGGAATGATATCAGCTCCTCTTTGTACCTCTGGTAGAATTTGGCTGTGAATCTGTCTGGTCCTGGACTTTTTTTGGTTGGTAGGCTATTAATTACTGCCTCAATTTCAGAACTTTTTATTGGTCTATTCAGGGATTTGACTTCTTCCTGGTTTAGATTTGGAAGGGTGTATGTGTCCAGTAATGTATCCATTTCTTCTAGATTTTCTAGTTTATTTGCATAGAGGTGTTTAGAGTATTCTCTAATGGTAGTTTGTATTTCTGTGGGATCAGTGGTGATATCCCCTTTATCATTTTTTATTGCATCTATTTGATTCTTCTCTCTTTTCTTCTTTATTAATCTGGTTAGTGGTCTATCCATTTTGTTCATCTTTTCAAAACAACCAGCTCCTGGATTCATTGATTTTTGAAAGGCTTATCGTGTTTCTATCTCCTTCAGTTCTGCTAGTTCTTTTCATTGTGATGCTAAGGTGTCAATTTTAGATCTTTCCTCCTTTCTCTTGTGGCCATTTAGTGCTATAAATTTCCCTCTAAACACGGTTTCAGTTGTGTCCCAGAGATTCCGGTACATTGTGTCTTCATTCTCATTGGTTTCAAAGAACTTATTTATTTCTGCCTTCATTTTGTTGTTTACCCTGTAGTCATTTAGTAGCAGATTGTTCAGTTTCCATGTAGTTGTGTGGTTTTTAGTGAGTTTCTTAATCCTGAGTTCTAATTTGATTGCACTGTGGTCTGAGAGACTGTTTGTTATGATTTCCTTTCTTTTGCATTTGCTGAGGAGTGTTTTACTTCCAATTATGTGGTGTATTTTAGAATAAGTGTGATGTGGTGCTGAGAAGAATGTATGTTCTGCTGATTTTAGGTGGAGAGTTCTGTAGATGTCTGTTAGGTCTGCTTTGTCCAGAGCTGTGTTCAAGTCCTGAATATCCTTATTAATTTTCTGTCTCATTGATTTGTCCAATATTGACAGTGAGGTATTAAAGTCTCCTATATTATTGTGCAGGAGTTAAGTCTCTTTGTAGGTCTCTAAGAACTTGCTTTATGAGTCTGTGTGCTCCTGTATTGGGTGCATATGTATTTAGGATATATATGCACTTCTTGTTCTTGCTCTTCTTGTTGCATTGATCCCTTTACCATTATGTAATGCCCTTCTGTGTCTCTTTTGATCTTTGTCGGTTTAAAGTCTGCTTTTTCAGAGACTAGGATTGCAACCCCTGCTTTTTTTGCTTTCCATTTGCTTGGTAAATATTCTTCCATCCCTTTATTTTGAGCCTATGTGTATCTTTACACATGAGGTGGGTCTCCTGAATACAGCACACCAATGGGTCTTGACTCTTCATCCCATTTGCCAGTCTGTGTCTTTTTATTGGGGCATTTAGCCCATTTACATTTAAGGTTAATATTGTTATGTGTGAATTTGATCCCATCATTATGATGCTAGCTTGTTATTTTGCCCGTCAGTTGGTGCAGTTTCTTCCTAGCGTCGATGGTCTTTACAATTTGGCATGTTTTTGCAGTGGCTGGTACTGGTTGTTCCTTTCCACGTTTACTGCTTCCTTCAGAAGCTCTTGTAAAGCAGGCCTGGTGGTGACAAAATCTCTCAGCATTTGTTTGTCTGTAAAGGATTTTATTTCTCCTTCACTTATGAAACTTAGTTTGGCTGGATATGAAATTCTGGGTTGAAAATTCTTTTCTTTAAGAATATTGAATTTTGGCCCCTACTCTCTTCTGGCTTGTAGTGTTTCTGCTGAGAGATCTGCTATTCGTCTGATGGGCTTCCCTTTGTAGGTAACTTGACCTTTCTCTCTGGTTGCCCTTAATTTTTTCCTACATTTCAACGTTGGTGAATCTAATGATTATGTGTCTTGGGGTTGCTCTTCTCAATGAATATATTTTTGGTGTTCTCTGTATTTCCTGAATTCAAATGTTGGCCTGCCTTACTATGTTGGGGAAGTTCTCCTGGATAACATCCTGAAGAGTATTTTCCAACTTGGTTCCATTTTCCACATCACTTTCAGATACACCAATCAAACGTAGGTTTGGTCTTTTCACATAGTCCCATATTTCTTGGAGGCTTCGTTCATTCCTTTTCATTCTTCTTTTTCTAATCTTGTCTTCACACTTTATTTCATTAATTTGATCTTCAATCTCTGATATCCTTTTTTCTGCTTGATCGATTTGGCTATTGACACTTGTGTATGCTTCACAAAGTTCTCGTGCTGTGTTTTTCAGCTCCATCTTGTCATTTAAGAACTTCTCTAAACTGGGTTATTCTAGTTAGGAATTCATCTAACTTTTTTTTCATGGTTCTTAGCTTCCTTACCTTGGGTTAGAACATGTTCCTTTAGCTTGGAGGAGTTTGTTATTGCCCACCTTCTGAAGCCTACTTCTGTCAATTCGTCAAACTCATTCTCTGTACAGTTTTGTTCCCTTGCTAGTGAGGAGTTGTGATCCTTTGGAGGAGAAGAGGCATTCTGTTTTTGAAATTTTCAGTCTTTTTATGCTGGTTTCTCCCCGTCTTCGTGGATTTATCTCCTTTTAGCGTTTGAAATTGGTGACCTTCAGATGGAGTTTCTGAGTGGACATCCTTTTTGTTGATGTTGATGCTATTCCTTTCTGTTTGTTAGTTTTCCTTCTGACAGTCATGGCCCTCTTCTGCAGGTCTGCTGGAGTTTGCTGGAGGCCCACTCCATACCCTGTTTGCCTGGGCATCAGCAGTGGAGGCTACAGAGCAGCAAACATTGCTACCTGTTCCTTCCTCTGGAAGCTTCATCCCAGAGGGTCACCCCCAAGATGCCAGCCAGAACTCTCCTGTATAGGTGTATGTTGGCCCCTGCTGGGAGGTGTCTCACAGTCAGGAGACATGGGGGTCAGGGACCCACTTGAGGAGGCAGTCTGACCCTTGGCAGAGCTCAAACATTGGGCTGGGAGATCTGCTGCTCTCTTCAGAGCCAAGTCTTGCTTGTTCTTAAGATAATATATAGATTAGTAATGCATATCTTGCAACCCTTTTAAAGATTTCAATAGATGATATAGGATACTTACTTCTTTATGTCAGTAAATTCAACTCAGGTGACAATTATTGACGCCTCTCAGGCCCAGGACCTTGCTGGCTCATACAGAGGGCTTGTGGCTTTGCCGACTCTGAACTTTGATTCTTTCTGATTTAATCTTTCTACATCCTTCAATCCAAGGGTCACTTCCTCTTATCAGTTGCACAAGAGACACCATCCCACTTGCGTGTCCTGGCAACAGCTTTTCAAGGTGCTCTAGGTCTAAAGAATAATGCCAGTACTGCTTTCCTTTAAATAAATCTCCCCAGAAATCTTCCTTTTTAAATAAGTCTCCTGAGTGAATTTAAGGTGGGCTAAGTTAGACAACAGCAATTCAACTCATTTTAACTGGTGTGAGTTCCCTCAACCCCATCCACAAAAGGAAACCTTCCTTTAGAAAATTGTCATCTTTAACTAAAAGGACAATACAAATATCCACATAGAGTGTATCCACACCCAACCACTTTTCAGCATCTCTACTGACCACCATCATCCCTTGTCACAGCCACTGAAATCACCTCCTAATCAGTTCCCTTGCTTCCAGTTCCCTGGAATCAATCTCCAGATAGTAGCTGGAGTGATCTTTTAGAAAGATAAATTCTGTCATTTCACTTGCCTGCTCAGAATCTTCTATTTACTACACATAACTCTCAGAATAAAATCTAAACGTCTTACTATGGCCCGGAAGGCCCTGCGTGAACAGGCCTCAGACTGCCGTATCATTGCCTCCCATAGCACCTTCCACCTTCATGCCAAGTTCAGATCCTCGAGCAAGCTATTTCCTCAGCCTGTCCCCAAGATCTGCAGGGCTGACTCCTTCCTTGTCTGCTCAAATGTCACCATCTCAGAGAGGCTTTTCCTTTACCTCACCACCTACCATCGGTCCTGCCAGTGGTGGCTGGGGGTCAGGGACCAGGAGTCAGGGAGGGTTATTAGAAAGAGACAGATTTTGTAGGTCCTTTTACAGTCACAGAGCAGGAGCACAGTATGTATTTGTTGAATGAATAAATGGATAAACTTAAGCTAAATCTAAGTACAAAGTGGGAAAATATTAGTATGTGTAGGTGCAAACTGGGACCCCCTCTTTATTATTATAACTATGCAATGGCATTTTAATAAGTTTTCCATACACATTCAACTTTAACATGGCTACCCTTGTTTTGCCTCTTAGGAGTGATTTTCCATAGGGACTTGGGAGAGATGGACCCTTCCAAAACAGGCACTTCAGAATTTTCAGGGCCCAGGGGATATATAAAGTTGAAACTGCACACTCAATATATGTCATTATAATATTTTAATTACTTAATTAATCGTACCTTTAATATGAATAAAGACTTAAGAAAGCAGATTTCAACAAAATATTCTGGTACTGTCTATCCCTAGGGAATTAACGTGATCCTCTTTCTTGGAGCTGAAGGTTTCTGGTGTATGGCTCTCCAGAGCCCTCTCCACCCTCATCTACTCCGCTGACCCCATGCCCTGGGAGGCTGACCTTCATGGATTATTGCATCATATGGGTTCCCTTGGTCTCTATTTCATTTTAGGGTTTGGCCAATGGAAAGTATCACCAGAAATTAAGAGGATGAGAGAAAAGAGAGAGTATCAGGGGAACCCACTACTGATAACTCACATGGGTGAATTCTATTTCCCTAAGTGTCAGCCAGTCTGAGAAATAAAAGGAAAGAGTACAAAAGAGAGAAATTTTAAAGCTGGGTGTCCGGGGGAGACATCACATGTCAGCAGATTCTGTGATGCCTCCCAAGCTGCAAAACCAGCAAGATTTTATTAGTGTTTTTCAAAAGGGGAGGGAATGTACGAATAGGGTGTGGGTCACAAAGATCACATGCTTTAAGGGCAACAAAAGGTCACAAGGCAAGAGGTCAGGGTGAGATCACAAGGTCAGGGTGAAACGAGAATCACTAATGAACTTCCATATCCCGCTATGTACGCATTGTCATTGATAAACGTCTTAACAGGGTTCAAGAGCAGAGAACCAATCTGACTAGAATTCACCAGGCTGGAATTTCCTTATCCTAGCAAGCCTGGGGATGCTGCAGGAGACTAGGGCGTGTTTCATCCCTATCTACATCTGCAGAAGTAGGACACTCCCAGGGCAGCCATTTTAGAGGCCCCGCCCTGGGAATGCATTCTTTTCCCAGGGCTGTTAATTATTAATATTCCTTACTGGGGAAAGAATTCAGCGATATTTCTCTTACCCGATTTTGGTAATAAGAGAAATATGGCTCTGTCCTGCCCGGCCCACAGGCAGCCAGACTTTAAGGTTATCTCCCTTGTTCCCTGAAAATCGCTGTTATCCTGTTCTTAAGGTGCCCAGATTTCATATTGTTCAAAGACACATGCTCTACAATTTGTGCAGTTAACGCAATCATCACAGGGTCCTGAGGATATACATCCTCAGCTTACGAAGATGATGGGATTAAGAGATGAAAGACTGGCATAGGAAATCACAAGAGTATTGATTGGGGAAGTGATAAATGTCCATGAAATCTTCATAATTTATGTTCAGAGACTGCAGTAAAGACAGGCATAAGAAATTATAAAAGTATTAATTTGGGGAACTAATAAATGTCCATGAAATCTTCACAATTTGTGTTTTCCGCCATGGCTTCGGCCAGTCCCTCCGTTCAGTGTCCCTGACTTCCCACAACAAGAGTGTGTGTTATTTATTCTCCAGGTCCCCTGTAGATTGGCAGTTGCTGCTTTCCTCTACCAAAGGGCCCAGTTAAGTCAGATAGCTTCTGCTAAACTACAAGTCTCTCCAGGGTCCAGTGAGTGCCCCCTTCCCTTGCCTCTTTAGGCCTGAGGATGGTCATGGCTCTCTGCAGTTACTGGCTCCAGAATGACCCCCAATCCTGCTCGCACCTTTGTAAACAGCACCTTCATTAATCTTTCTTCAATCACTCCTTTGGAGTAAGCAATTAGTCTACTATATGAACTCAGATGAATACGCTATTTTTATTTTTATTTTTTGAGACAGAGTCTCGCTCTGTCACCCAGGCTAGAGTGCAGTGGCACGATCTTGGCTCACTGCAGCCTCTGCCTCCTAGGTTCAAGCGATTCTCCTGCTTCATGTTCCCAAGTAGCTGGGATTACATGCCAGTGCTACCACACCCAGCTAATTTTTGTATTTTTAGTAGAGACGGGGTTTCCCCATGTTGGCCAGGCTCATCTCAAACTCCTGACCTAATGATCTGCTCACCTCGGCCTCCCAAAGCGCTGGGATTACAGGCATGAGCCACAGCGCCCAGCCCAGATGACTACACTTTACGAGGGTGGTGTTGCTGTTCTAGTCTCTTTCTAACGACAAATAGATCTTAAGTTGCTCAGGTGACTACATTTCAGTCCTTTTCTCTCATTGTCTCCACACTGTCTTCTCATTCCCCTCCCATCCCAAGCTGTTCTCAGCAACAGCTTCACTAATGCTTACCCATGCCTGTGCAAAAGCCAGCACTCCCAGAAAGTCCTAGCATTCTCCAACTCTCTACAAAAAGGGTCTTGGTTTTTGTTTTCTTTCATAATACTCATATTTTAGGCAAGGAGAGTTTTAAAAAAGAATCAGCTACTAAATATTCTTTAAAATGACTATCCCACACCTGTCACCCTGTTTATTCTCAACACCCTATAAATGATACCGCTTTAGGCAAGACTGGTTGTGTGAGCATTTAACCAACAAATATCAGCAACTGGGAAGCCCATAAATAGCAGCAGAGAGGACAAATAGGATGACTCAGTAAGCCCTCTGAGTCAGACTGGCAGAGGGTGGCCTTCCTTCATAATTATGGGGCATTAAACCCATCATCTGTGAAGTCACCTCCGAGTCTCATCTAACCAATATCATGCATCTAGTTTTCTTTGAAGATGTGCAATCTTCCTCCTTCTAGCTACTAAGAAATTAAAGTGCTTGGGCTGAGAGAGCTCCTGTAAGCTAATAGTCTATGTTTTCAGTAATTAACCCCTTTCTGAGATTGGCTGATGTTCATGGTTTTAGCTGGTCTTAGTTCTGGCTTGGGCACCCTTGACTGTGAGTCCTCAGATAAGTCACCTCATCTCACTGAACTTCTTTCATCTGTGATGAGATAATAAAATTTGCCTAGCTACAGAGTTGTCATGAAGATTAAAATGAATTTGGCCAACTACATGACATTTTGGAAATGGCAAACTATACAAACAGGAAATAGACTAGTGATTGCCAGGGACTCCAGGATGAACAGGTGGAACACATCATATTTTTAGGGCAGTGAAACTATTCTCTATGATATTCTAATGGTGGATACATGACATTTTACATCTGTCAAGGCCCACGGACTGCACAGCACAAAGATGAGCCCTGATGTAAACTGTGGACTTCATTTAATAATAATGTATCCATACTGATTCATCAATTGTAACAAATGTACCTCAGTAATGCCAGATATTAATAGTAAGAGAAACTGCAGGGGGAATTAAGTATAGGTATGTGGGAATCCTCTGCACTTTCAGGCCAATTTTTATGTAAACCTAAAACCGTTCTAAAAATATTTTTTTTGTGACATTACCAGGCCAAAATGAATTAATTAATTTAATTTAAAAAGTAAAATAAAAATAATTGTTAAAATCAGTTTGGATAAGATATGTGAAAGTATTTGAAAAACTCTAAAGAGCTAAATAAACATAAGGCATAATACCCAAATGATCTTAAAGAACTTAATTGTGAAAGTTCGTTTGGGGACCTGACAAGTAGAGCCCCAGGTGATGTCTTAATTACCTGTCTTCACGCCTTCGAAGTTGGTTGAGATAGAAGTAGTGGGTAGGACTTCTATGTCCAGTTTGCCTTCACTGCTGACTGAAAAGATTTCTACCAAATCCAAGTCATGGTACAAATATTCTACCCTTCACACAACTACTACCTCTGAAATTGCTCAGGAAAGTTTAATACACATTACACATACACACTACCTTTCAGCATGTTTCCTTTTGATTCTCTGCAGCTCTCACCCTGTCCAATATTTAGCAGTCATGTTTGATTAAGGTCACATTTTTCAGAGGTGAAAAAGCGATGAGAAGATTTCAGGATTAAGTTCAGGATTAAGTTCAGTTAGGTTAGGAAGGAAAATCTTTTCTCCTTTTAAGCCAGAGAATGCCTGACATAGACAAAGCTTCTTACAGTGTTTCATTTTTGGGACTCAGGGGCTGAAAGGGTGGCTATTGCTGGAGCCTGGAAAACATTATCTCTGATGCCCACCATAACCATGTCAGGTAGGGAGGATAAATTAGGGCAAGAAAGAGGACCAGTGGGGTCAAAAATTAGCATAGGTCATACAGAAATGACAGAGAGGGATTCAAACTCAAGACAGAGGAAGCTGTTGCTCAGGCCTTGCGAAGTGAGATTAGCTAGCTAATTTCAGCCAACTTATTCTGGGATAGTGGTGGTCAGTTGCATTTCCTCTCCTGGATAATGCTTGTACTTTTGACAAGAACCTTCAAAGCTTTTGAAAAAGACCTTCAGTGTTCATCACACAATGATCGTTGGAACTCTGTTCTAGGAGCTATTAATAGACTTGCTATGAAAAAAGAAGTTCTATGGTCAAATAACTAGGAAATGCTGCACATGATGGAGCCCTTTGTGAACAATTATGACACACATTCGCACGTTGCAGGCTCTGGGCAGCCTGCAGCTAAGAAAACTAGTTAGTTCCGTTTAACTCCAACATGTCCCAGGCTTATGTGTATATTGAACACCTTTTACTGTATGCTTATTAACATTTCCTTGAATACCAGCATGGGAAAAAATTGGTTTTAAAAAAGGAAGTGGGCTGAGCACACTGGCTCACACCTATAATCCCAGAACTTTGGGGAGCCAGGGCAGGCAGATCCCTTAAGGTCAGGAGTTCGAGACCAGCCTGGCCAACATGGTGAAACCCTGTCTCTACTAAAAATACAAAAATTAGCTGGGTGTGGTGGTGCATGCCTGTAGTCCCAGCTATTTGGGAGACTGAGGCACGAGAATCACTTGAACCCAGGAGGCAGGGGTTACAGTGAACCGAGATCACACAACTGCACTCCAGTCTGGGCAACAGAGCGAGACTCCATCTCAAAAAAAAAAAAAGGAAGCAACTAATGGTGGAAGTAAAGCCACCCTGACATGATAACAAAAGAGTCATTTTGGGGAAATGACCTCATATCAGCAGTTTTCCCACTCATCCAGAGGTGAGTACGGTGCACTCTCCACGTAGTGACAATAAATAGATTTATTAAATAAATCAATCCCGTGTCCATGACTTCCCCACAACTCCATGTTATATCCTATTATCATCTATTAGGTATTAAAGTGCTCTCAGCCAAGGAGCACTCGGGTGTTAGCTCTAGATTCTGAGGTAATACTACCGGAAACTAGAAAACAAGGAGAAACAGGTGTCTGAAAAGAGAATCAGAACAGAGAACAGAGTCTGATGTGAGGAACTGAAGAAAAGCAAGCTGTGAAACTGACATCTCTTGCATTGCCTCCACTCACTATCTGACTATGAAGACAGAAACAGCTAGGTATTAGTTGGTGCAAAACTAATTATGGTTTTTGCCATTAAAAGTATATTTAAGAATCAACATCCCTAATGAAAGGTACTTGAAGTTTAAGCAACTCTAAATACTAATAAGATACATAGTGTTTGCACATAGAAGGATGGAAAAACAGGCAATGAGAAAGACTTCTTTGCTGCATATAACTGTCAGTGAATGCGGAAGCTTAGTTGTTTAGAATCTAGTAGTTCAGACCAGTTTTCAAAACCACTCCCAATTTCAGGGCACAGAATGTCTTAGTAACACCCACAAGTTTCATCTAATGAACATGACTAAAGCCAGAAAGCAGCCCTGAGGTTTTTCCGCAGAGAGTCTGCCCTGCCTGGGGTCATACATGCCCCTATGCAAAGTGGGCCCAGCAGCTGTCCCCTCCTGGTGCTCACCCTGCGGGGGAGCAGAGTCAGGGTGGAAACCTGCTATGGGCAGAATGAGGCTGGGCTGGGCTGGAATGAGCCACTCCCTCAGAGAATCTAAATGAGGATGAAGAATTTCTGACCCAGCTAGGGGCCAAAACCCATCCAAGAATAGAAGTGGAAGGGACTCAAGCTTTTTAAGTTTCTTCCACAGCAATCCAGATTCCAACATTGTTTCTAAGGAGGCTTTTGTTTCCCTGGAGAATTCTAGTTTCAAAGTGGACTTTCTTGCACAAAGAGGGATTCAATAAAATTGGTTGTGTGAGTGAGTGTTAAGTGTGAATTCAAAGAAGAATATTAGGCTGGGTCTCAGGCATACATTACTATTACACTAGGTATCTTATTAGTACTCAGAGTGGCTTAAACTTCAAGTACCTTTCATTTGGGATGTTGGTTCTTAAATATACTTTAAATGACAAAAACTGCAATTACTTTTGCACCAACCTAATGCCTAGATGTTTCTGTCTACATCTCAGAAGCCAGAGGTGCCTCATGAGAACACTGAGGTAGCCAGACAAGGACCACATCCAGACAGGAAGAGCACACAGCACAGCGGCTGTGAGCATGGGTTTTCCATGAGATAGACTCAGTTAGAATCTCAGCCTCAACACTTACTAGCTGTGCAATCTGGGGAAATCTTCCCGTATGATCTTGCTGAGCCTTGGTTTCCTTAACTGTAGAGAGACTAAGAATCTCTAATTCACTTGGGGATTCAATGCAATCATATGTATCACAGGCCAGGCACGGTGGCTCACACCAGTAATCCCAGCACTTTGGGAGGCTGAGGTGAGTGGATTGCTTGAGCCCAGGAGTTTAAGACCACCCTAGCAACATAGTGAAGCCCCATCTCTACCAAACACACACACACACACACACACAAACCAGCCAGGCATGGTGGCATATGCCTGTATTCTCAACTACATGGGGGACTGAAGTGGGAGGATCTTAACTTTGAAATTTGAGGCTGCAGTGAGCCAAGGTGGCACCACTACACTCCAGTATGGGATACAGGCGTGAGACCCTGTCTCAAGTAACAATAATAATACATACAGTATTTAGCATTTTACTCGGCATATCGTAAGTACTTGATATATTGTAGTCATTATAAAGGTCAAATTTCTAGGACTAGGTTAGAAAATATGAGGAAAATAGACAAGTTCATAGTAATTAGGAAAGAGAGAAAGTTAAACTCTCCTATGACTTGATAAAATGTCTGCATAAAAAGACAATTTCAGCAGGGTTGCATCAGATAAATTGAACCCATCCCCTGCCATATTTGTCCCTGGGCCTTTATATCCTCAGCATGACATTGAACTGATAGGACCAGAAGGTACTGGGAGAAATGTAAAGATGGGATGTAACTGAATTTGGGGGGGGTGATTTGCTTCCTAGAAATTCTTTGTTTTTCAGAGAAGAGGGCCAAACTGATTTTGTCATGAAACTGGCATTTTATGATCATTTTTAAACTTCTATTACAGTTTTAAATAAGTTCCTTGCAGTCTTCAACTTTTACAAAGTCTTTCTGGAAACAGGGTCAGAAAACAAAAAGGGTAAAGCCAAATCCCTTTCCCCTGACAGTTGCTGTGCTAGAAAGACAGACCGGGCTCCCTCTCAAAGCTGGCTGCCCTTCACTTCCCAGTTCCCCTGGTTCCTGTGTGCCATTCAGACACCCCACTGCAGTGCTTTCAGCCCATAGGATACAAAGGAAAAGTTCAAGGCTATTGTTATAAAACACAGTTATAAGATCAATGGAATGGTTTTGAATGCATTTGCTTGCTAATGGGAATTTTTACAAGAGGGAAATAAAAGAGAAATTAGTTCAAATTTCCCTAGACAGATGTCTTAAAGAAATCTGAACCTTCCAAAATGCTACCAAAAAGCTTTTCTAAATTCTGCAAACAAAGCAAAATTATTGTTAGTTAAATGCATAATGTTTATGATCACCAGCATATTAGTTTGAGAGCAAATTTACACCACAATAGAGTTGTATTTTCATGTACTGTGAGTACATTTTGTCAATCGTTAGAGTCCCTGCTAAAATCAAAGTAACAATATAGTAGGCCCATTTTAAAGAAGCTAGAAAAATAGTTGTACTATTTTTTTTATTGGTTTAGAAACTTGTGCTGCTGTGTTTTCTCTTTAATGATATCATTAAGTATCTGGCCAAATATCCCTGTCCAAAGGATTCAATCTTTAATTATTACATTTTTCCATGGGAATAAACACTGTCACTGAGTATTAAAATTTAGTTTCTAAAAGTACATGGTGGCCAGAAGCCTGCTGGCCTCTGAGATATTTCCACATGTTTAGCAGGGCCCAAACTAACTGAGTTACATCAGCTATTTGTTGAAAGAGTCCCACCAAAATCTGAAAGAGGCCCATAAAGGAATCAGAAAGTTTGCTTATTTGTCTGTTTAAAGCAGTGTCAAAGTAATAGATTAATACAAAATAGGGGCTGTCTATATGGTTCAGAGGAATAGTATATTTTAAAAAGATGCTATTCTTGATCAAAGTAGATCCCTGACATGATAACACATAAGAGAATTTGGAATTCTAGAACTATAAGAAATGGGGAGAGATAGGAAGGAGGCAGAAAATAAGGAGAAACCTTCAATAATCAGCTTTAGTTTAGCTGATCATCAAATGACAATATTTACTATAGTGTTTTCTGTCTTTGCTAGTTTAACCACATGTTCTATTTTTCAATTCAAGATCAGGGCATTTTTACATTCACTTTAGGTAAATCGTACATCAAGAAACATTTACTTGTATCTCCCAAAACATTCAGATTTCGTGGTAAAAATTAATGTATATGACATACATTTAGACAACAGCTACTGGTTGCCCCCTCCGAAAAAAGTCAAGGTGCCACAAAGACTGAGCTCTTGATGTGAGGAAAACAGTCATTATAAGCACTCCTGTAGTCCCTGAGAAAAAGGATTCCTTCCCTCTCTGAGGAGGAATTTATTATATAACATGAACAACTATCTGCTGAATTTTAATTCTGTCCTTTCTCAGAAATAAGTTTGGGCTCTGCGTTTAAAAACAAGCCCAGGAAATAACAGTTTGCAGGGGCCTGAAATCAGAAGTCTGCAGACTGCTGACAGGAATGTTCAATATTCATATCCATTCTACAATTGACCTCATGTATGTTTGGGTGAGGGAGAAGGGACAAAATGGAGGAAGGTGAACAAGATGGAGCAGTACCTGTTGTTTCCGGGTTCTTCATCATCAACTTACCTGCACACGGGAAAATGCAGCCTGCCCTGGAGAAGATGCAGCTCAACCGAGCCAGGTGACGTCAATCGGAAGAGATCGAAACTTACCCGGCCTATAGAGATGCCCCTATCACGCCCTTATCCCGCCCACTGCCCTCCCACTTCCAGTACCAATGCATAAAAGTCAGCTGCTGGCAGGAGCCGGCGTGACTTCTTCGGCCCCGCATGCGTGGACCGGGGAACCTCACCAGAGAGCACTGGCGAGACTTCCCTGGCCCCCCACACCTGAGGACCAGAGAACCTCGCCTGAGAGTGTGTGCATATTTGCAATAAAAGGCTGCTGCTTGCTTTCTTTTTTTTTTTTTTTTTTGAGACGGAGTCTCGCTCTGTCCCCGGGCTGGAGTGCTGTGGCCGGATCTCAGCTCACTGCAAGCTCCGCCTCCCGGGTTCACGCCATTCTCCTGCCTCAGCCTCCCGAGTAGCTGGGACTACAGGCGCCGCCACCTCGCCCGGCTAGTTTTTTGTATTTTTAGTAGAGACGGGGTTTCACCGTGTTAGCCAGGATGGTCTCGATCTCCTGACCTCGTGATCCGCCCGTCTCGGCCTCCCAAAGTGCTGGGATTACAGGCTTGAGCCACCGCGCCCGGCCGGCTGCTGCTTTCTTATGTACTTTGGCCTCATGTTTAATTACTTAGCTCTCCTAAATTAAGTTACATTAAGTTAAATTAAGACAATGTACTATAAGGCTTTTCCTCAACTTGAAATCTCAGTGGTCCCTCAAACAAGTCTCAGCATGTGTTTGCCTCATTCATGATGCTAACTCTTACTTTTGGATGAAACAAAAGCCAAAGGTGAATCCTGGTGACCCTCAACACTCCAGGAATGACCAAGCATTGATTATGGGCTCCTTGGAGAAATTCAGACAAATATGAGAAAACAAATAGGGGTGGAGCCAGAATTTAGGGTGGCGGGGTACTGAGCAACTTTTTTTCTCATTTGCCTATTTTCCATTATTGTTGTAACATGTGCTTCATTCATGACGTATGTGACAATCCAGAAGGACACCACTTTCCAGGATGACCCGTGTCTGAGTGTAGAGTTTCAGAGACCAGGCCATTCACTTGGCACAGCTACAAGAATGGTCTTTTGGAGTTTTTCAGAAGCGTTGGAGTTTCCCAGAGATACATCCTCATTGTTTGATTTTCTTACAATAATATATACTCCCTTGGTAATCACATCCACATTTTCAATTATTAGCTATATTCAAATCCTCTGGTCCCTCCACTGAGCACCGATGCTATATAGCCAACTCTTGTGGACATCCCATGGCTGGTCCTATAGCCCATCACATTCAGCAATGCTTGCCTCATCCCCCACTTTTTCCCAAACCACTCCCCTTCCTGTCTCTGCTGCCTCAGCAAACAGCACTTCCATCCAGCAAAGCTCCTCAGCCAGACACCTTGACTTTCTCTCCCTCACAACCATCCATGACCAAGCCTGTCAATTTCACCTCCTATTAATAATTTCCCTTGAACCAGTCCACTCCCCTCCATCTCTATCGCCACCATCCTGGGGGAGGAGGCCACTACCATCTCAAACCTATCTTACATCACAGGCTTCCTAACCGAAACGCTGAGCGTCTTCTAAAGCACTAGAACTTTCAATGGCTCAATCCGACCTTTCTCCCCCTCCTGCTCAAAACCTACTCCCACCGCCCTTGGTTTAACCAAACTCTTTTATACAGCATGAAAGGCATGTCTTGATCTATCTCTTTTATGTCGATAATCTCATCCCTTGCACTCTATAATCTAGTCATGCTACAACCTAGTCACTGTATTTTGGTTCCCTGTTTTGTTTTAATTTTGTTTTTTGTTTGTTTGTTTGTTTGCTTGCTTGCTTGTTTGTTTGTTTTTAGAGACAGAGTATTGCTATGTTACCCAGGCTGGAGTGCAGTGGCTATTCTCAGTCATGATTATAGTGCACCATGGCCTCAAATTCCTGGGCTAAAGCCATCCTCCCACCTCAGCTCCAAGAACTACAGGCTCACACCACAACACCTGGCCTTCTGTTTACTTCTCTTTTTCCCCTACTAAGTTATAAACTCCTCCAAGGCAAGGATTTAGTCCTGTTCACAGCTATAACCTAACACCTAACTCAGTGCCTGCACAAAGCAGATATTCAATCATTAAACTAAAATTTATTTCTCCCGTAATTTTTTCTTAAGTGTTGGTGGTTCCAATTGAAGGAAGACAACATGAATGAACAATAACAAATAAATAAAAAGCTCAGATGTGTGAGACCTGCCTCCATCCTTATAATGAAAGTTGTATTTTCTTCAAGTAATTTTTTTCCTGTTTTATGTGAGGAATTAAATATATCAGTGTGCCATAGTGTTAGAAAAGAGAACTTTGCCCTTCAGGTAATACAACACCTAAAAAAGTTTTATGTCATCTGTATTAGAAAATGTCACATTCCTAGGCTGCTTAGATACTCAGGATTCATTAGTTATTTCTCATTGCAAGTGCCAGAAAAGTACCAGAAATCCAACTCAATTAACTTAGATACTCCACCCCCCCAAAAAACTGATAATTGGTTCATGTAATCCAAGAAAAGATTGAATAACCAATACACAGAAAGGATAGTCATGCACCTAGGTCTTAGAAAGGACTCAAAACCAAGATTCAAAAGCTATCAGACTCACTGTGACTGTTCTCTTAAAACAAAAACAAAAGCAAAAACAAAAAAACCTGTATACTCTCTCTCTATTTCTCCATTCCCTATAATAGGGAAAAAAAAAAAAAAAAAAAAAAAAAGAAGCAACCACAGTATTGTTTTCTAGGGCTGCTATAACAACATACTAAAAATGAGTTGGCTTAAAACCACAGAAATCTATTGTCTCACAATTCTGGAGATTAGAAGTCCAAACTCAAGGAGTTGGCAGGGCACGCCCACTCAGAGGACTCTCAGGGAGAATCCTTTCCAGCCTCTCCCAGCTTCCCATGTTGCAGGCAATCCTTGACAGCCAGTGACTTTTAGATGCGTCACTCCAGTCACATAACCATCTCCTCCCTGCGTCTCTTCGCGTGGTCTTTCTTTTGTGTGTGTCTGTCTCTGGGTCTAAATTTCTCTTTTTTATTATATAAGGACACCAACCCTATCGATTAGGGCCTACTCTAATGACCCCATTGTAACCTGATTACATGTATAAAGACCCTATTTCCAAATAAGGTCACATTCTGAGGTACTGGGAGCTAGGACTTCAACATATCTTTTGGCAGGGGACACAATTCAACTACAACAATGAGTAATAACAGTTTCCAATATTTGCATCTAAAGTCTCCCCTACCAGAGGAAAAGTCTAGAAGTCCTTGACCTGGTTTGTGTGGTGTCCCCAACCCCTGGACCACACAACAGAGATGGGGGCAGCAGAGTTCTATCAGAACACGATTGTTTCTGTGGTCATCATATAGATGGGGAAAGTGGTAATATGGAACAGTTATGCTCACATCTGCTTCCCTTCTAGTGACAAGGAGATGGGTTAATGTTAGAGGGTAATAAAAAGATACAGACACTCAGCAGAGTGACAGGGAAACAGTCACAAGGAGAGGAGTGTTAGGTAAAAGATCAGGAAAGGAGTGTGTGTCATGACATATGAAATGTCTTCTTTAATATTGTAAGTGGGAAACAAACCACAGCATTTGTTCAATTTACTGCTGCTACAAATGAGAGATGCATTATTTTTCTTTATCGGGGTTATGGTCAACCCAATTTTCTCCCTACGTACAGCATTCCATTACATATATTTTGCTCCTAACTTATTTTATATTCCTGAGGTGAAAGCATATAAGAACAAATCAGTAAAAACTGTGGCGACATTTTGGCACCAGAAATAAAGTTCTTTTTTTTTAACATTATGAACTATGGCTAAACCAGGACAAAGGTGACTCAAAATTTCCTTAACTTAAGCTGGGTGTGGTAGCACCTGCCTGTAGTCTCAGCTACTCAGGAGGCTGAGGCAAGAGGAGAGGATGGCTTGAAGCCAGGAGTTTTAGGCCAGAGTGCACTGTGATCGCACCTGTGAAGAGCCACTGCACTCCTGGGCAACAAAGAAAGACCCTGTCTTTAAAAAAAAAAAGTTAAAAAAATTTCCGTTACTTAAAGGTTAGCATGACTATTTAGACATACATTGAAGCCAGGTGTGGTGGCTCACATCTGTAATCCCAGCATTTTGGGAGGTGGGGCAGGGAGGATTGCTTGAGGCCAAAAGTTCATGACCAGTCTGGGCAACATAGCAAAATCCTGTCTCTACAAAAAAGTTTAAAATTAGCTGAGCCTGGTGGCATGCACCTGTAGTCCTAGCTGCTTGGGAGGTTGAGGCAGCAGGTTCGCTTGAGCCCAGGAGTTTGAGGCTGCAGTGAGCTATGATTATGCAGCCTGGGTGACAGAGAAAGACCTTGTCTTTAGAAAAAATAAAAGTAAAAATAAAAATAAAGATAAAAACATACATTGCAATTGTTCTAATTGTCAAATTTATTTGCTCCAAAATAAAACGGGGCAGGTCTATTTTGGATACCATTGAAACTCCACTATTAAGGAAACTGTGTTTTAAAGTATTTTTAATTATAGAAAAATAATATTTGTTAATTTATAGACATTTTGGAAAAATCTGTGAAAGACTTTAAAAAATAAAAGTCACCTATAATCCCATCACTAATTACCGTTAACATTTCAATATCTTTACTTACTTGTTTTATTTATATAAGTAAATTTTTTTTTTTTTTTTTTTTTTTGAGACGGAGTCTCGCTCTGTCACCCAGGCTGAAGTGCAGTGGCCAGATCTCAGCTCACTGCAAGCTCCACCTCCCGGGTTTACGCCATTCTCCTGCCTCAGCCTCCCAAGTAGCTGGGACTACAGGCGCCCGCCACCTCGCCCGGCTAGTTTTTTGTATTTTTTTTTTAGTAGAGACGGGTTTTCACCGTGTTAGCCAGGATGGTCTCGATCTCCTGACCTCGTGATCCGCCCGTCTCGACCTCCCAAAGTGCTGGGATTACAGGCTTGAGCCACCGCGCCCGGCCATAAGTAAATTTTTAAAACTTTACAGAATTACATATATATTATACAGTTTTTGTTTTTTGTTTTTGTTTTTGTTTTTTTGAGACAGGGTCTCACTCGGTCACCCAGGCTGGAGTGCAGTGGCATGAACATGGCTCTCACTGCACTTCTGCCTCCTGGGCTCAAGGGATCCTTCCGCCTCAGCCTCTCGAGTAACTGGGACCACTGACACAAGCCACCACATCCGGCTAATTTTAGTATTATTTTGGTAAAGTTCTGCCCTGTTGCACAGACTGGTCTCAAACTTTTGGGCTCAAGCAATCCTCATGCCTTAGCCTCCCAAATTGCTGGGATTACAGGCATGAGCCACTGCGCCCAGTCAGATTCATATTAAACTGTCTTATGTCCTCATTTTTTCGTTTTATATTTTGGAAATACCATGTTTAATCACAGCATAATATTCTACAGTATGCCATAATTCATATAAACACTATTTCATTGTTGGACATGTAGGTTGCTTATATTTTTTATTATAAGGATTCACCAAATATATATATGCACAGTTTTATTGTAAGCACAGCTTATCACCCCTAAAAGAGATGCAAAGCTTTTGGCCATCACTAAGCAAATTTCAATTTATTCTATACAATCTGCCTCTAAAATGAGATAAAATATCAATCATCATAAGAAATATACCAAAATGCATACATACAATTAACAAACATATCTAATTCCTAATTACAAATTGTCTCATATATCGAAAAGCACATTATTCAAGTTCCTTGAGGGCAGGCACAGCGGCTCACACCTAGAATGCCAGAACTGTGGGAGACCTACGTGGGAGGATCGCTTGAAGCTGTTACAGTAAGTGGCAGTAAGTAGCTAGTCAGACATGAGCAGGGTGGAGCAGGACCAGACAGGAGAGGGGAGGAGTGGGCAGGAGAGGGAAGGAATGGGCAAGAGAGGGTTCCCCTATCCCCCACCCAGGAGTCTTGGGCGGGCAAGGCAGTTGTTAACTGTCTCTCTAAAGTAATCATTGGTCCTAGCCGGTGCTAGGGAAAGGCAGCTCCAAATAAATAGAAAACACTGGAAACTGATCAACTTCTGGCTAAGCTCTCAGGACTGGGGAGAAGTAACCCAAGATCCTGGAAGTATGCCGATGTATCAAACCCCAGATCAAAAGGTCTAACCACACACTTACCTTTCAGGTCACCCACTTGGCCCTCTTCCAAGTATACTTTTCTCCCTTTCATTTCTGCTCTAAAGCTTTTTAATAAACATTCACTTCTGCTCTAACACTTCTGCTCTAAAGCTTTTTAATAAACGTTCACTTCTGCTCTAAAACTTGCCTCAGTATCTCCTTCTGCTTTCTGCCCCTCAGTCGAATTCCTTCTTCTGAGGAAGCAAGAATTGAGGTTGCTGCAGACCCGTGGGATTTGCCATTGGTAACAAGGCCAGGAGTTCGAGACTAGCCTAGAAAACTTGGCAAGATCCTGCCTCTAAAGAAAAGGGGTGGGAAAAAAGTTTCTTGACTCTCTTCAGATCTTTTGGAAATCTTATCCCTTGCTAATACATATTTGTAGAGTCAGAAAGAGGAGATGGAATTAATTTCTGCATTGATGTTTATATTTTGGTAGTATGTGGTCATGTCGAAGGGCTACATATTCCACCTCTGCTCCAGAGCTGCTTATCCAAGTTCTCTGGGATATAGCTAGTATAACTAGGAATTATGTCCCTAGAAAGACGCAACCCTGCAGCAGCTAGAATTAGTGCAATTTAGTGAGAAGAACACAGGACTTTCTCTACACCTGGGTTCAAATCTCAATGCCAGCACTTCTGGGAGCAAGTCTTTGGGCAACTCAGTGTTTGAGAGTCAATCTACTATTTCCAAAATAGGGAAGGAGACAGATGAACACTCATTGAATACAGAGGCTTTACACAAGCGATCTCATTTAACTCTCACTAAAAAATGACCGATCCCTTTTAGAAATAAGAAAACAGGCTCCAATTGGGTAAGTAATTATTCAGATTGCTAAGGAGGCAAGGCAGGATTTAATTTTAGATCTGTCTAGCCCTAAAGCTCACATTCCCTGCCCACCCCCCGCCCCCGACATGATGCTTCCTGGACTCACTTGGACTGTGGAGAAATTAGTTAGATTTGAACATCTCCTCTAGCATAGTAAGCACAGTTTTCATTCCTGTAGCAGTTTTTGTATTATAGTTTGTTGAGATAGAGGGTTGGGATCAGGACCAGGAATGGGTTAAGTGAAAAACTAACCTCAGGCAGAAAATGTAAGGAGGGGCACAAAAACTCAGTCGTCAAGATAAATAATATTTTAATATAATATTTTTTAAAATCTAAATTATGCAAAAATCCATGAAGAGCAAAATAACATTTTAAATGAAAACAAGAACTGATAGTGCCATGTTAAGCCATATTGGAGCCTAAAAAACATACAACCCTATTCACATGTTTTTTATATATTTTTGATGTTTAATTATGATAAATGCTATGTAATAATACCTTAAGCAGATATGAATTTTTTTTCAGAACACTAGTTTTAAAATATTGAAAAAATTGGAAAGTAGGTATATTAAAACTCACATTATTTTAAGTATTTGATTTATACCAAAATCAGAATTTATTATAAATTTATTTTGCTGGTTTTAATGGAAGCAAACTCATAATTTATATTTTTATCTAAGTCAATAACCTTTTTCTTTTTTCTGAGACAGCGTTTCACTCTTATTGCTCAGGCTGGAGTGCGATGGCACCATCTTGGCTCACTGCAACCTCCCCCTCCTGGGTTCAAGCGATTCTCCAGCCTCAGCCTCCCGAGTAGTTGGTGTTACAGGTGCCCACCACCACACTCAGCTAATTTTTTTGTATTTTTAGTAGAGATGGGGTTTCATCATTTTAGGCAGGCTGGTAACGAACTCCCGATCGCAGGTGATCCACCCGCCTCGGCCTCCCAAAGTGCTGGGATTACAGGCATGAGCCACCACACCTGGCCACCAATATCTAGTTTTAAAAATACGTAAAATCATGTATCCAGTTATCTGTAGTACACATCCTTCCTTTTGCAACATGGCTCAGCACAGCGCTGGCTGGAACTATGACTTATGACAACCAGCCTCAAACATTTTCAGGGCTCTGTAAATGGAAACAGAACATCTGATCATATCTGACTCCTCAGGTCTCCTGTCACAGCTCCTTTGGATAGTAGCCTCTCTTCTCATAGAAAAATATCACTGTCAGGCTGACTTTTAGGGTCATGTTCCTAAAGGCCAATAAAGACAAGCTGTGTTCTCATGACAACAGGTGTAAATCGACCTCACACATCTGCTGACGCTCCAGAACATCTATGTGGACTTCTAAGCTTAGTCAAGCACTAAATATCTGAGAGTTACTATCTTTTAAATACCCCCAAATCAAGGTTTTGTATAACTTTTCTGGAGCACATATGTTCATTTAATATTTATTGAAGACTACATCCCTACTAATAAAACAATCCATACCTGGGTTTGCAGATTCTATTATCCAGCCTTATGTTTTAAAAATACCAATTAGGAGTGTATTTCATTATATATTTTGTCATTTAAAAAGCATGTATTATGTATCTTTTATGACAGTAAGGGCTATATAATAATGCCTTATACTTTTACGTTTTTTCACTTGCATTCAATGCTTATGAAGGTTCTATGAGGTAGGTAGATATTATATTTTATAGAAATTAATTTATTAAGTTTTTCTTTGAAGCTGCAGGTTATCTAGTGATCAGCCCTCTCTTTACTCACTGTCCTCTGATTCCAGTTCTAATGCTCTTTCCACACTGCCAAGTTGCCTCTTCTAACAGATACGCAGCCTAACAACATAGGATTTCAGATAGACAAGTGTAGACAAAGCAAGACTGTACGGTTGAATATAGGATGTCTAAAATGATCAAATGAATATGAAATTATGATATAACATGCCAAGGAAAAGATGAATTTTCCAGAATGGAGAGTGAAGAAGAGTCGTAGGGTGACTCAGTCCCGGACACAGTCACAGAGCTGTGGAGGTCCGGGCCTGCCGGAGAGGTGGTGCCACGTATGGTTACCATATGGCTGGGGGCAGAGGCACAGGCAGAGGTCAGAGCATGACAGCCTCACCAGAGACATAAAGTTGAGTCACAAACCTGGCCTAATCAGAATTGAGTAACAGACCAGGCTTGGAGCAGTAGCTCACACTTGTAATCCCAGCACTTTAGGGGGCTGAGGTGGGTGGATCACAAGGTCAGGAGTTCGAGACCAGCCTGGCAACACAATGAAACCCTGTCTCTACTAAAAATACAAAAATTAGCTGGGTGTAGTGGCGGGTGCCTGTAATCCCAGCTACTCGGGAGGCTGAGGCAGGAAAATCGCTTGAATCTGGGAGGCAGAGGTTGCTATGAGCTGAGATCATGCCACTGAACTCCAGCCTGGGCGACAGAGCTAGACTCTATCTCAAAAAAAGAAAAAAAGAAACAGATCAATTCTCAGAATGAATGTCAGTGAGAAGACCTAAGAAAATGAGAGACAGGCCAGGCGCAGTGGCTCACGCCTGTAATCCCAGCACTTTGGGAGGCCGAGGCTGGTGGATCACGAGGTCAGGAGATTGAGGCCATCCTGGCTAACATGGTGAAACCCTGCCTCTACTAAAAATACAAAAATTAACTGGGTGTGGTAACGGGTGTCTGTAATCCCAGCTACTCGGGAGACTGAGACACGAGAATCGCTTGAACCCAGTAGGTGGAGGTTGCAGTGTGCTGCGATCACACCACTTCACTCCAGCCTGGGTGACAGAATGAGACTCCGTCTCAAAACAAAAAAAGAAAAAAGGAAAATGAAAACGAGAGACAAAACAGACTACTGTCCATGATTTCTTTAAAAAACCAGGAGAAGATAAAACTGTTCTGGAGATGGATAGTGGTATTGGTTGTACAACAATGTGAATGTTTAATGTCACTGAACTATACACTTAAAATGGTTTAAATGGTAACTTTTATTATATGTATATTTTTAACATAATATTTATTGTGTTGTATATAATTGTGTATATATATATAGGTACAATTTTTAACATAAATAATTTTTTTAAATCAGACAGTAACTCAAGTTGACCTAATTCTCTGTACCTCAGAGGCAAATCCTCCCAGGTCCAAAAAAGAAAAACAGTCAGGAGCTGCTTAACAGTGATTGAGGTGAAGGCAGGGGAATGACACCTACCTAAAGGGACAATTTGTAAGTCTGTCAGTATTTTGGGGTTTTGTGCTTTTTTTTTACTTTTTTGAGACAGAGTCTCACTCTGTCGCCCAGGCTCGAGTGCAGTGGCACTATCTTGGCCCACTGCAACTTCTGCCTCCCAAGTTCAAGCAATTCTCATGCCTCAGCCTCCCAGGTAGTTAGGATTACAGGCGTGCACCACCATGCCCAGCTGATTTTTGTATTTTTAGTAGAGACAGGGTTTCACTATGTTGGCCAGGCTGGTCTCAAACTCCTGACCTCAGGTCCACCTGCCTGGGCCTCCCAAATTGCTGGGAATACAGGCATAAGCCACCACGCCCAGCCTAGTTCATTTGTGTTTTGGTTCTAACAATGAATGGGGTACAACTGGCTGGGGTCCTGGGATTAGAGACGCCCAATAATATGTGGGTCAGTCATGCAAACAAAAAGCTGTCTCATGTCACACATGAGCTTTGAATGTCTTTCAAGTAGATGAAAAACCTATTTACAACGATGTGAGCCTAAAACCTAACTTTAATTTACATGTAAAACACAAAATACTTTTGAGTAGCTTTAAGTGCACTGAATTTTCTAGGAATACAGTTTTTAAATGCAAAGAATATTGGACGTTGCCTCACTGAATTTTTCAGGAATGCACCTTATAAAGGTAAGGAAAACTGGGTGCTGTTTCACCCATAACTTAACCCACTGTAGTTCATCATTTTGGTAAGTTACAATACCAATGGTGGCGCCCCTTGTGGTATCTGAGTCATCAATATATCACTGCAGTATCAGTCTGAATTTGTAGGTGTCACATTCACAACGATTCTAGGTATAAGTACAAGCATCTGGCTATAACGTATGTTTACTATAAATTAAATTTTTAAAATTTCTCCTTTATGTTACCCTTAGGCCACCATCTTTTAAAATTATGTGTGAGGTTAGCTTGTATTTTCTATTCACTTTCTTTTAGAATAGAAGATATTTACAAAAGAAAAAGCATATTGAGATTGGTGAAATGTATCTACATCCAACCAGGATGGCTTGGAGTAAGCTACTGGGGATTTTCCAAGCACTTTGGGAGAATGCATGCATTCTATTGTCTGAACAGAGACCACCCATTTATCACTGACATCCTGTATCCCTTTTCTGCTGCTATCGGGGGTCTAACCTTGTCCAGACAAGCCAGAAACATCTCGATTTCTCTTCCAAGTACTCTGTGGCATCTTCACTGGAAAAGAGAAATTTCAGATGTTTGACTATTAGAGGCTTGACAAGGGCGGAGAGAGCAGACACCTAGCACAGATTGTAGTCAGAAGGAACTCTGAGGAAAAGGGCAATGATCAATCAAAAAAGGTCAGCTATAATGTGTTTCCTATCCTCAAAGCCTGCTTCTAAATTAAGGGAAAAAATTGTAAAGATGTATGCAAAAAATGTATTGCACACAATCAAAAGGATATTGAATTTAACTACAATTGCAATTATTCATGAGGTTGATCAATTTGTAGATCATTTTGAAGAATTGACAACATTTTATATGCTCCTTGGGGAGACACTGAAAACGTCATTAAAGCAAAGGAATCTCATTATCAAATGTGGTCTCTGTCCTCACTGAAAGTTAAAGAATGACTCAACTCACAGATAGTTTCCATACTTCCTTTTTAATAGCTGTACATTATATCAGTTTGCTCTCATACATGAGAATTAAAAACCATATATTTTTTTCAGAGCAATTTAAAAACAACTGTTTCGCCAAGTGCGGTGGCTCACGCCTGTAATCCCAGCACTTTGGGAGGCTGAGGCAGGTGGATAACGAGGTCAGGAGTTCAAGACCAGTGTGGCCAAGATGGTGAAACTCCATCTCTACTAAAAATACAAAAATTAAGGTGTGATGGCAGGTACCTGTAATCCCAGCTGCTCGGGAGGCTGAGGCAGGAGAATTGCTTGAACCCGGGAGGCAGAGGTTGCAGTGAGCTGAGATTATGGCACTGCACTCCAGCCTGGGCGACAGAGCAAGACTCCATCTAAAAAAAAAAAAAAGAAAACTGTTTCTTTCTATAACCACTTAAAAAAAACCATGCCCAAACTTAATCTTAATTTCATAATCTAAAATGCACTACTATAAACCAAAGATTAATTGGAAAATTTAAATTTTAATTACTTTATTGCAGTGTTGTTTGTAATCATAAAAACAAAAATAGAAACAACCTAAACGTCTCAACAGAAACATAGTTGAATAGGAGACTGTGCATTCATAAATGGAATACCATGCAATCTCCAAAATGATCTTACAGAATTACCAATGTTATTGAAAAATGTGCATGTGTCAGGCATGGTGGTTCATGCCTGTAATCCCAACACTTTGGGAGGCCAAGGTGGATGGATCACTTGAGCCCAGGAGTTTGAGACAAGCCTAAGCAACATGGTAAAACCCTGTCCCAACAAAAAATACAAAAATTAGCTGGGCCTGGTGGCACACAGCTGTAATGCTAGCTACTTGGGAGGCTGAGGCAGGAGGATCACTTGAACCCAAGAGGTGGGGGTTGAAGGGAGCCAGAATTGCACTACATTCAAGCCTGGGTGACAGAGCTAGACCACGTCTCAAAAAAAAAATGCAAGAAAGAAAGATGTACATGATATATTTAATCATGAGAACTTTACTAAAATCCTTTAAAAATGCATATATTTACACATATGTGCTTAGAAGAAAAAGGATACACACCTTTTGCATTTGTGTAACAACATTTTCTTTGGCTTCTCTGTAATTTCTAAATTGTCTGTGTATATATCACTTTTGCAGTAAAACAATGTCTTGTCAGAATAAATACATTTAACTTTTATTGACAATATTTTCTCTGGGGCTGTCATATTTTTTTCTAAGGCCTCAATAAACTAAACAACTAGACAGAACAGAAGGGTAAAAAAAGTGAAGCTCATTTTCTTTATTAGTTATTTATGACCATCATCTGAACCAATCACCCTCATGCACCAAGCTGGTTCTTCCCCACCATCCCCACCTCATGAATGGCATCACCTTACTGGCTGCCCAAGTGAGAATTTGTTATTTTTACCCATCCCCAATCCAGGGGCCCACCTCTGTCTAATATTTCTCCATAATAGCTCCCAAACTCTAACACCCTCCTTATCATTTCTACCATCTTGTTGCTCTATGACTACAGCAAGCCCTGTAACTGGCCTGTCTGCCTCCAGGCTTCTCCAGATCTAGACTTGTTTACATTGCTGTCCAAGTGAGGTTTTTAACATTCTCAGTCTTGTCATTCACTGCTTAAACTCCTTGAAGAGTTTTTACTCCCTTTGGGCGAAGGGCTATATGAAGCCCTTCAGATGCGGCCCTTGCTTGCATCTCCAGCCCCATCTCTCAGTACTGCTCTTAACACTCCCAACCATCATGAGCTAATTACTATCCTTTCAACATGCCATGCTCCTTCACACCCCTCTTCCTTTGAACACGCTGGATCTTCTGCCTGAAATGCCTTTCTCAGTTGCCTTCTAATATGGTTTGGCTGTATCCCCAACCAAATCTCATCTGGAATTGTAGTTCCCATAATCCCCACATGTTGTGGGAGGGACCTGGTAGGAGGTAATTGAGTCATGGGGGTGGTTACCCTCATGCTGCCATTCTCATGGTAGTGAGTGTGAGTTCTCACAAGATCTGATGGTTTTATAAGGGGCTTCTCTCCCTTTTGCTTAGCACTTCTCCTTGCTGCCGCCATGTGAAGGACACGTTTTCTTCCCCTTCCGCCATGATTGTAAGTTTCCTGAGGCCTCCCCAGCCATGCTGAACTGTGAGTCAATTAACCTCTTTCCTTAATAATTTTCCCAGTCTCGGGTATGTCTTTATTAGCAGCATGAGAATGGACTAATACACCCCCTTCACTCACTTTTCAGTCCTCAAAGTGCACAGCCATCCTTTACTGCCCTGTGCAGCACCTTCAGGCCTTAAGCTCTATGCAGGGATGTAAGCCACAGGAGCCACGAGCACATATTTTATACTAGGGCACACAGCTGAAAACTCACAGACTGGTACCAAACCAGCTTGCTTCTGTTCTGCTTCCACTGCCTGTCAGGACTGTGTGCTCTGGGCAAGGTACTTCAACCATGGGCCTTGGTTTCCTTATCTGGAAAATGAAAATAAAACTGCAACTTTATAAAGCTTTTCTGAAATCAAATGCAGCAATGTACATAAAAGGCAAATAAAACTCACTCTATGTTTTACCTAATTTTCTTTTTATCCTGCTCTGTGTATTTCTTAAGCCAGTCATCTTACTTCCTTTTTTATAATGCATCAGGATAGACACAAACACATGGAAACACCGTTACAAAGCCCCTGCTGACACTTCAGAATTCAGATTGCATTAGCTCCTCCAGGAAGTTTTAGTTAATCACTCTCTACTGGAGTCTCACTTAGATGATCTCCTGTGTGCTTGCATATCATCTGTGCGTACCTCTGTGTTGAGAGGAGTGGTAAGAGATGGGGCTGGAGACTCAAGAAAAGGCCACATCAGAAGGGCCTCATATATAGCCTTTCCCCTGAAGGGAGTAAAGGCTCTCCAAGGAGTTTAAGCAGTGAGTGAAAAGACCAGCCAAGAATGTGAAAAACCTTATTTGGACACAAGGCAAAATAATTACTTTCTGCCTTGGCTACCTTTTCCATTCCCTTTCCTCAAGGGAAAGAACCATGTCTTATTTCACTTGGTATCAGCAGCTCTCAGAACAGTGGCTTGACCAATACCAAGCATTCAGTAAATGTTTATTGAAGGGATGAATCAATGGCCAACCACAACCTATACCTCTTACAGCCCATTTAATGCCCTTTAGCCCCTTCCATAAGTATTTGCCTGGAATGTTTGTACGATTTTTGAAAATCTCAGAAACAACACTAGCCCTCCTCTCATGGGAAGATGTGTTTCAGGCTAACACCTGTGCTGTTGTTGATGCCATTACCCCAAAGAAGACCAACCTCTTCCTCTTGCCCATATAAGTTGGCTCTAATTTCAATGTTGCTGGAAACCTCTCCTCCTCCATAAATTCTTTTTTCAGATTGCTCCAGCCCATTGTGATCTTTCATCTTTCAAACTCCTTTAACATCTAGGGCCTACACCATTAATCTTCGCTAGTACCCAAGATACCCTGATCCCCTCGATTTGTTCTCTGCCTTTCCCTGCTCTTCTTCCCAAGAAAACAAACACTTTCCAACTTTATCACCAGGGCTCCTTTGCCTTCTGGTTTGCATTTGGGTTTAACCAATAGAAGGCACAGATAGGCAATAGATGGGTGGGAGGACAGAGTGGTAGGGAATGTCTTCCCTTGCTTGGCCCATTCTGTAGTATTTGAGTCCTTCCACGACTGTGGCTTCTCTAGGGCGGCCCCTCTTCAAAGGCTCTGTCCCCCAGGTAAGCTTCAAAAGCATCTTTTCCTCCCTTTACCTTTTCACTTGTCTGGTGAAAAAGGTCTGGTGCCTCAACATCCTTTTTTGATGCTCTTAACTCTGCCCACACTTCTGTAAATAGTCCCTTTATTAAAGGGACTTTTATCTTTTTATCTCTTCAAAATCTCCACAGAATGTTCTGTTTTTTGCTGGGATCTTGACTCACACAGGAACTTTCCATTTAGTTGGGATAAGACTATAGGAACCTTATAATTTATCAACCAAACCAGGACACTTCTGAGAGTGAAAGGGGGCACTATTAACTAAACCATGGCAATGGGCGCAAATCAGAGCTGTTCCAGGCCACCTGGAATGAATGAGCATCCTAGGTAAGTCAGGAACATAAAAAGATAATTGTTATAATGAAGAGATAAAAACATTTCTAAAAGAGATAATATTACAGGATAGATTAAGGTAAGTGCCAAGAGTGGACTAAACTTTCAGTGTTACAGCCATTCCAAGACAAGAGAGATTATTTCTCCTGGGGAAAGACATTTGAGATCAGCCGGTTGCTCAGTTCTCCTCTAACTAAATGAAGTCACACTATCCATGTGTGCTTGGCCGATTTTGTAGATTTTCTCCAAGAAATTTCAGTCCCAGTTGGGTCCCCCCACTCCACCCCTCACACACCCAGTGTAACTCTTCCTATTTCTTTCCATTGTTTAGACTCTGGGTTTTTAAGGAAAGCAAATTAATTTAAATCTTAGCCAATTATTCTTTTTAAAAAAAATATCAAATGCATTCCTGATTCAATTATAAATCATTATAAATGTCTTATATTTTTGATTCTTTAAACCATGTTTTAGGTGATTTATAAGCTTTGTTTGCAAATACAAACATTCCTGTTAGTAATCACATAAAGCCTAAGTAACCCCAGAAAGCTTCTCTATGTATGTATGTATGTATGTTTACCTTGTCTCTTAAACAAAAGAGTTTGACAATTAACCGATACTCTAAAGCCTTGTCACCCTAAGCAAAGTGAACCCAGACTCATTGCACCCCTATTCCTAGCTGATTCAAGGCTACTTGGCCAGGAAATGTTTATAATGCTCACGTTGCTAGTAGAAGCAAGTTACTATGATCCCCAGTGTGTGACTTCAGGCTTGTCAAGTCACTGCTTTGTTCAGGCATTTCATACTCTAGAGAATAGTATATAAAAACACCCACACCCCTGCCCAGGAGCAGAGAGCACCATGTAGATTAGGGCAGCCAGAGTTCCTGCTCTACTTCCCAACCAGTTGGTGCTGGTTAGGATTAGACTAGTGCAAGTTGATCCCTCTTGAGAGAGTCAGAAAGGGTCCTACAACAACAAGACAAACAGGAAAAGAAAGTAACTAGAGACAAAAAGCAATGGCAGACGTGCAAATCATACACAGGAAATAGCAGAAATCAACGCAGACAGGTGGGAGTAAAGTGAGAGTAAAAACCACAGTGAGGAAAAGTAAAAGATAACAGAGCAGCCTCTAATTCTACACTGGTAAGCCACAAAAATCCAAAAGGAATGGTGCACATAGAGCAATTGTAGCAGGATGTAAGGGTTCAGGCACAAGACAAGAAAAAACTACAGTGTGCCTTGGATAGCAGAAAAAGTTAGAAATGACCTAAGTGGTTTAACAAATCTATTCAGGCAGGATTCAGATTCCTATAAGGCACTTTCAGCCTCCTGCCTACTTTATCACCAGGGAAGATCGCCAGCTGCCGTACTGACGGATGGAGGAAGTGCTCTCCTGAACATGGAACACGTGGTATTCTGTAGGAGGAAAGAGAGTACTGGAAACTCCCTGATGAGAATATTCTGGGTCCATATGGGGTGTAACATTCTATCAGCCTGTGAATTTTAAAAACCACCCTAAGGCCCCAAACTAATCCTTCAATTATGGGCCATTGCCTGCTGTGTTTTGCATGCATTGTGTGAAATGGATTATAACTAATTTTTCAAAGTCAGCAGATTGTTATTTACCCATATGTTGACAATCAGTTTAAAGAGGCAAAAATTGTATGTCAGCTACTTCATGAAAAATGGTACACCTACTCAAAAGTCCTCATTGGCAACATCTACATCGGCATTTCCTTTCAAAAGTTATATTAAAATAACTTATGTTACATGTAAAGTGTTATATCTATAATTTATATAGAGAATTTATAATACCTATAGTTTACATAGCATGGATTTATATTAAAATACATAATACATATTATTAAATTATATAATATAATATATATAATCTTTTATATACATTTTCTTGTCTAAATATAAAATTTTATATATTATAAAATGTGAAAATTTTATATTAGATATAATTTATTTTTTTATAAATAATTTTGTTATATATATTAACTTTTTAAAGTAAAAGTCAATATAGATGTTATCAATGTGTGTGTCTCTGTGTGTGTGTGTGTGTGTAATATATAGTATTGATTAAAAAACCTTTTTCCGTTTTTTTTTTTGAGACAGGGTCTCACTCTGTAATCCAAGCCAGAGTATAGTGGCACAAACGTGGCTCACTGCAGCCTTGATCTCCTGGGTTCAGGTGATCCTCCCACTCCAGCCTCCTGAGTAGCTGAGACTATAAGTGCATACCACTGTGCCCAGTTAATTTTTTTTAATTTACTTTTTATACAGACAGTCTCACTATGTTGCCCAGGCTGGTCTCGAACTCCTGGGCTCAAGCAATCCTCCTGCCTCAGCCTCCCAAGGTGCTGGGATTACAGGAATGGGCCTCTGTGCCCAACCAAAAGCTTTTTCTAAAAGGTTTTGCAAAAGTTTTACCTGGCAATATGTCCATGTTTGTGTGCATTTTGGTAATCTACTATTACAATGGTTCACTGACAGGTAGTTATATGTTTATACAACTTCATTTTCATTAATTTCACAAACACATTATGAAGCCTACTATTTAGTAGGCTTATCCCAGTGTAAACTCCAACCAGGAGTTTTCAGGGAACTCTGTAGATCAGTTTGAGACAAGTCCCTTCACAATGGGATAAATGTCTTGATAGATATGTTCTTAGGTGCCAGGGTAGTGGAGGCATCTAGGAGGACTTTTCCAAAGATGATCTCAGCAGGAGCTGAGTTTTGAAGGAAGGATGAATACGAGCTAGTTGAAGGAAGGATGAGTAGGAAGGGGAAGGAGCTTCATGCTAAGGGCGGAGGGGACTGCATCTTTCTCAGGCACTGAAACATGGCTCTGCCTGATGCATTTAAGTCCAAGGCACTGGTAAAGTACACACTGAAGAATGATTGACGATGAGACTAGATAGACAAGGCCTCATATCATTAGGGACTTTGCATGCCAAGTTGGAAACGAGGGAAAGATTTTAAGCAGTGGCATAGCATGATCAGATGGTAGAAAAGGAAGTGTTTAAGGAGGAAGGTAATAGGACAATATCAAAAACTTCAAGCCACTAATGGAAGAAGGGATAAGAGACAGTGGAAAGAAAGAGGTGGAATGACTTGGCAGAATCTCAGCCTGGAAAACACAATGAGATCCCACCTCAAGAAAAAAAAAAAAAAAGGTAGCTGGGCATGGTGGCATGCACCTTTAGTCCCAGCTACTCTGGAGACTAAGGTGGGAGGATCCCTTGAGCCCAGGAGTTTGAGGCTGCAGTGAACTGTGATTGCATCACTGCACTCCAGCCTAGACAACACAGCAAGACCTTGTCTCTAAAATAAAATTTTTAAAAAGAGAGAGAATCATCTAAGCTCTTGGGACTGCTTAGATATGAAGCATGAGTGAGAGGAAGAAATCTAGGATGTCTCCCTGATTTCAGGCTAAGACCACAGGATGAGCAGTGGTGCCATTGAAGGCTACAGGACCTCTGGAGGATGAACAGGTTGCCATTGTTGGTAATTTTCATTTTGGAGTGCTTTGGAGGAAAGGATGTGAAAACAAAACATTTTATTTGGGGGTGTTCTTGTTTTGAGAAACTATATGTCTCTGGAGCTCCACCGCAAGGTCTGAACTGAAAACTCAAAAACTGGGCATAACCAACACATTAGCAGAGGTTGAAGATGAGTGTATCTGTGAAAAATGAGTGAAGGTAGATGAGCAAAGTCAAGGACAGAATCTTGGGATACACCATCATAAGGCAGGCACCAGACATAGATTATAAAGGAGCAACCAGAAAAATAGAAAAATTGAGCTTAATTTTTCTTTGAAATGGAACAGAGAAAAGAGTTTCAAGAAAGAGGAGCTTACAATCAGATGCTGCATTGAAGCCAAGAAAGATTTAGGAAAAATAAAAACTTACTACTTATCAGTGCATTTTGATATGTTGAAAAAAAATTAAGTTTCTGGAATATATAACTAACTGGTAATTTTTAATGTGGTCATTTAGTACTGAAAGTCATCATGGGGCTTTAATTCAACATATATTCTGTTCTCAAATGATGGCTGAAAGGTTATTCCCTGAAAAAGGTAGAACTGTTTGATAAGTGGTTCTCTTTTTACAGTGTCATCTGTTGGTTTTTCTAGAAGCAGACGACGAGACATGCCGAGGTAGAATCTGGGGTGTAAGATATTTATGAGAGATCAACACCGGAGGGAAGGGGAAACAGGGAGGGCTGTAGAATGAGAATGTGCCATACCATGTTTCAATGTCTGGGCCTTTGTACTTCATCTCACATAGTCACTAGATGTGGGCTCTGTGACTATGGAAGGGCATGATATCAGGAGGTGACTCTATAGCTGAGACAGACCCTGAAGGAACAAACAGCTGGAGTGCCACCCACAGCTGGGCAGTAAGTCCTTCCTTGAAAGAGATCTGGGCAGTGTATCCTATTTCAACATCATGCGGCTTGCAGCCATGGCCACATATGGTATAAGCCACATGAAGTTGAAATGTCAGAGCCTCATCCAGCTATGATTTCTGCTTGTTGAAGTAGCCAACTATTAGTTCTTTGCTCCTGTATCAGCATTATAAAGCTATTTCTCTGTCATTACATATATGAAACAATTTTCATATGAAACAAGTTTTCTTGCCATATGGTTCTAGATCAACCATACACCTTCCAGAAGGGTGTCTTTATAAGACATGTCTGAGGGCATTGCATTTTCCATATGCCACTACCTCTGGGGAGGTCTGATGGCAGTGTTAACTTCCTGTGATAGGCAGGTTGAATTTCAATACCATGAATTTAATTTATTAATGGTAGGTTCTGGGATATCCAGAAACAGCTACATTGTAAAGGAAAAAGCCAAGTCATTATGATAATTGCAGAACAATCAGAAAGGCTTATTTGACATTAAGCAACTGACCTGGTGTTCCTTAGTCTCCTGGACTAACAACAGTATTGAAATCAGAGGCTGTGGAAGGAGGTCATTAGACAGCCCTAGTTGTAAATATTAGGGAACTGTAGGGACAGGAGTCCTGCTGCAGTATGTCTAGTGTCTTGCTTATTTTTGTATTATTTTATTCATTCATTTATTCAACAAACATTTACTGAATACCTCCTGTGTGCTGTTTATGATGCTATGGAGAATACAATGGGGAGCAAGGCAAACCTGGTCCTTGTTCTCATGGAAACTTCCTGCATACTGCTGTGTGCTTCATGAAGTCAGTCATGGCAGTTCCATTTCCATTGCTACTATTTGGTTCATGAATGGATATATGATTCAGTTCTGGCCACTGAGACTTGAGAACGCACAGCCAGGAGGCATCTGAGATAGGTTTCCTTCTTCTTAAAAAGAGATATGGAAAGACCAGCTGTAACTGTTTATATATGGCAGCCATTTTGTGACCATGAGGGAGCTAGCTTGAAGATGAAGTCTGTGCGTGGAGGACGGCAGAGCAGAAAGCTGGGAAGCACCTGCATCCGTGGTCAACTACAGAGTCACTGACCACAGCAGCCCTGGAGCTGCCTGTTGTGGACTTATTTTGTGAGATAAGAAATGTCTATTGTTTGAGGCAGTCTAGCCAAGATGTTACTTGTAGTTAAAGGCCAACTATCTGATAAGTTCTCCAGAAGATTCACTGCAATTCACCTGATAGTGACTTGATAGTATATACGTGGTTCTAAGAAGGAGGTAAAGTTTTAAAGTCTGTCACACAATGGTAAACAGTAGTGAAAAGGACACCCGGTGTTTGCTAGGGAAAACTTTAAGAAGTTTCTGTAACTTGGGAATTCTGAAGACAACTGTGCATGTGAGTGTGCACGTGTGCACGCATGTGTGTGTGTGTGGCATATTTGCCATTTTAAACGGAATGGAGAACTCTTCGCACCTTTGCTTTACAGGGAAAGCCACTGTAGTTATAACTTTTTAGAAAAGGGTACTAGATGAAGGAAGGAAGATTGCTAAATCTTTTTTTTTTTTTTTTGAGACGGAGTCTCACTGTCACCAGGCTGGAGTGCAGTGGTGTGATCTCGGCTCACTGCAACCTCTGCCTCCTGGGTTCAAGCAATTCTCTTCCTCAGCCTCCTGAGTAGCTGGGATTACAGGTGCCTGCCACCATGCCCTGCTATTCTTTTGTATTTTTAGTAGAGACAGGGTTTCACCATCTTGGCCAGGCTGGTCTTGAACTCCCAAGATTGTGATCCACCTGGCTCGGCCTCCCAAAGTATTGGGATTACAGGCATGAGCCACGGCACCCGGCCGAAGATTGCTAACTCTTAATGAGTGCTTCCCAGGAGGCCTGGGCACATGCTGATGCTTTATGTACATTGTCTTAATTCGTCTTCAAAACAATAAATACTATTATCTTTCTCATTTTACCAAAAAAGATAATATGGCTGAGAAATAACTTGCCCAAAGTCACAAATAAATGGTAAAAACTGAGGCCTGGATCCAGGTCTGTGTGATTCCAAACCCCATGCACTTAAGCCTTATGGGGACAAGCCATACCGGCCACTTTCCAAAGTCTGCCTTTGGTAGTTTTCCCTCGTGAACCTAGCAACAATGTCTGGAGGTTCCCTTGTTAGTTATGCAAATAGCAAAGCTGGTTACACAATGGAGAGAAGGCCAATTCTGGCACTAATTTTAGGGCAAACCACAGATGTCTTTGATGTTTTCATTGTACATGAGAATAGAGCCAGTGATCCGACAGCTGCTGGCAGCCCTAATAAAATATGCAGAATATTAAGGCAGTTTTATCTCAGTGCCTAATTACAGCTGGCACGGGAAAATTTATTTTGCAAAGGAGGAGATGTCAAATGGTATAAATGCAATGTATAACCGAATATGATTGCTTCATTCTATTTTCTCAGGTCTGTGCAATTACAGAGCACTTTTTGGAAAAGTGTTATTAATTGGCAGTCCTCTCAAACTATGTAACCAAAACTTTGTTTTAGATATTATTGGAACAGGTCAACTTCTTTATTGCCTTATACTTAAATTTATTTTCTTTGTTTGCCTTAGATATAAAATATACCCAGCACTTAATTCCAAAAATGAACGTAATTACAACATTCATGTCTAGTTCAGGTTTTTACAACCACATAACCAATGTGATGAGACCATAATTTAATGTTTTCTTGCCATTCAGAACTGAATCATATATCCATTCATGAACCAAATAGTAGCAATGGAAATGGAACTGCCATGACTGACTTCATGAAGCACACAGCAGTATGCAGGAAGTTTCCATGAGAACAAGGACCAGGTTTGCCTTGCTCCCCATTGTATTCTCCATAGCATCATAAACAGCACACAGGAGGTATTCAGTAAATGTTTGTTGAATAAATGAATGAATAAAATAATACAAAAATAAGCAAGACACTAGACATACTGCAGCAGGACTCCTGTCCCTACAGTTCCCTAATATTTACAACTAGGGCTGTCTAATGACCTCCTTCCACAGCCTCTGATTTCAATACTGTTGTTAGTCCAGGAGACTAAGGAACACCAGGTCAGTTGCTTAATGTCAAATAAGCCTTTCTGATTGTTCTGCAATTATCATAATGACTTGGCTTTTTCCTTTACAATGTAGCTGTTTCTGGATATCCCAGAACCTACCATTAATAAATTAAATTCATGGTATTGAAATTCAACCTGCCTATCACAGGAAGTTAACACTGCCATCAGACCTCCCCAGAGGTAGTGGCATATGGAAAATGCAATGCCCTCAGACATGTCTTATAAAGACACCCTTCTGGAAGGTGTATGGTTGATCTAGAATGTTCACTCTGAACACCAAAATCATACTCAGAGTTGTCAGTTCAGATTATATGTGATCCTGCTCCCTATGATCATATCTACAAGAATTGAAATTTTATTAAAAATAACTATAGGACTATTTGAGATTTTAGCCCTCACTAAGAAATAAGACCCACATACAGTTTATAATATAGTCAATTTTAACAAAAAAAATAACTATTAGGATTCCCATTTTAACTTCCAGTTTTTTCTCCTCAGGATTTAACAAATCCTTTCGGCAGATATTGGTTAGGGAATGCTGTCTGTTCTGGTCTAGTTATGTTTTCCTTTATTTATCGGATAGTTGCTGCTGATTCATTTCATCTCTGCAGGAATGATTACTTTCTTGAATTGCAGTGGCCCATGTCAATTGTAGAGACTATTCAATGACTGGTTTTGGTTGTTTTTTATTTTTGAATCTAAATTTTGAGCAAATTCAGACAGACTCCCCACCAATTTATTTCTAAGGAAACTTTGCTTTTCACCAGGAAATTTCTGCAAAATGTCTGCTACCAGTGAGCTATTTACCTTGGAGCTGTATCTGTATTTGCTCAACCCTATAGCTCTTGATGCTCAAGGACTCTGCTACTGCCTTGCTGTCCTGTTTGTGCTGGATGATTAGATGAATTCTAAGGCCTGCTAGAGGCAAGAAGAGTAGAAGTACAACTTTCAGACTGAGCCCAAGCTGAATAAGATTCTCCCATTGGTATATATGGATTTTATGATACTTTCTGAAGGGTACCATTAAACTTATCCCATTTAACCACTTGGAACCAACAACACATCAGGCTAGCGGTTTCCAAATCTGGCCTAAGAATCTCCTAGAGAGACTTTAACTAAACACAGATACCCTCTTATCCCCACCGAGACTGGAAACCAACAATCTTTTGGATAATATCAGTTTTTATGTTTACTATTTAAAGTTTTAATGTTACTGTAATTAAATAGCTTTAATTTTTCAGTTTTCACTTTAATCACCATTTTAATAAAAATAAACCTATTTTATGAATGGATTTTATAAATTATTAGAATATAAATAGATTTTATAAATTATAAGAATTATAAATAGATTTTATAAGATAAATGCACATGGCCGGGCGTGGTGGCTCACGCCTGTAATCCCAGCACTTTGGGAGGCCAAGGCAGGTAGATCACCTTTCAGGAGTTCAAGACCAGCCTGGTCAATGTGATGAAATCCCATCTCTACTAAAAACACAAAAATTAGCTGGGTGTGGTAGCAGGCGCCTGTAATCCCAGCTACTCGGGAAGCTGAGGAAGGATAATTGCTTGAATCTGGGAGGTGGATATTGCAGTGAGCCAAGAACATGCCATTGCACTCCAGCCTGGGTGACCAGAGTGAGACTCGGTCTCAAATAAATAAATAAATAAATAAAAGTAAATACATAAAAATAAATGTACATTATATTTCATTCTTCTTGACGGTTTTACGTACTATATTTTTATGTATATATATAAAGTAAAGTATACTTTTTGGAGAATGAATTGACAAGAAGTGTCAAATTTAAAATGCTTAGGCCATTGAGGCCCAGTAATTTAAATTCTCAGAATCAACCCTAGAAAACTCCCGGTAGAAGTGTGTATGGGTGTTGTAGTATTTAGGGTAGTCTAACAAAAATTTTTTAAATCTCAAAACCTCAGTGGCTCATTATAATAAATGTATGTTTTGTGCTCATATCACCAATGCAAGTCAGCAGGGGTGCTCTGCTCACAAAATCATTTGAAGATTTGTCTTGTGACTCTACCTTTCTCTAGATCCTTGGAGTCACTTCTATTAAGTTGAAAATGGGGAGAGAACAGATGGAGGATGGTACCAGAGATTTCTTTCTATGACCAGGTCCAGAAGTGACAAACATCACTCCCACTCACATTCCTTTACAGAACTTGATCACAAGGCTACCTGTAAGGAAGCCTGGGAAATGTTGACCAGCTATGTGTCCTGGAGAAACTCAAAGTGTGGTGAACACTGCCAGAGGGACTTGAAGGAAAATGTTAATCACAGCACTGTTTATGAAAGCAGAACACTGGAGAAAACCTATGGGTTCATAAACAAGTAATGGTTGGGTGAGTTACAGCACATCAATATTACAGAATATGAAAGCCGTGATTAAAAAGAAAGTGGTAGCTCTGCACACACTAATGTCGAAGACTGCCTGTATTATATACATGGGTCAAAAAAAGAAAGGTTGTATAATAGTGGGTCTGGTATGGTACAACTTTTATTATAATTTGTTATTACATATAATTGGAATGTAAACATTCTAGCCTCAAGATAGGGTCTTGTTTTTAAAAAAATTAGTCTTATCCACACAATGGAATGCTATGCAAATATTATGAAAATAAACAGCTCTATATATGCTGTACTAATATAGAAATATCTCCAAGGTAGATCATTAAAAGCACAAGATGCTGAGCAGTGGATAAAAGATGCTAACTTTTATGTAAAATGAAAAGGGTGTATATTTACATATATTTACATGCACAAAGAAGATAAGAAACACAGGAAATGTTTTGGCAGAGGAGAACTGAGTACAGGAACAGGAAAACAAAATTTGGAGTAGAACAGGTACATATTTTATAATAGTTAACCTTTTGTACCTTTTAAAATTTTGCCGTGTGAATTAACTAGACAAAATATGTTTTAAAACAGCAGTCCTTGGTAAGAAGAGGCCAGGCAATTAGAGGGAGAGGTGGTGAATCAAGACCTCTGTTTTAGCCATGTGACTTTCAGATATCCATTAGCCAGCCAAGGGGTGCCGTTGGCCACAGTAGTGGAGATCTCAGGAGAGAAGTCTGGGCTAGGAATAGAAATATGGGAGTTTTCAGGTTTTAGAGAGTATTTAAATTAACAAGAATTGGTGAGATCACCTAGGGAGAGTGTAAATAAAGAAAAAGGGCCTAGGGCCAAGCCTGGTCCTGCAAGATAATGCAGGCCCATGACCAAAAGCTTGGAAAATATTACTGAAAGCACTAAATAAATAAAATTCATCTCTAATCCCACTCCCTAGAGATTACATCTGTTAACATTTTGGTACATTCCCTTCTAGTCCTTTTCTCTGCATCTAAGAATATGTCATTAAGTACCTCCTTATATAAAAATCTGTGTGTTTTTAAAGAAAAAGAAAAGACAGCATCTTAACTACCCAGAGTACTTGAAAATGAAATACAATTTTTACAGTAGGCTTATGGATCATGAAAGAGCATTCCATTTATATTCTGTAGCACATGTCTTTAAAATCCCTTTTGTCCATCTCTTTCTCTCTCCTTCTCTCTCTCTCTCTCTCTCTCTCTCTCACACACACACAGAGAGAGAGAGAGAGACCAGCAGCAGAAGCAGCAACAACAGTGACAGAACTCATTACTCTTTTGCTTTCTCTAAATGCCCCAACCTCTCCTTTGTAGATAGGTCTCTGCTGTCTTTTTCCATCCCTCCTCCTGCCTCCTAAAATATATTCTTTTAGGAAATGTTATGTTGGATATCCTCCAGTTACCCTTCTAGTCCCACTCTCTATCCTGCTCTGTGGCCTGCATGGGTGACCTAGATGGCCTGTCTTGACAGACCCTTTGCCTTCTGGCTTCGAATTGAGTTGGGCCAGTGGGGAGCCTTGGCAGAGGAAGGTGGATGGGAGGAGAATGGAGTCAAGTTGGCTTTGCTCCCCTGGATCCCGCTATGCTGAGTTGTCAGCACAGCTCCTATTAGGGGGACCCTGACCGATTTCTGATAGCAGGCTCCACCCCTTGCCCCATGAGGTCTAGCAGAGGTAACAGCCCCGGGTTTTTATTGGCCCTGGGGCACTTCCGCATCTCTGTTGGCTTCTTTAAATCCTGTCCACCCCTTTGTCCCTTAATTATGCTCTTCTTAGTGACCCCCGCTCAAATATGCTATTTCCTGTTAGGACTTTACTGATACAAATAACTCAGGCACCTTTAAATTATACATCTCCTTTAACTTATTTTCTTCATCACCATAACCAAAAGCCTGAATTCCAAGCAGGCAAAGACATTTTTGTGAATATTACATCATAGTTTTTTATCCTACAGGAGACATTAATACAGATAGTATGGATACATTTTCATGTGCACAAAGAAAATCTGTAAGGAGTGTTTCATCCTAGAGAGTTGGTGATTGAGGCCGGGCGCGGTAGCTCAAGTCTGTAATCCCAGCACTTTGGGAGGCCGAAATGGGCGATCACGAGGTCAGGAGATCGAAACCAGCCTGGCTAACACGGTGAAACCCCGTCTCTACTAAAAAAAAAAAATACACAAAACTAGCCGGGCGACGTAGCGGGCGCCTGTAGTCCCAGCTACTTGGGAGGCTGAGGCAGGAGAATGGCGTGATCCTGGAAGGCGGAGCTTGCAGTGAGCTGAGATCCGGCCACTGCACTCCAGCCTGGGCCACAGCGTGAGACTCCGTCTCAAAAAAAAAAAAAAAAAGAGAGAGAGTTGGTGATTGGGTAAAAAGGAGAGATGAGTTTTCACTCTTTTCTTTATGCGTATATTATTTGATTTTTGATTTCAGTAAGCAGGTACTACTTCTGAAAAAAAAAATTAAGGAATTAAATACAGATTCCAGGACTCTACCTGTTACAACCCTGAATTTGCACTTGATCTGCAGCACCTCTGTGTGCATTTGTGTAGGTTGTGTCCTGCATGTGGGTCCCAGTTGATGGGAGCCAACATCCAGCCTACAATGTACTTGCCAACCCTGTCATAGACTTGAGACCTGTCATAGAGCCCCAAAGCACCTTAAGACCAGTGGCAGTCCTTCTCTTGCTTGCCTGGTTCTATGCTAATTTTCTGCCACTTAGAATTTGGAATTTTCTGCCAGTTGGAATGGCTATTGCCTTTGCTACTTCTATCAGGGCAGAAAACTGAATTTGGAGCTTGAATTGGAGCTATGCTGATAATACTTGGACTTGCCTATCTTTTTTCCACCCCACACTTTGTCGCTCAAATCTCCACTTCTCAGCCCTATTCTAGGGTTCTTTATTAGCACAGATTTCTGGTCCCAAATTGTTCTGATCTGTACCATTTCATTGTTTCCAAGTCTTAGGCTTAGAAACTGCAATAATTCTCTTAGGCCTTCTTGCCAATGTTTAAGTAGCTTCTTTGCCACTACCCAAGTTACTGGGAGTCATCTAATCTGAATTTAACTTGATTTTCGATTTCTATTTATAGATTTCAATTCAGAGATTTTTTTTTTTTTTTTTTTTTTTTTTTTGATCAGCTTCCATCTAGAAAGACACTAGATTTTCCTTGCCTTTAATGGTCATGACGTATGTCACTAAATCACCTCAGCCATTTCTAAAACAGTTCCATCGATCCCTATCCCGATTCAGCAACCTGACTTTTTAATAAACTATTCTATTTTGAACCACATGTTAAAATTTTAAAGTGGTTTTGAAAGCCAAATATATGAATATTATATATGTATGTATTTTTAAAAATAAGGGAATATACATTAAGATCTGTTTACTTACAATGAACTTTTTTAAAATGATAAATACTCTATATCCGGCTGTCTCCAAATTCCTGAAGTTTTCAGAAGCCAGCTGAGATTCTACTGTGTTTTACAGTACTACTCTCTGGCACAGTTCCATCTCAGTCTCCTTAAAACAAAGGGGATGGGCCAGGAACCAATCACATCTCCTTCTAGTCTGTGATTCACCTGCTGAAGTTGCCCCACTACTTCTGGAAGCTCACATGTCAAACAACGAACTGAGGTTCCATTTACCTTAGGTTTGGCAAACTCATATTCCATTCTCTTTCCTTCCCACTCAGGAGCAAGATTTAGTTACTCATTACTTTTAAGGGGGTTTCCTAAGAGACACAAGGAAAGATTTCCTGGTGATATGGGCTGACAGCTATAGAAGCACTAACAAGAGAAGTTGTAAAATCTCTTCCCTGGGAGTCTTTATGAAAAGCAAAATCACATGGGTCTTGTTGAGAAGAAGAATAAGAAGTAGGTAGGAGACTTGAAAGGGGTAAAGTGTCATATAATTCAATGATTTTGTAGTAACAGATGGGCTACTAATTTAAAATAAGAAGCAACAAGCAACTAACAGAGTTGGTGATTCCCAAATTCCATGGGTCTTTTAACCATGGATTTATGCTAACTGCACTCCCACCTTCTTCAGGCTTAGTAAGATTTCAGCCTGAGTTGCAGTGCTGTATTTACCATTACATAAATAGCAAGTAATATCTGATAATAAACTATCTCCCTCCTCCCATGTAGTTCTACTCTTTGGCAGAATACAAAAATGGTCTGATGTGGGTAGAATGTAGGATGTGGTTCTTTATTGCTCAAGTTCCCCTCTGCACACTCCCTCTATTTTTCTTATATAGGAAAAGGATGAGCCATGAATATATCTTGTCCAAGTCTCTTATTAAATCAAAACAAAGTTCAGCTTTGGCACAAATGCAATCAGTTTCCATACTTGACTTCCCCACACAACTGACTGTGGCAATCACATGCTTTTACTAAATTGTTGCCATCCAATGAAAATAGCAATAATCCTCATCTTTACCTATGAGATCAAACATTTTTTCAATTCATATGTTTTGTAGGTTGGCTTGTGTTAACCACATCACTACTATGTGCAAATTCCCATGCAGGGCCATACATGTGTGCTTTTCTTTCAGGAAGTGTGTTATTTAAAGTGCTGGATGTTGTTAACAGATGAGTTTTTGAAAATTTTTTTCAAATAATATGTTGAGCTTCAAAAGCCGGGTAACCACTGAGAAGAATCAAGTACTGCAACCATAGTCACCTGTGGCCCCTCCATCTCCGGTTCTCTTCACTTGAATTCCTATCAGTGCCCCAGCAGAGATGTGTGGCTATATTTATTTATTGGACACTATGGTTTTTTAATTTTAAAATTCATAGTAGTATAATATTCATTTATTGAGCATCTAGTATATGCCAAACACGATTCTAAATACTTTCTAAATACTTGGTTTATCTCATTTAAGCTGCATAATAACCCTAGAAGATAGTATTCCTATTATCCCCATATTACAATGAGGAAAAAGGAGCAGAGAAATAGAGTAACTTGCTCAAGGGAGAAACTGTGGAGCCAGAATTTGCACTGAGGTACTGAGATTCTAACAACCAAGGTTCAAGCTTTTATTATTGGATAGGGCTTCTGTGTACAGAAAAGCATATTTATAATTACTAATATTTTGATTAGCATGTAGTTTATTTTAGATGTAACTTTAAAAATGTTTTTCTTAATACTTTTTATATCAAATAAGAACAATCATTTGTACTTTGTTGATTAATGCTCAAACATCTCTTACATTTGAAAACTCAAACTCCTGTAAATATTTAGCTATGTAAACATTTGATTAATCAGATTTTCTTAGGCTCCTAAATTACAATGACAAACACTTCAATCACCTTACAAGTCAGTATAAGAAAATAAACAAAACATTTCTTTTAAGCAATTGTATAAATGTGATAAACCAGATCTTCAAATTTAGAAGCTCAAATCCTCCTAAGCCTAAAATGCAAACAGAATATACAAAAGCAGTTTCACTGCAAGCCTAGTTCTTAGACATAACATAAGAATATTGAACTATAGGTTCTGGGCTTATTAGTTCATTGTTCTGTACCTTCCTGGTGTTGCAAACTTATTTATCTAAGCAAAGGGAACAAAGCCCTTAAAGATCATGACCCAGATTACTTGTCATAGGGGCATAGAGTGCCCCCTTTTTGATTTTTTATTTTATTTTATTATTATTTTTGAGATGGAGTCTTGCTTTGTCACCCAGGCTGGAGTGCAGTGGCACGATCTCGGCTCACTGCAAGCTCCGCCTCCCAGGTTCAAGCAATTCTCATGCCTCAGCCTCCCAAGTAGCTGGGATTACAATCATGCACCACCATACCCAGCTAATTTTTGTATTTTTAGTAGAGATGGTGTTTTGCCATGTTGGCCTGGTTGGTCTTGAACTCCTGACCTCAGGTGATCCACCTGCCTCAGCCTCCCAAAATGCTGAGATTGCAGGTGTGAGCCACCACGCCTGGCCAGAGCGCCCCTTATTCTCTTTCAAGAATAAGCCAGTAAATGTTGTGATGAGCCTGTTTATGGTCAGATTGTATCTCACATCTCCTAGGCTTCTTAAACCTATGCCCTTCTGACTGAAATAACCACATACATTTCCACTTCTCATAATCCTCTGACTTTCCCAAAATACCCCATCCCTTAAAATATTGGGGGCTTTCCAGGCCTCAGGTTTTAATTCCCTTTGGATTAACAAGAAACTTTTTCATTAAGGCCTGGGTAATAACGAAAACTTTGAACCTAGTAGTCAGACTTTAGTCTCCTCTTTTATTTGTATCTTTCTCATCAACCATCGTTTTATGGTTACATTTCCCCTTTTTCTTATAGCCCTAAAAATCTTCCTATGCATTCTGTAACGTCTCTACCTCTGAGAATGAATTTCTACCCATACTTTATTCCATAGCAAAATACATCATTGGAATGCTTCTTTTTCATTACTAAATGTGTCACAGTTGGGTTAGGCTGTCCTTGCACGAAGGGTGGAACTAAATTGTCCTGTTCAGAGTTCCACATAGAACCAGCACAAAGTATCTTTCCCATTATGGTCAGAGCAAAAACATGCTAAGAGACATTTCACAAAGATCATGAATGTGACTCAAAAGTCCCTGGCCCCAGCCTGTAACTAATACACAAGGTCAAGCCAATTTACAAAGGAACAAGCCACTTCAGCTTCATTACTAGAAACTAGCTCTCTTCAAAGTATCCACCAGCTAGCTAGCTCTGTGTTTCCCAAATATTGTCTCTTAAATGCGCTCAGGGGCACATCGTGGTATTTGGTTTCTTAGTTTTCCTACCACGCTGCGGCCTCAGTGATAAGGGCCTCAACGTTGACACGCCTCTGCGCACCAATGAGTCTCCCCTACCACCACTCTGGCCTCAGAAGAGGAGACCCATTTCCTCTTCACTTCTACCTAATTCCTCAAGTTTAGGCACAATGAGAGGGAGGAAAAACACAGCAAATTTTGATATCTTCCATTAGAAGTGGCAACTAGAGATCACAGAGGTCTAATCTCAGGAATGTAGCCTGTTTCCCTAGCAAAGGTCAGCTCACTTCTCTCCTCAAGAATAATCCAAATATTTCCACGGCTTAGATTCCCAGACAAAATGTCAAGTTCAAAAAATAAAGTAGAGATTTCCCTTTCTCCACAGGCTTAAGCCCACCTCCCAAGTCCTCATTTTCTACCATGAAACTGACTCTTTGCTGGATGATGCACTCTGTTCAAGGCATCACTGCTCTTACACCATAGCCTCCAAAAGACATCAAGGCCATCATTGTCCGCCATCAGCACGCTTCCCACGATCCACACACTCCACTCTTAACATCAGCTTGTCAGTGCTACCCACACTAAGCTGTGCTACACCAAGGCTCCCCCAGAGGGACTCCCCCAACAAAAAGTTAAAATGTCAGCCCTAAGTATATTTTCTGCAGTTTTGGAGGACTCCACTGCAAGTATCCTGAAGGAAAATTCTTTGACAAGGACACACACACATACATACACAATACCTCTACAAGAACAAGAAGAAATAAATAAGCACTATGCTTCTAAATTCAAATTGAAGGAAATAAAATTTCCAAAGAAGTATCTTCTAACATGTAGTCTCTGTAGAACTTATTAAAATACTGATTTTTTGGACACCATGCAAAACCTGATTGTATGAGAATCTCTGGTGGCCGGGCCCAGGCAATCAATATTTTAAACAAGCCCATCCATTAACTCTTCCGTACACTAAGGTTTGAGAACTGCTACTCTGAGGGCAGCCCCATCTATAACATTTGTAGTGTCTGGGCAAGAGGTCCCTGGCCCGCCCCTCTTCTTCCATCCAGCTCTACCCCATACCTCAAGGGGCCTCACCTCTGGTCACCCCCCAAGTTGCTCATTTAGGCTCTGTCCATATATCCCTAGGCCTAGGGAAGTTATCAAGAAACCAGACTCAGTAAAGAGGGCTGCAGAGATCCTTGGAGCAGGTTCAGGAATGTTTGGGCAGGAAATTAAAGAGTCCTTGACACCCAAAACATGGTCAAGAAATTGGAAAACAGGCTCCAGTAAGCATGCCCCCATGGCCCTGCAGACTTCTCACCCTATCGGGAAAGACAGGCTGGAAGAAGGTCAGAATGCAGGCCTAAGTCCTATTTCTAAGGGAATTGTCAGTGATGGAGACATGGGTTTCTAAACAGAGCTGCTCTGTTGGATGCATCTGTTCCTGAGTTACTCCCCTTCATTACATTTTTTTCCCACGAACAATGAGAAAGAATTTAATTTGCTTTATAGTGGAGGTTTCTCCAAAATAAAGGAGCTATCTGTCCTAGAGGTAAGTTTAAGTCTCGACCCTTAAAACAAAAATGGAAACAACCTACAACTAAAAAATGACAAGTTTTTACAACTACCATACTGTCCGGGTTTCCCCAAAACACTGAGGTTTTGACAAGAGCACCCCATTACCCCACAGCTCCCTGTAACCTGAACTTAAAACCTTCTAAAGTCAAATGAGATTTAAGAGATTGAAATACATGATGGATAGTCTTTGTCTTTGATGACATGAAAAGTTGGTACTGTTGATACCCAGGAACAGATATTGCGCTCTACACTGAAGGGCAACAGAAAGTCTTGAAACAGCTAATTATTTTCAACTCGCCATGAATACCCCCAAATTTTCCCCATAAAGGATATCTATTTCCAGAGTGAAGGCCCTAGCTCCTAACCTCCTTGATACTATGACTGCCGAGGGCTCTGGGCATTTCCTCTTAGTGAATGGCACTGTGGTTGCCACACACAGGGTTGTCGACCTAGACCCTCTTCTCTGGGGATTGCTCCCTGGCCTTGGATGGTTTCCCAGAAGCCGAGTTTGTGTCATATAACCTTGCATCCCTGGCAACAGTTGCTTGGACCAGAGGCACCTGACTCCAACTGGGTCAGCTTGATTGTCTGCACTGGGAATTTGAAATTAGGACAGAAAGAGAGCATGTCCTTCTATGTAGCTGAAACTAAACGATGCAAATTTGGGTGCTGTGGGTCAGCCATGAATTAATTGTTCCATGTGGGTTGGGAGCTAAGGAACCCTGCCCCCTCAGAAACAAGTGAAGCGGGTGTTCAAAAAAGTGAGAGAACATACTTCCTGTGTTCCTACAGCAGCTGCATTCCTGGCTTTGAGTTCTGTGGGTCACTCCTAGGGTTTTACAGTAAATTCTTCCCGGGGGAAGGAGGGGTTAAATTAACTGATCAGGGCTTTTGTTACCTGTAATTAAACTGATCTACCTAGAAGAGCACCGTTAGTGGCATGTTTACTTGTCTTGACTCCACTCTCTCCCTTAGACCCCATTCAAAGAGCCAGGTCTAATCTATTTCAACTCTTAATATCTCTTCATTTATCACCTCCTCTTTATTTCTACTGTCACACCTTAGTTCAGGTGTCCAACTTGAAGTCATATAGACCTGAGTTCAAGTCCCAGCCTTGCCACTCACTAATTGAATGACCTTGGACAAGTTACTGAAACTTCTTAAAATGGGGATCATCACAGTACTTGCCTCACAAGATTGTTGTAAGGGTTGAATAAAATAGTGCGTACAACAAAATGTATGGCATATTGTGTTCAGTAAATATCTACTATCATTATTATGGCATTATTATTTTCATTTATGTTATAATATTATTAAAGAAGAAAGTTTAAGTTACTTATAGACACCAGCTTAATTGCTAATAGACCCAGTTGTATTTCTTTTAGGAATCTATGTTATTTTAACAACTGTGATAATGTGCATTAAGGACTTTCGGCTTTATTATAATATATCTTAAGTTATTCCAGTTTAATTCAGGTCTTTCAAAGGTAGGGAAATGTTAATATCTACAGTGTGCCTGAAGTACCAGATACCCTAATAAACATTTTACATAAATTTTCTTATTTAACTTACAAAAGATGATACTATCTCTATTTTAAAGATGGAGAAACTGAGGCTCACATATATTAGTTAACTTACCAAGAGACAGGAAAAAAGAGACAGGCCTGGAGTTCAAATCCAAGTCTTTCTCTTTTTGCTGTTGTTGTTTTTTGTTTTTTGTTTTTGAGACAAGGCCTGACGCTGTCACCCAGGCTGAGTGCACTGGCCTGATCTTGGCTCACTGCAACCTCCGCCTCCGAGGTTCAAGTGGTTGTCCTGCCTCAGGCTCCTGACTAGCTGGGACTACAGGCGTGCACCACCATGTCTGGCTAATTCTTGTATTTTTAGTAGGGACAGGGTTTCACCGTGTTGGCCAGGTTAGTCTCAAACTACTGACCTCAGGTGATCCGCCCACTTCTGCCTCCCAAAGTGCTAGGATTACAGGCATGAGCCACCACACCTGGCCTTATTTCAATGATTTTTTTGTATGTTTTGAGATTTATAAAAATGAGTTGCACTGTAAGAAAATATTCTTATTTTAAATACAAATTCAGGTGACAATAAAAATAAAATATTGTAAAACCTGTGCTGGATATTTAAAGATAATCATCATGTTTAATAGCAAAGCTTAATTTGCTTCAATCCAGGGAGGAGAAATACACTTTTTTTTTTTTTTTTTTTTTGTGGATGGAGTCTTGCTCTGTCACCCAGGCTGGAGTGCAGTGGCACGATCTTGGCTCACTGCAACCTTCGCCTCCTGGGCTCAAGTGATTCTCCCGTCTCAGCTTCCCGAGTAGCTGGGACTACAGGCATGTGCCACCACATTCGGCTAATTTTTTGTATTTTTAGTAGAGACAGGGTTTCACCATGTTAGCCAGAGAAATATACTTCTTATTCTTTAAAAACTTGACTAGTAGGTAAGTCAGTTGGCTTAAGGTAAAGAGAGTATAATTTCTTATACACATTGTTTTATGTTGAGTCCTGAGAAACGCCTGTACAACACAGATTATCATTTATTTCTTCTCTAAACAGCAACAAAAATGTTTGAGAGTGCAGTTTTATTGAAGTATTGAAGTGAAGACTCAAGGATATTTTAAAACAGGAAAATATTTTAGTGGAGCATGTTGATTATATTGCTACTACTGTTATTTTCTAATCACATTTCCTTCATTCATATGCTTTTTCAACGTACATTTTCTGCTAAAATAGAGGGTCAGGAGAGAATCATGCTTCTGTTTCCTGCTGATAGTGTGAACACAAAATAGCAGCCAATGAAAGCAAACATCTGTGAAGGCTTAGTCAGAACAGTCACTCACTAGTCATACCTCCTAACTAATGTTTTACTCCCAGAAAGAATTTTACCTGCTTCTTCAGTGTCTTAACCAACATCCTCTAACAATCAAAGCAGTCTTCTAGGAAAACAATGTATACAGCAACATGCCTTTCCCCACTAAATCAAAGCAGGAGATAATGCATACCAGCAAAGGATATGAAAATTTACCAGTATAGGCATCAATCAATTAAAATGGGATATAGAAATCAAATTTCAAATTCAAAGCATTTTTTTTTTTTTTTTTGTTGAGACGGAGTCTTGCTCTGTCGCCCAGGCTGGAGTACAGTGGCCAGATCACAGCTCACTGCAAGCTCTGCCTCCCGGGTTTACGCCATTCTCCTGCCTCAGCCTCCCGAGTAGCTGGGACTACAGGCGCCCGCCATCTCGCCCGGCTAGTTTTTTGGTATTTTTTAATAGAGATGGGGTTTCACCATGTAGGCCAGGATGGTCTCGATCTCCTGACCTCGTGATCCACCCGTCTCAGCCTCCCAAAGTGCTGAGATTACAGGGTTGAGCCACCACGCCCGGCCCAAAGCATTTTAAAGTAATATTTTAATACAAGGCTATGTTGTCATTGAGTACTATTACATGTATTGATACAACTGGTGTGCTTCACTAGGTAAATGTCCATGGTAAATGTGACATGTTAATATTTAAATTCGTCAGTAATCCCACTGAGCAAAAAGTTTCTTTCCCAATTTTAAGGATGTTAATAAAAGGATTGAGTACAAAGGAATGGCGCAGATTCTTCCTTGTAGATTACCCTTTCTGGAGAAAATACCTTGGGAAATCTAACCTACGAATGGTGTTAGATTTCCTCACATAGATTCCTAGTGGAGTGAAAAAGTGTCTTCATAAAATACATTTGGCTGATCACCTTGTATCAGTGACAGAAAATACAGACTGTACCATCACAGCTCCCAGCAATATCACAATGTCCATGCAATTCATTTATTCATCCAGCATATATTTATTGAACAGATGCTTTATTGATTATTGTTAAGAAAAAATATTGTTGAAATATCTTTGCCAATTCTTTTTTTTTTTTTTTTTTTTTGAGACAAATCCTCACTCTTGATGCCCAGGCTGGAGTGCAGTGGCATAATCGGCTCACTGCAACCTCTGCTTCCAGGGTTCAAGTGATTCTCCTGCCTCAGCTTCCCAAGTAACTGGGATTACAGGTGCCTACCACCACACCTGGCTAATTTTTTGTATTTTTAGTAGACAGGTTTTCACCATGTTGACCAGGCTGGTCTCAAATTCCTGACCTCAGCTGATCCACCTGCCTCGGCCTCCCAAAGTGCTGGGATTACAGGTGTGAGCCTCTGTGTCCAGCCACCAATTCTTGATAAATCACAGCTGGATCTGGCTTCTTTCTCACATTTCTAGCCAAAATATTAATAGTGCTGCAAACATCTATTATACTTGAGCATCTATCTTATCTTGAACCTGAAATTATAAATTAGGATTTCATCATCCTGTGAATAGTTAAGGTCGCCAGAAGTCAAATAATGAACATGCTTTGCTTCTGGTCCTTGTTTCGATGCATTTTGCATGGCAAGTGCTCTCAAGCTCAATTTCTTGCAGAATGTCTGCCTCATATCATTGAATCTGCAGAGAATCTTGCTAGAAATGTGGATGTAACATTTTTAGCTTGATATGATATTTCTCAACCCCCAGTCTGTAGAATGGTGTGTTTTCTATGTTATATTGACCCACTTCAAAGAACTCTGTTTTTCAGATTGGATTTTAAGTTTGAAAATGCTATTGCAATTAAGAGAAGTCAAAGAGGAATTTGGCTGTTACAAGAGGGTACTGTGGTAGGTTGAAAAATGGCCACCCAAAGATGTGTCCATATCCTAATCTCCAGAAACTGTGAATTTTACCTTGAGATGAGGAGATTACCCTGGATTATCCAAGTGGGACCTAAATGCCACCACAAGAGTCCTCATAAGAGAAACAAAGAGGAAGACTTGGCACAGACTCACAGATGAAGACGAAGATTGAAGTGATGGGGTCACAGCCAAGAAAGTCAAGGAAGCCTCCAAAATCTGAAAGAGAAAAGTAAGGATTCTCTGAGAGAGAGAGAGAGAGAGAGAGAGAGAGAAACTGATTAATTCATTGATTGATTTTAAGGAACTGGCTCATGTGATTGTGGGAGCTGGCAAATCTGAAATCTGCAGGATAGGCCAGCAGGCTGGAGACACAGGGAAAAGTCAGCGTTACAGTCTTGAGTCCAAAGCAGTCTGGAGGCAGAATTTCTTCTACCTGGCTGGGTACAGTGGGTCACCCCTGTAATCCCAGTACTTTGGGAGGGCCAAGGCAGATGGATCACCTGAGGTCAGGAGTTCAAGACAGCCTGAGCAACATGGAGAAACCCCATCTCTACTAAAAATACAAGAATTACCTGGGCATGGTGGTGCATGCCTGTAAACCCAGCTACTCAGGAGGCTGAGGCACAAGAATTGCTTGAACCTGGGAGGCGGAGGTTGCAGTGTGCTGAGATCGTGCCATTGCACTCCAGTCTGGGCAACAAGAGTGAAACTCCATCTCAAAAAAAAAAAAAAAAGAAGAATTTCTTCTACCTGAGTGGAATTCAGTCTTTTCTCTTAAGATCTTCAACTGATTAGATGATGCCCATGCGTATTATGGAGAATAATCTGCTTTACTCAAAGTCTACAGATTTAAATGTTAATCATGTCTAAATAATACACACCTTCACAGTAACATGTAAACCGGTGTTTGATCAAATAACTACGTACTGTAGCCTAGCCAGATTGGCACATAAAATTAACCATCACATTGTCTATTCATGTATTCATGACAGGACTCCTATCAACAGAAAGAGAGTACAGGCTGGGCGCGGTGGCTCAAGCCTGTAATCCCAGCACTTTGGGAGGCCGAGACGGGCGGATCACGAGGTCAGGAGATCGTAGACCATCCTGGCTAACACAGTGAAACCCCGTCTCTACTAAAAAAATACAAAAAAAAAAAAAAAATCTAGCCGGGCGAGGTGGCGGGCGCCTGTAGTCCCAGCTACTCAGGAGGCTGAGGCAGGAGAATGGCGGGAACCCGGGAGGCGGAGCTTGCAGTGAGCTGAGATCCGTCCACTGCACTCCAGCCTGGGCGACAGAGCAAGACTCCGTCTCAACAAAAAAAAAAAAAAAAAAAAGAAAGAGAGTACAAAGAGTAGACTCCAGCTCTCCAGAGAAGGAAGCAAGGAAGCAGAATGAAGGACACAGAGAAACCAAGCCTGGGAATTGTCAAAGACTTCGGAGAGAAATGAGGACTGCTCAGGATTGAGCCCTGGAAATATCTACAATATTTAAAGTGGGGTCAGGGCTTAGAGAAAAGGGTTTTTCATAAGCTCCAACCTCAAATGTAGTTGCAACCTACTAATCTCTCTATATTTGACATTAAGATGCAGGTGGCTGTCCAGTGGGACTGGGAACAGCCGGAACCATAATTTAAACAAGCTGAGTGACCGATAACTGATGTATATCCAGCAGCACAACTTCAGAGCTGTGACATCAATAAGCACAGGGGGACGGGATCAATAGAAATTCCAAAACCAAGATGACTGGAGTGAATTCCAAATAAAAAGGTGAGACCTAAGGAATTGAAACCACACACAGGGAAAGGCAAAATCAGAGTTGTATCTTTAAGATTTTGTTGACTTGGACGTGAGGTGGGTAGTGAATGAACATGCCTTGACTTGTCTAAAGTATTATTTGTTCCTCTGGATAGGGTGAGAATCGGGACCTTTTGAAAGTTTCTTGCAGGAAATAAAAAGCATAGAGCAAAAGGCTACAACTTTCATGATAGATTTTGTGGACAAGTGGAGTTGCCTTAGTACCCAGAGAAGAAAGGACACGGGCCCAGGTCTCGGGAGCAGATGTTGGTAATAACAAGAGATCAGCCTTAGCAACAGACATTGTCACCAATAGAAATTTCAGATATTTTCATATCGCATTATAGTGCTGCAGAAATCTTAAAATATTTTATTGTCTTCATCAGTACTTCAAAATTATAGTCATTTTTGAAGATGATATTACATTCTTTTATTTATGATTTGATTAAGACATCCATTTTTATAACAATTTATTCAACATATTTAATTTTCTTTGTAATCTTATATATTTTATTTTATGCATTAAAAACATTATTCTGAGGGTCAGGCACAGTAGCTCCTGCCTGTAATCCCAGTACTTTGGGAGGCTGAGGCAGGAGGTTTGCTTGAGCCCAGGAGTTTGAGACTGGCCTGGGCAACATAGGAAGACCCCATCTCTATAAAACAAATAAAAACATATTCTGAGAAGACTCCATAGGATTCATTAGACTGTCAAAGGGGTCCAGACAGAAAAAAATATTAAGAATTCAAATAAAAGAATCTATTATTCTGTCCTATTTATATCCATTCATTTAACAAATGCTTATTAGAACTTACTTTGTTCTGTGCATAAACCTCTAACTCAGAAAGTGTTTTGGAGGAATTTAGGGGAAGAGATTTAAAACAGTAACATAAAACATAGTAAAGCATTAATATAAACCACAACAGAAGTGCTACAAAAATAATGACACAACGAAAGCTGTAAATTTAGGAACAAATCCATTTGAAGGATTTCTTAGCACTATGTAATTTCTTACTGTTAAGCTTCTGATTACTATATAATCAGGCTGACAAATGACTAATGCTGGGCAGGCCCAAACAAGTGAATTCGAGTTTTGTTTGGGACTCTGTCTCCCCTTCTTTGTGCAGAGTCTTACGGAATTTTAATGGTCCTACCTCCCTTTGGGCCGTCTCCCTTCTGGATGACTGACAAAAGCTTTATAATTTTTCTCATCTAGACTACAGACATTGGATGGAGTAATTACCTAGAAGCTGGAAGCACATTTACTTCATCTATCATTCATTTTTTTAAAATTATATTCACAACTGGAGAGAACACACAGATTTTACAAAATGCCTGACATTTTGCTAATACAAAACTTGGAATAAAAGAGAAGATAGGAAAAAATTAAAATCTGCCAAAATTAATAGAACTCACTTTTATGAGTTGATCATTGATTATTTAAAGGAAATAGAATCATAATTACACTGGGCAGTAAACGTTGGCATTGATGAGGTTAGTTAAAAGGATCATTACATCAAAATTTGAATCTTAAAGTAGAAACCAAATGAATGAATGACAAGACTGCCAATGAAGGCTAGATGTTGATGGAAAAGAGGTAATGGCACAAATCACCAGTCCTTGCAATGTGAAGAAGCCTGGAACCAGGAGACATGGAAGTCCAGGGAGAAAAATGAGCAAGTCGTCCCAATAGGCAGCGGAGGAGGTTGGAATATGTTTCCTCCTCTTTCGCCCATGCAGACACAAATGGGCAGAAAATACTGATGTTGGTGAGGTTACGTTCCCCTAACTCTAATGCTGACTTCAGCCACCGTACCTAAAAACTTTAGAGTACTATATTAGAAACAGTAAAATGCAATGTTTGGATTTGGGGGCATTCAAAAGGAAGTCTAAGAATAATCTTTATTCTTCTCAACACCCCCCCGCCTCCATACACATACACACACACACAATATCCCTGCTGATTAGAAGCCATTCACTTAATAGTTACATTTACAAAGATAATTTCATTCTGATTATAATTTCTCTTTCTTTTAAAAACTAGGTCAGGAACATGTTCTTCCCATACTTTTATACTCAATAGTTGGGTTTTGTTTTGTTTTCCATTTTAACGTAAAAACATTTGTAATGGCAGTCTTTCTACCTTTTAGAGAGATTTTTTTTCACCAAAATACATGAAACAAAAAAGTATTTGGACTTAAACATGGCATTAAACTCCCAGATGCTGAAGTCGGTTATTAGCAAATCTACTACTGCTGTCACCAAGATCTTAGAAGGAGGTAGGTGTTACCAAAAAAAAAAAAAAAAAAAATGAATCCTCTTTTATAGCTAAATAATGTAGTTGAAGCTATAACCCATAGTTTATCTCTTCTGAAACTTTCCCCAACAACTCAGCAAAGGAAATTAAAATCCTTAATTAAACCCTTTTTGTTAGACGTAGCAATGAAGACAGTGCTTTCACCCTAACCAGAATAATGTTGTGCTAAAATGATTAGAACACAACAAATGCTACTCAGACCAAGGCTCTAACCAATAGTTTCTTACAACTCTGACAATACCTTGTGATTTGCTGTGTCAAACTCCGGAGACTTTCGTTGGACTCTGAACACCCTTCATGTTTTATTATGAGTGTGTCATCTCTTAACTTATCTACAGCGTCATTAAAAACATACCTATTGTTTTGTCTACCCAGCAACTATTTTCCAGAAATTGCCTCACCCCATTGCCCAATCTGGAGAGTGGCAGCAGGATTTGCAATATTCCCATAATGTGACTCTGCCCCAAGTCATGCTTAATTGGTCTGAAGGTAGGCATCTAAACTTAATTGAATCTGTTGGTCCCTTCCTCAGGAATGTAAAACTGGAATGAGAAACAGATCATCTCTCTCTAGGTGACTAGTCTATAAATGCCAGCTTCAGAACTGTTTCTGCTACGTGTGAACTGCAAACAAGAAAGCTGATCTGCATTGAGAAAGTAAAGCAGATGTGGGGAGAGGGGCAGAGAGAAGGGTAAAAAGGGGAAGAATTTTGGGGTTTTCTTTTGTGCTCCAGTTCGGGTGGTTCTATTCCTGAAGTTCTTGTGTCTCTTGGATTCTATTAATCACTTCAGTAATTCTCCAATAAATCCACCCTTTTTATTTGTAAGCTAGTTTGAGTTGGGCTTTGATTCCTCACATCAAAATAATAAAAGCCCCAACTAATATTCATTTATTCAATAAATTTTTATTTATTTAATATTTAACATAGAAATTATTTCTATTTTAATCTGTTGTATCTCTTGAAAACACAAGTTTCATAAGCTTTTAACTCATTTCAGCTAAAGAACATATCTTTCAAGTGTCAAAAAATGCCTTCTAATCTGAGATTTGATGTTAATTTTGTGTTCCCCATATGTTTAATTATTTAAGAACCTCACTCATATCCTCCAAAGCCTTAGTCTATTTAGTTCAGTTCAGTTCACACATTTTTGATCATCTACTTTGTGCCAGACAATGATGTGGTGATGTAAACTCAAAGATAAAAGAAGAGATCTCACAATCTAGTGGAAGAAAAATATTTGTAAATGAATAATTAAGATGTAATGTGCCAAGAAATAACACAGAGGTGCAGTCAAGGTATTAACAAGGGAGTTTTTAACATTCTGGCTAGCAATAGACACCTATTTTTTTCCCCAACACTCATTCTCCAATTTTTCTAGAAATTTCTCCTTTATCTTCCCCATCTTTACCATAGTATCCCTTTTCTTCAGCCATGAGAAATGAATGTCATGTGATCTATTCTGCCTCTGCTCTGGCTACAAAGACTAGGAAATTAATGCAAGGTGTGCAAATTACAGTGACTTGATATCTAGCCCCCAATATTAACCCCAAAGATTCTCACCTCCTGTTATTCATACATTTATATAGTCCCTTCCTACACTGAATGGGTCTGCCCTATGTAACTATCAGGATATTAAGGAAAAACAGAGTATGACTTCAATGTCTAAGTCATAGAAGATAGTATAGTTTCCACCTTGCTCCTCTGGGTCATTCACTCTGGGGAAAGCCAGATGCCATGTCACGAGAGTCCTCAAGCAACCATATGGAAGTGTCACATGGCATGGAACTGAGGCCTCTTGGCAACAACCTTCATTAACTTACCAGAATGGTGAGCATAGTTGGAAATGGATCCTCCAGCCTAGTTAATCCTTTAGATGACTGCAGCTCCAGCTGACATCTGAACTGCAACTTCATTCGAGACACCCCCTTCAAGACAGAACCATCCAGCTAAGCTGTTCCTAAATTCATTTTGCACAAAAACTGTGAGATATAACAAATGTTTATTGTTGTTTAAAGCTGCTAAGTTTGGGCATAATTTATTACACAGGAACAGGTAATAAATACCACAGCCCTTTGGCACTAATTTTTCCAAGAATGGGCAACTAACCCAAGTTAGGGTAATGAATAATTTCCCCCAAATTTTTTGATGGGTTATCACAGAGAACATAAAGATAGTTTCTCTGATAGCTAAACATATAAGATGTCAAACTGAAATGCTTCCTGTGACCATGTTTCCACTAGATGGAGAAAGCCAGTCTAACATGAGAGAGAATGAAGTCGACACAGAGAGAAACAGAATGGCAGAGAGAAAGCCATGAGGGTGTTTGGATCCTTAGTTCTAATTACTCCTGAGACTGCTGGATCTTGCTTTTTCTTTGGGTATTTGACCCTTCTTCAGAGTCCTCCATCCAGATGCCATTGCCTCAAGGCCTTTGTATGTCCTGGTCATCTCTCCTTTTTTTCTCTTGGCCCAAACCTTTGCTATCGTTGTTGTGCAAATGTCATCTCACTGGCTGGGCACAGTGGTTCACATCCCAGCACATTCAGAGGCCGAGGCAGGAAGATCACTTGAGCCCTAGAAGTCTAGGCTGTGGTGAGCTGTGACCATGCCACTGCATTCCAGCCTGGGCAACAGAGACTCTGTCTCAAAAAAAAAAAAAAAAAAAGTCATATCACCAATGAGATCTGACCACCCAGCCTAAAATAGATTATCCAGTGTGTGGTAGTTTTGTAATGTGTCAATCTGCCTAGGTAGAACATTTCCTAGAATTCATTTTCTGGGATGCTTCTAGTTAGAGTGGGTCACAAGGAAGATTCTTGAGAAATTTGGAAGGTGGTAGGGAAACAGTGGCCATTTTATAGTTCACGCCTACATTGTTGCTGATCTGCTGACTCACTTCATTGGTGTGAAGCAGTAGCTGGGCCTGGGCCTGCAGTTGCTCTGACTTCCCCTGGACTTTCCCTCAGCTCCTCCCACTCCTGCCAGGTCACTGTGCTGAAGAGCCCTCACTTTTACAGGATATCCTCATCACAAAGGCCAGAGGCAATAAGAATAAACATGGGTTTCCATCTGTCCTTGTCCACTTGTCCTTTCATATATATGAAATTCTAATAAGATTTTGAATGATAAATAGGTTTTCATCAGATGGAAGAGAGTTGGGGGAGAAAAATGCATCAAGCTAAGAAACAAGCAGATTCAAAGACAAAGAAGTGTGAAATGATTCATGAGGAAACATGTTTTTCCTAGAACACAAATTGCAGAGGTAGTGGTAAGATGAAAAATTAAAGAGGTTATATAAACTGAATACTGAAATGTGTTATATACCCTAAAAAGGAGTTTCAACTTAATCTTACAAGTAAACATTTACAAAAATTTTTTGTGCATGAAAATTCCTTTCTAGAAATAAAAGTTAAAAATGCAGGCTCCATGGTCCCATCTCCAGAGATTCTGATTCATTAAATCTGTGATATGGCCTAGAAAATTGTATTTTTAATATGTCATCCAAATGATTCTGGTCAAAGGCAATCTAAGATCACACTTTGATAAACATCATAGAACAATGGGGAGCCCCTGGAGAGTTTTACGCAGGAGTGTCACCTGATAAGATCTGAATTTCCAAAAGACAACTTTAGATGCAGTTTTACAAAATTGATTTGAGGGAGATAAATCTAGATATAGAGAGATTTATTAGGAGACTGGTGTAATAATTCAAATGAGAAGTAATGGCAGCCTCAATTAAGGCAGTAGAAATAACAAGAAGATTGTGGAAAGAAGTAATATTTAGGAAGGGTGAAGGGAGGAGGAGAATCCAAGGTGAATCCCCAAATTTTTATTTGAGTAATTAGGTAAGTTATAAAATAGAAAAGGTAGACAGAAACACAGATTCTGAGGTTGGAATGTACTTTTTAAGTGGTGAGTTCAGAATGATGGATTTTAAGTTCAATATGCCAGTATGATATTTCAGGCGAGATGCATAGTAGATACACATACGTTATACATGGATTGTTACTCAGGAACATTTTTTTCTCTACATTTGATATTTTTATGCTGTGAGACATCTATTAGAACAACACTTCAGTTCTCCTTTTTTCTCCTCATTCACTACTTTCCACAGAGGAGAGAGGCACCTGATAGGTGAATTTGGAGGAAATGATTGAGGCATGTGTGGCTTAATCTATTTTTTTCTCCTTCCTTTGAGATCTGCGTACAAGTAGACTCAAGTCTTGTGAGTACGGGCACATATGTGCAGAAAATAAGATATTGAAACAACCTGGAGGACAGGGGACAAAACAGAAGTTATAAGGCTGTGCAGGCAGCTGCCATCTAGAAGAAGTGATATCCTTCCAGAGAGGGTGTCAGGAATGGAGGCTGGACAAGGTTCTTAGCAGCAGGAAGTTGGTGTGGGGACAGGGTGACTCTGAGAAGTATTCAGAGGAAATCTCACTCACCATCATGGCCAAATTCAACCACAGAGGACAGGACCAGACAGAGTAAGAGGGAGAGCAGACCCATAAGGCAACCCCCGCCTTCCCTTCTAGTGACCTTCAACCTAGTGAACCAGAAAAGGGAGGGGAGGAAGAGTAAAAGAGATGACTTTGAAGGTGCTTGGACCATGAGTCAATCCTCAGATGGAGAAGTAGAGATGTGATTAGAGTCGTAATTGAACTCTTTGGCTTTTCTGCTAACTACAGGGTAAGCTAGCTGTGGGATCTGCTTGACACATCATGGAGGACCTATCAAGCAAAAGAGAGCTGATACAGAACAGTTGAGGACAGAGATGGGACAAAAGTAAAATCCTAATGTTTACACCCTCTCAGGTTCATTCTGTTTAATAAGTTGGTGATGGTCACCTAGGCATTTTTCTGGGTTTGAAGGTCATGATATTTTCAAAGAGTTATATGATCCAGTAAAGATAAAGACTGCCTTGTGAGAAGAAATGAGGAATAAGGACCAAACCCAGGAGCATATCAACATTAAAGGGTGAAGAGTGGGAAGAAGAGCCAGGAAGGAAGACTAACGAATCAGAAGAATCAAGCCAAGGGAGGGGTTGAAGAAGGAAGCAGTTCTACAGTGAGTTATGCTGCATAAATGCCACCCAATGATCCCAAGTTCCATCAGCCAGTGGATACAAATATGACCACATTAATCTCCAATTTCACAACCATCCATCTATACAATTGCTGTCACCCTTCTCCCTTAAAGTCTCCTTTTCTGGGAGCCCTTCAAGATAGTATTCTTTCTTTGGTGACTTTTACTGCCCCCATTGTCCCAAAGCACAAAATCTTGAATGAGCTAAAAAGGCTGCATTTCTTTTTTTATTATTATTATACTTTAAGTTCTAGGGTACATGTGCACATATGCAGGTTTGTTACATATGTATACATGTGCCATGTTGGTGTGCTGCACCCATTAACTCGTCATTTACATTAGGTATATCTCCTAATGCTATCCCTTCCCCCTCGCCCACCCCACAACAGGCCCTGGTGTGTCATGTTCCCCTTCCTGTGTCCAAGTGTTCTCATTTTTCAATTCCCACCTGTGAGTGAGAACATGCGGTGTTTGGTTTCTTGGCCTTGCAATAGTTTGCTGAGAATGATGGTTTCCAGCTTCATCCATGTCCCTACAAAGGACATTAATTCACCCTTTTTAATGTCAGTATAGTATTCCATGGTGTATATGTGCCACATTTTCTTAATCCAGTCTATCATTGATGGACATTTGGGTTGGTTCCAAGTCTTTGCTATTGTGAATAGTGCTGCATTAAACATACGTGTGCATGTGTCTTTATAGCAGCATGATTTATAATCCTTTGGGTATATCCCCAGTAATGGGATGGCTGGGTCAAATGGTATTTCTAGTTCTAGATCCTTGAGGAACCACCACACTGTCTTCCACAATGGTTGAACTCGTTTACAGTCCCACCAACAGTGTAAAAGTGTTCCTATTTCTCCACATCCTCTCCAGCACCTGTTGTTTCCTGACTTTTTAATGATCACCATTCTAACCAGTGTGAGATGGTATCTCATTGTGGTTTTGATTTGTATTTCTCTGATGGCCAGTGATGATGAGGATATTATTCAAAAGACTGAATTGCATTTATTCTTCCATGTGGTGAATCCACATTCTCTTTCTTACACAAATGGGAGAGTATGATAGCAGAGACTCCTAGTTGTACTTCAGTATCATTTTTGTTTGTTTACTGGTCCCAAGCCAACAAGAATAAAGACTATATAACCTAGCTTTCCTTGAAGTTAGGTATGGCAATGTGATTAGACTCTTGCAATAGACTGTGAGCAAAAATAGTGCATACAACTACCAGCATAGTTCCTTTTCCTTCTTCCAGCTGGCTGGAAAGTGAATGCTGAAGTTATAGTAGCCATCTTAGACCACAGGTAAACTTGAAAATGAGGAGGCTGAACATGTTGAACATGTACCTCGCAGCTCTCTCTTCAACGAAAGCTGTTGGGAGTGATGTCAATAGACATCCCACAGCTTTCTTTCCTTTTAGCTGCAGAGAGCCACCTTGTTCAAGGTCACACTCATTCCTGGGTGGCTTATATCTAACGACAAATCAGTGCTGGGATATAAAGTCCTGGCCATTTTGGCCTAACTCAAGACAACTCTGAGAGGCCTTTTTAACTCCAGCGTCCCATGGGATTGGCCATGGTGATCATAGGCCTGCATCATGGTTTGACTCTTCTGCCTGCCCCAGCTATTCCTCAAACCAGCCAGACAGCCTTAGTGTGGCTGCAGTTTCAGGTTGCAGTGTTCATTGTCCAGATAGTCAGGCAGACTGTCTTCCTCACAACACTCTTGACGTCTTCATCCTCTTCTGTTGTTTCTTCTTTTTTTTTTTTCCCATAAACCTGCTGCCATCCTCTAATATGCTATATAATATAGTTAGTTGTTTATTGTGTTTTGATTTACTTTCTTTCTCCCCCATGTAAGGCCCATGAGGAGAGGAATCTTTATTTTGTGCCCTGATACACCCCACACACCTATAGTAATGTCTGGCACAGAGCAGGCATTCCATAAGTATTTGTTGGTGGATTTTTTGTTTTTTTTGTTTGTTTGTTTGTTTGTTTTTTTAATTCACGAAGCCTTGCTCTATTCCCCAAACTGGAGTGCAGTAGCATGATCTTGGCTCACTGCAACTTCTACCTCTTGGGTTCAACCGATTCTCCTGCCTCAGCCTCCCAAGTAGCTGGGATTACAGGCACATGCCACCACACCGAGCTAATTTTTGTATTTTTTATGTAGAGACAGGGTTTTGCCATGTTGATCAGGCGGTTCTCGAACTGCTGACCTCAGGTGATCCACCCGCCTAGGCCTCCCAAAGTGCTGGGATCACAGGCGTGAGCCACCACACCTGGCCTCAATAAGTATTCACTGAATGAATGAATAAGTGAATAATTCTCTGATGATAATTTTGCAAATATCCGCTTATTAGGGCCCTCAATTCCAAAAACAGTTGGAAAGAAATTTTTGGCAGCAGATTCACTGAGTATTATACATTCTATATTACCGAATAACAAAAGATTGATCATGTACTTTTATGGAGTGCTGTAAATCTCTCCTTTTATAACCTAGGTTTATTTTTTTTTTTATTTTTTATTTTTTGAGACGGAGTCTTGCTCTGTCATCCAGGCTGGAGTGCAGTGGCGCAATCTTGGCTCACTGCAAACTCTGCCTCCCGGCTTCATGCCATTCTCCTTCCTCAGCCTCCCAAGTAGTTTGGACTACAGGCACCTGCCACCACTCTCAGCTAATTTTTGTATTTTTAGTAGAGACTTGGTTTCACTGTGTTAGCCAGGATGGTCTCAATCTCCTGACTTTGTGATCCACCCACCTCGGCCTCCCAAAGTGCTGGGATTGCAGGTGTGAGCCACTACGCCCCACCTAACCTAGGCTTTTTAACATTTTCATATATATACCTCTAGATATTAGAGGTACCTTATTTCACATGAAATGTCCACTGAAAAGATTGATTTTTCCCTAAAATATTAACAGGAAATTTAGAAAAAGCAACCCTGAAATTCCCAAGTGTGGTGATCCAGGACAGCTTGCTGGCTTACATTATAGAGTACAGTTACTTCTAACAGGAACTGTCTGTTCTTAAGTATAATTCATCGCAACTGAGTTGTTGGAAACTTTGTTTTGCTTCATATTACCTGCTTCTGAAAGAAGTCAGTATTTGTGAGGTTTCAGAAAGATTCCTTTGAAGTCAGCATTCCAGTAAAAACATGAACTAGATCAGCTGAACACCCATTGAATTGGACTGATGATTTATTTTTGTAGCTCTGAATTCTCAGGGGACTTTCCTCTCCCAGGCAAGTTCTGTAGCTCTGAATTCTCAGGGGGTTTTCCTCTCCCGCGCAAGGTCTTTTTTTTCACAATTTGTCTTAAGAGTTAGTAAAGGTTACATAAATGTCATTATGTCCTTCTAATTCAAGTGAATTAGAAAGGCAGTCATAATATGATTGAGTGTGATTAAAACCAAACTTTTTATATAAAACAAAGAAAATAATTCCAAAATATTTATAAATAATATAGATCATTGGACTGCCAAGGAATAAAATCTTTATCATTATTTATTAACTAGTTATTAGTTATGAATATGGAGTGTTGAGAGTACAGATGTTAACTGTATTATTCTTTTGACTTTTTTGATATGTTAATAACTTTAAGGAATAAAGGTACATAAACCATCGCTAAAGTTCTTTTCTTACCCCTAGAGCACTGTTGCTTCCAATCAATCTACCCATCACTCATTCATGCTCCAAAAGGCATGCAGGGATCAGAATTTAATTTTAAGGCCAGGCGCAGTGGCTCATGCCTGTAATCCCAGCACTTTGGGAAGCCAAGGCAGGTGGATCACGAGGTCAGGAGATCGAGACCATCCTGGCTAACACGGTGAATCCCATCTCTACTAAAAATACAAAACAAACAAACAAACAAAATTAGCCAGGCGTGGTGGCAGGCACCTGTAGTCGCAGCTACTCGGGAGGCTGAGGCAGGGGAATGGCCTGAACCTGGGAGGCGGAGCTTGCTGTGAGCCGAGATGGCGCCACTGCATTCCAGCCTGGGCAACAGAGCAAGACTCTGTCTCAAAAAAAAAAAAAAAAAAGGATTAGTAAGAGAAAGATTACCTTTTAAAATGTATTAATAAGAAGAATTAGGGAACCAGTTTTTATCATGTAGCTTTTTATTGACATCAACTGATTTTCAACAAAACTTGATTATTATCATTAAATGGATAATGAGAATGTCACTGAAAGATAACACTTGGAAACCGTATTTTATTTCATGCATTTATCTTTAGCCAGATCTCTCCCACAGTTAAAACCTCAGGAAAGATTCTCTTGCTTCTTCCATCTACCATATGCTGGTGTCTTGATAGTAACTATTTTCTCAAACTCCTTGGCATGAAATACAGACTTCGCTTATTCCTTGGCCTCAGCAGACAGTCTTGTTTCATGAACAATAAATAGCTCTTTGGCCTATTCACCAAAAGCATATCACCCCTCACAAATCAGCTTCTGGAATATTCCTGAAGTGGATGTCTGTTGCGCTGCCCAGATCTACTTTAAAGACCAAGGCACTCATTTCCCTACTTGTAGGAGTGTTGGCTACTGAGGACTCACAGCTGAGTTCCTCTTGAGGAATTGCCCACCTCTTCCAAGATCCACTTCCCTCTCCCAGGGCTAGTCATATCCAAAAAGTGGCCCATGTGCAGGTGTACAATTGCACACTCATACTAACTTAAAACAACTTGGAAAGAACATCTAGTTTTAAAACTACACATGGAATAGATGGAGGCCTTTGCTATCACTGAGTCACAGTTCAACTTCTCCTTCTGCGCAGTCCTGCTGCTTTCACTCTTCCACAGGTGTTGATTCCAAAGCCACTTCCCAGTAATTTTCCTACATACTGATCTCTACTTCAGAGTCTGCTTCCTAGGAAACCTGACATGCGAGAATTCTTTTGGTCATAATCAAACCACCACCTTCAGTTATCATTGAAAAAACTAACATTTTGATGGTGACTTGTGTACCAGCCATGGCAGACTAGCTTCTGTAATAAATACTCCTAAGGTGTTAGTGGTTTAACCCAATACAAATTTACTTTCTTGTAATTCCAGCACTTTGCGAGGCTGAGGCAGGCAGATCACTTGAGATCAGGAGTTTGAGACCAGCCTGGCCAACATTGCGAAACCCCATCTCCACTAAAAATACAAAAATTAGCCGAAGATGGAGGTCCACGCCTGTAATCCCCACTACTTGGAAGGCTGAGACACAAGAATTGCTTGAACCTAGGAGGAAGAGTTTGCAGTGAGCCAAGATCACACCATTGCACTCCAGAATTTTTTTTTTTTGCTTCTTACTCATTCCATAGTATACTGTAATTCAATGGGGAGAGAAGCAGTATGGTGGAGGCTTGGCTCCACAGTCATTCAGGAATCCAGACTCTTTCCAGCTTTTGGCTCCACCCTTTTCTAGGAGTCTTGTCCTTCAGCTGATAGATGAAGAAAGAAAAGGAGAAAAGTGCATGGGAGGTTAGATAGCTTAAAAGGCTACACATCAATTCTTCATTGGCCAGAACTCAGTCATCTGGCCACACTAAATCAAGCTGATAAGCACTAGCAGTCTCTGCCACACATTTATAAAGTATTTGTGATTTTTCAAATTTTCCATTATCCATACCTGTGACACTCTAGTACCATTCTTCAATTTGTAAGAACTAAAAAATCATCTTTATTAAAGATTCAAAAAGAGTTGTGGTCGCTCCACTTTAATAAAAGTCTCTGTAGGGTTTGGGGTTTTTTGTTTTGTTTTACTTGTTGTTATTGTTGTTTTGTTTTGATTCAGTTTTATGTCTTTAAAAAATAAGGGCTTTAGGCTGGGTGTAGTGCTCACGCCTGTAATCCCAGCACATTTGGAGGCTGAGGCCGGTGAGTCACCTGAGGTCAGGAGTTTGAGACCAGCCTGACCAACATGGCAAAACCCCGTCTCTACTAAAAATACAAAAAACTAGCCAGGTGTGGTGGCGCAAGCCTGTAATTCCAGCTACTTAGGAGGCTAAGGCAGGAGAATCGCTTGAGCCTGGGAGGCAGAAGTTGCAGTGAGCTGAGATTGTGCCATTGCACTCCAGCCTAGGCAACAAGAGCAAAACTCCGTCTCAAAAAAAAAAAAGTGGGGGGGGAGAACTTTAAAGAAAAACAGAATGCCAGGTACAGTGGCACATGCCTGTAATCCCAGCCACTCAGGAGGCTGAGGTGGGAAGACCACTTGAACCCAGGAGTTCAAGACCAGTCTGGGCAAGAGAGGGAGACCCCCATCTCAAAAACAAGAAAAAAAAATTAATTAGTTAAAAAAGAAAACAGAACCACAATATCAGTATCATACATAATAAAATTAATTCCTTAATATATCTAATACTCAGTATGTGTACAAATTTCCCTGATTGTTCTTCAAAAGTATTTTCATTTAGTAGTTCTTTTAATTTCCAGACATTTATTGGTAGCTATGTCATACGTAGTTCCAGCAACTGGCCATGCCACTGTTCCATCTTCCCAAAACCTCTGCAGGATCCATTTACTCCTTTTTGAACTGATCTGACTGAATTTGTCATAACTACAATCATACAACTTCAAAACCATAAACTAAACCTTCATGGGTTTGCTGAGACCAGCTGGTGGTTTTTCTGTGTTTTCTTTTCTTTTCTACACGTAGTCTTCATCCATTGTCTAAGCTACTACTCTTAACTATAGCACTGGCTAGCACTTCAAAGGCAACTCCCGCAAATGCCTCCAGGCTTGGGGCTACTCCTGCAACATTCTCTTCAGGGATAATAATGATTTAAAGGTAAATGCTTCTACACTCTCAGAAAAATGACTCCTTCAAGAATTCCAAAATTCTTATGTTCAATGATAAGGTCATATATTTATTCAATGACGTATGTTTCAAACAGCATCTCATCTTCAGATTGTTGTTGGGATATTAGAGAAAACAATGTGTTTGTTTCAAAGCAAAAATTTAAATACCACATTTTTTATGTCTTAAAATGTAGCAGAAATAATTCTTATTAAGAGGTTAGAAATAAACTGAAATCATTCACCTAAGCTGCTTTATATCTTTAGCACCAACTCTCCTAGTACTCGCTTAGACAGTAAAATGAAGCTTGATAGGAGATTTCAGAAAATAGTCCTAGAGCCTGACTTGTAATATATCCACTAACAAGACAATCTTAAATTCTTCTAAGGATTCCAGTGCCCTACAGATATGTGCACCTCAGTGATTTCAGCTTCTGCCATAAACTTTGCCAATTAAAATCCCAACCTAGGATCCATTTATTGTGCACAACACATAACATTGACAATATTCCTGCAGAGCTCAGGGCAGTACTGACACCCATAAATGACTTGGCACTTGCATTAGTTGAGATTTTTAGTGGCAGGTAGCAGAAAATCTAGCCTAAACTAGCTGAAACATTGAAGTAAATGTATGGATTATGCTGCAGGAAAACTAAAAGATAGATCTGATTCTAGATAAGCTTTCATTCATACCAAGAGCTCAAGAATTAGGACAGGTGCGCAGTTTCTTTTGGCTCCACTCCTCCAGGGTCAACTCCCTTTCACCAGGCCCTCTTCTTGTGGTCACATGATGGCTGCTAACAACTTTGGGGCTACTTTCTTCCAGAGAAGTGGGAGTTTGCTTCCCCAACTCAAATCAACCTGAGAATTGAGACTCTTTGCACCTTATTGGTCTGGAGTGGGGAATGTTTTCATCTATGAACCAATCATTGGCGGGAAGGATGGGGGAGAAGGATCTACACTGACCGCCTAATCAGACTATACATGGAGGAAGAATCAGTCCTATTTAAACCATATGATTAAGAAATTCATAGTACTGCCAGGAAGAGGGAAGGGGTTATGGAGAAGGCAACGACAAATGTCCACTGTAATACTAAATCCAAAGTGGGCTGACTTGGGCTTTCTAACAGGATAAAATACAAAGCAAAATACAGCTTCAAATAATTGGATTTTTGCTTTTTATTCTATGAATTTGAACCCTGAAAGAGGTTTTAGGTAAACATAGTTTATTTAACTTTTGTTACCGGTAGGTAATTTCTTCTTACAGGTATTCAATGTGATTGTAAAATGTTCATGTTACCACCACTTGGTATTAGTGAACCAGGATAATAATTTCCAGCAAAATCTTGTCACCCGAAGTTGTATCTTTCCCTAAATTATCAGTTACCTATATACTCTTTGACTCCCATCGTGCTTGACCCTTGCTTCTCAAACTACATTTTATAGTGATGCCAATATAGACTACTTCCTATAAAATAAAATAACAATGTTCTCAATTTTTAAGTATCAGAGGACTCCATATGTCATTCTCCTTTATTCTCTATGTTTCATATGTAGTCAGTTTCCATTTTTGACATCTCATGTCTGCTGGCCCTTACTCTTGTTCCCTGCCATCCCACTAATTTAAACTTGAATAATTTCATGCCTGGATTTCTCATGCCTCTCCTCGCTGACCATCCTGATGCAAAACTCTCCTTCCTCCAATCTATTTGGAAAAATACTTCTATACTAATGCAACTGGTTATCAAGGGCCTATTTGTGCCAAGTGCTTTATAGCTCTTACCTCATTTTATTTAACTATTACAAAATTTCTATGACATAAGGTATTATCCCCATTTTATAGATGAGGAAATTAGACTCAGAAAAGTCAAGAATTTGCCCAAGGCTACACACATCATAAGCAGCAAAACTGGTATTGGAAACCAGGTCAGTCACACGTCAAAGCCTGTGCTGCTTCCATCACATCACACTGCTGCTCTATGACTTCATGTCATGTCTGTCCTCAAAGAGGTTCCCTACTGCTGCCCCTCCCAAGGGTAAACATCTCAGCATGGCTTTCAAGGCCTGCCGTAATTATATCCCACCTAAAGATTTTTCTAGTTACTTTCAATGTGTACATCTTTCGGCAAATATGTCTCTTCCATCTCCCTCGTGTAAACTGGCCCACATTCATTATCTTATACTTAGAAGAAAAAAATCTCGATAATAATAATACATACTAACTTAAAGGTTAAGCAATAAAAGTAACTAAAGTAGAAAATGGAAGTCCACCATATTTGGAGTGAACATCAGGGATGGACTAGAGGTCATAAATGTCTGGTTGAATACGTTACTTCAGTTAAAAAAGACATGGTAATTTTTACGTTTTAACTAGCTAGCATCAAAATGGCCACATCAAAGTGGCCACATAAAAATATTCTGTTTCTGGTTTTTCTTGCCTTGTTTGCTTTCTTTTTTGCTGTCCTCCTGTTTAAGTCCCAGTCGTCTCTCAGGGCGGAGCCGAAGTCACACCTCTTGACCCCTACTCCCTGGTCCCCTTTGTTTTCCCCCAAAACCTTAGCACCCACCAGAGGATACTCCCTTTTTAAGGTGAACTTCTTCACTGCTCATAAATAAAACACAAAAACAAGAGAAGCTTAAAAATTTAGCATCAGGAAATCTTTCCTGACTGTTGTAGTTCTCACTGACTTTCTTCTACTGTCTACTTAGAGCCTGTACCACAAAACTAGCATTTAATTACATATTATTTGTATTGTTTGTTCCATATGTGTTAGAGTAGGTAACAAGGTTGTGGGTGGAATTAGATTATGGGGAACCAGGCTAGGGAATGGATTTACAGGGTTGATGAGTACTCTACAAGGCAGGCATGGAAACAGCTAGACCTGCGAAATTACAGAAAGTTGAGTTGTGAATTTATAGCAGTGGTCTGGAACAAGTCCTGAGCCAGGGCTTGTACACAAGTTTGAAGTCAGAACACATCAGTATGTCCAAGATGAGAATTTGGCTTAAAATCTAGAAATCTACAGAAATGAGTGAGGATATGGCAGGGCATGGATTAGTAATAAAAAATAATGATGATATAGTATCCTTAGTTCAAACACTGTGTAAAATATAATTGATGTGTAACATCAGAAACATTAAAATAACATCAGAACCACATTTTAAAAAATCTCCGAATTTCACCAAAATTTTACACATTTATCTTTTGGATCAGCAATTCTACTTCTAGGAAATTATCCTAAAGAAATATTGATACAACTGTACATAATGTGTACATTTAACATTGTTGATAAAACCAAAAGATAAAATGGAAACAACCCAAATATCCATATGTTTGTTTGCTTACACATTCCCCTATTATCCACACATACAGTAGAATAATAGTCAGATATTAAAACAGAGATAGATCTATGAACACTGGCATGAAATCAGGAGTTTGAAACTCGCCTGGGCAATATGGCAAAACCACATCTCTACAAAAAAATACAAAAATTAGCCTGGTGTGGTGGTACATACCTACAGTCCTAGCTAATTGGGAGGCTGAGAGGAGGGAGGATCACTTGAGCCTCAGAGGTGGAGGCTGCAGTGACACATGATTGTGCCACTGCACTCCAGTCTGGGTGACAGAGTGAGATCCTGTCTCAAAAAAATATGTGTATATATGTACTTTTTTAAAAAAGAAAGTTTCAGAACAGTATATACAGCATGATTTCTTTAAAATATTAATCACATAGGAAAAATCATTTATATAATAAAATTTATTTTATTTTATTTTATTTTATTTTTAGAGATATGGTCTCGCTGTATCAGGCGAGTGGTGCAGTGGTGCAATCATAGCTGACTGTAGCCTTCAATTCCTGGGTTTGAGCCATCTTCCTGCCTCAGCCTCCAGAGTAGCTGGAACTAGAGACACGCACCACCTCACCCAGCTGATTTTTTATTTTTTTGTAGAAACAAGGTTTTACTATGTTGCCCAGGTTTAAAATTTTTTGTAAAATACATTTTTCAAAGCATCATCACCTGACCTGGAGTGAAAATCACCTGGAGTGAATGTTAAAAAAGTGTATATTCCTACACTTCAAACTAGATCTACTGAATCACAATCTCTGATGATAGGACCCAAGAGTCTGTATAACAATCATCCCATATGACTCTTATGCCCAATAAAGATTGAGAATTATTGGATTAATACGATACTTAACAGTGGCCACTTCCAGAAAATGGGACTTGGAGGGCAACGAGGGCTTTCCTTTTCATTTTACTTTATACTCTTTTTGTTTTAAAACTTTTTTATTTTTTATTTTTTGAGACAGGGTTTCACTCTGTCACCCAGGCTGTGGTGTAATGGTAGGATCACAGCTCACTGTAGCCTCAAACTCCTGGGTTCAAAAAACTCTCCCGCCTCAGCCTCCAAAGCACTAGGATTACAGGCACGAGCCACCATGCCAGCCTAAACTTTTTATAAACATTTATTACATATACACTAATCTACATCTACTAGAGATTTTTGAGGTTCAGAAGACTGAAACATTAAATATTGATTGTCTGGGTCATATAAATGAGAAAATCTATTAACAATTGAGCTTATTCAGAAAGAGAAAAGATGGGCCAGGCGCAGTGGCTCATGTCTCTAATCCCAGCACTTTAGGAGGCTGAGGTGGGTGGATCACTTGAGGTCAAGAGTTCAAGACCAGCTTGGCCAAATTGGTAAAACCCTGTCCTCTACTAAAAATACAAAACTTAGCCGGGTGTGGTGGCACATGCCTGTAATCCCAGCTACTCGCGTGGCTAAGTCATGAGAATCTCTTGATTCTAGTGAATCGCTTAGACTCAGAAGGCAGAGGTTGCAGTGAGCCGAGATCATGCTACCGCACTCCAGCCTGGGTGACAGTGAGGCTCCATCTCAAAAAAAAAAAAAAGGGAAAAGACTATCTAAGACTATAAGTTTGGCAACATGTAACAAATTATCAAACTTTTCCTTCATTCTTTCAACAAGTATTTGCTGAGCAGCTGTGTTCCAGGTACCCTTCTATGTGCCAAAGATAGAGTGAAGAATTTTAGGCAAGATTTCCACCCTTGAGGATGTTACTTTAGAGTTGGGGAGGAGAGACAGATTGAGAAAAGTGGGGGTAAGGTGAGGGACAAGGAAAGGCTTTTTCCAGGAGTGATTTTTGACTGAGATCTGGAAGATGAAATCAGTCACATGAAAAGTTGAGCAAGAGCAGCCATCCTGATCAGAGATCTTGACTGATTTAGGGGACAGAAAGCAGTTCTGCGAAAATGGAGCAGAGTGAGAGGAGAGCAGTGCCAGTTGAGGCTGCTGAGGAAGCCAGAGCTAGATCGCGTAGACTTTTGTCAATAATTTAGATTTTATTCTGGGAAGCCAGCGATAGGTTTTAAGAAAAAAAATGATATCTCTTTTGCATTATCTAAGTGATCACTTCAATAGCCTTTCACCTGGTATTTTCACTGAGCAGAATATGACTACAAGTGTCTGGTCTGAAACTCCTGAGCTCAAGGGATCTTCCTGTCTAGGCCTCCCAAGGTGCTGGGATTACAGGCATGAGCCACAGCACGTGGCCTGGGTTATATTTTATAGGATGGTTTACTTTCATAAAACAAATTATAGGCCAGGCGCAGTGGCTCACGCCTGTAATCCCAGCGCTCTGGGGGGCTGAGGCGGGGGGATCATCTGGGGTCGGGAGTTTGAGACCAGCCTACCCAGCATGGTGAAACCCCATCTCCACTAAAAATACAGAAATTAGCCGGGCATAGTGGCAGGCGCCTGTAATCCCAGCTACTCAGGAGGCTGAGGCAGGAGAATTGCTTGAACCCGGGAGGCAGAGGTTGCAGTGAGCCGAGATTGCGCCATTGCACTCCAGTCTGGGCGACAGAGTGAGATTCCATCTCAAAAAAAAAAAAAACCTATAAATATCAAGGCACTATCACATTTTATTTGTCCTCACAAAAAATTTCTGTGATTGAATGTAAGTTATTATTCCAGGTTGATCAAAGAGGTAACTGAGATACTGAGCAGTTTAAGAAGTTAACTCACTGAACAAATGTCTGAGTGCAGACTATATAATCCTAATAAAAACAGTAGTTCTTAGTAGGGTATATATATCTTAGTGATTAATTAGTAGTTACCACTTCAGGATCTTATTAGTAGTAGTTCTAGTTAGGATTATACATCTTGTTAATGTCTGAGCCACAGTTAGAATCTTTGACCCAGGATGTTGAAGGAAACAGTCACATTGCATGTATTTATGGCTGTTCTTCAGGAAGCCACCAGCATACAAAGCCCATAATGAAAGTCTTGGTAAATACATATGCTGATGTGTACCAAAAAAAGTAAGCCTTTTGGGTATGTCTTATAAAGGAAAAGTTTTGTGTTTGTTAAGTGTTATGTCATACATTTTTATGGAGCAAAAAATGTACGTATTTTAAAAATACCTTTTATATGGATTAAAGGTTAAGACTAACCATATAAACTACAGAGTGTAAGGTATGTGTCAGCAACCTTGATACAAAAAATATTTTATGGGCTGGGTGTGGTGGCTCAGGTAATCCCAGCGCTTTGGGAGGCTGAGGTGGGTGGATCATGAGGTCAGGAGATTGAGACCATCCTGGCTAACACGGTGAAACCCATCTCTATTTTAAAAACACAAAAAATTAGCTGGGCGTAGTGGTACATGCCTGTAGTCCCAACTACTTGGGAGGCTGAGGCAGGAGAATAACTTGAACCCAGGAGGTGGAGGTGGCAGTGAGCCGAGATCATGCCACTGCACTTCAGCCTGGGCACGACAGACCGAGACTTTGTCTCAAATAATAATAATAATAATAATATTTTATGAAGCAATGTTAACTTTGAGCTGTACAACTTGATTTCTTTGCATTCTTTATAAAGTATAAATAAAATATAAATAAATGTTTTATACTTCAGTTGCAGAGACATCAGAAAATGAATTCTAGACAGGAGCTCAAAGAGTTCAGATAAAACTCCCAAAATTATAGAAAAAATAAAAGCTAAACCCTGATTTGGTCAAATTTCACTTGAAACAGGGGTTCTCAAGAGTGGTGTCATTTCTGGAATGTAAAAGAAGTTATTTTCCACATTGTCTATCCAGTGTGTGTTTTTTTTTTCATAGAAATTATACACACTTTAGAATGGATTCAATAGGATTGTTCTTTTGACAAGGATACCTTCAATATGTTCAAGCTACAGATGAAGCCAGTCTTTTAACAGTTTTTAAAGGACCTACTTGATTACTTATATTAGATTGAAAACTCTAGGAGCACACATATATCCAGATAAGCACTGATGTATATATCCAATTTCCAGTTTTTAAATTTTAAATTGTATATTTGTAGTTACTGTTACAGGGAGATTAACAATGACTAGGGAAGGCCGGGGGCGGTGGCTCATGCCTGTAATCTCAGCACTCTGGGAGGCGGAGGCGGGTGGATCACCTGAGGTCAGGAGTTTGAGACTAGCCTGGCCAACATGGTGAAACCCCGTCTTCTACTAAAAATACAAAAATTAGCAGGGCATGGTGGCGCGGGCCTGTAATCCCAGCTACTCGGAAGGCTGAGGCATGAGAATCACTTGAACCCAGGTGGCGGAGATTACAGCGAAAGGCGATCGCGCCACTGCACTCCAGCCTGGGCGACAGAGCAAGACTCCCTCTCAAAAACAAAACAAAACAACAACAAAAAACAATGACTGGAGAAAGTAGGCTATGAAAAGTGTCGTTTCCTACATATCAATTGCCAATACTACAAGCAGGAGTTAGACGTTTGGAGGTTTTTACACGGTGCTATAAATACAGTTTCCCGGGTCCCGGTCCACGTGGCCTTCCTGCTCTGCCAGGATGGAGAGTCTTGCTTTCCATTTGCTGATGTGGTCAGACTAATTAAATGACTGCAGAAAGACACATTCCCTGGTCAACCTTATGTGTCTGCCTTCTTTCATTGAGTCACAGTTGTTGGCTTTACAGGCCAAGGCAAGTAAGTCTTGAATCCTCAGCAGAAACAGGACACCAGCATCTGATGCCTCATAACCTGAACAGTTAAGGACGTCCCACCACAGAGCTTCCTTTTGAGCGTGATTGAACTGTAAGGCAAGACTATAAAGGGGAGGATCTTCATTTCGATTTAGGGTAGGTGACACCTTAAAGCTGTTTCTTCCCTTCCAGCGTAACTGAATGGGAAACCTGAACCAAGTGTGCTTGGGAGGGCTGCTTGGGTCAGCTACCTGTAAGCGGAAATAGGGGGTGCCACCTTCCTATGAAAACACCGAGCCCATACTGTCAACCGAGGGCCCTTGAATTCACATCCCTCAGCCCGCTGGCAAGTCCTGAAATCACGTGGCCTTTAACCCATTCCGGCAACAGCGCCAATTCACAGAAGCGAGAGGGCAAGAAAGCTCAGCGCGACGCTTCCCGCGTCTTCTAGGCCGCGCGCTGAAATCAAACACGACGCTGGCTAGCTGGGGGCCGGGCCGAGAGCGCACCGCTACAGCGGCCGGGTAAGCCGCAGCCGGCGGCCGCCGCCCGCCCCGCTGCAGAGTTGGGCGGGGCCACTTGGAGGCAGCCGGGAGAAGCAAGCCGAAGAGGAAGACGAGACGCCGAGGCGCGCTCTGCGCAGGCGCGCGGCGCCCCGCCTCCCCAGCGTCGGCTCCCGGGCTGGCGGCGCGGGCCCTCCCACTCTACCCCGCGCCGCCTCACCGCCCCGGCCCTGGCTTCACCCCGACTCCCCGGCGTGCGCGTCCTCCTGCCGGCCTGCAGGCCCGGGGCCTCCGCCTGCTTCCCCACAACTGCTCCTCGCGGCCCCGCTCGCGTTCACGCTGTCGCCCGGGCCGGCGCGGCCGCGGGCAACCGCTCCCCCTCCCACACCTACCCCGCCCCCTCCCCGCCTTTTCCGTCCTCCGGTTCCCCTCCCTCGGCCCGCTGCCGCTGCTCCAGATGAGGTGATGGCAACGGCCAACTTCGGCAAGATCCAGATCGGGATTTACGTGGAGATCAAGCGCAGCGATGGTGAGCCGCGCTGCCAGCCCCGCTGGCCCGCTCGGCCCCGCGTTCGGGTGTGCACGGAGGGAACGCGGGCGCCGGCCGCCTCATTGATTGCTTCGCCGGGCTGTGGGGGCGGGAAGGCGGCGGCCGCGGCGCTTTTGTGTGTGGCGTGTGTGCCAGTGAGGCCGGCGTGGGGTCCGCCCGGGCGCCGTTGCAGTTCTCTGGGCCGGGCCGCGGGGAAGGGAAGCCGAGTGGGGAAAGGGCCCGGGTGTCGAGGGTCGCGTCTCCGGGGGTCTCTGGGCGGGGGCCGCTCGTTCCTCCCCCCGCAGTCTCCAGCCCCCCCGGGGACACCAGCCCGGGAGGGAGCGGGCTTCGTTAGCGATGACCCTGCCTCGCGCTTTCCCTCGGTCTTCGCATTTTACCGGCCTGGCCTCTGACGGGGATGGGGGTGGGGGAGCGGGAAGACCAGCGATTTCACGTTTAGAGAACCGACTGCTGGTCGGAGGCCGAGATGGGGGGAAAGAGCCAATCCCGTCGCCTTAAACTGCCGTCTGGTTGTCAGACCTCCCCGGCTTTCGTTCTCGACCATGCTGCTTTCTTTTTTGCCACTTCCTTGGGAGAAAGATGTGGAGAATATCGCGCTGAGCCATAAATAAGGGTGGGGGAGCAATGCGAAGAAATATTCGATGGGCTTCTCCAAGGTGATGAGAATGTAAAGGGAAGGATAGGGGATGGGCAGAGTCAATGCGAGGCACTGCTAAGAGGGTGTGGGGGTGGGCGACCGGATGTTGATATTTTCACACCCTCGGGAGAGGTAACTGAGAAAAGTGTAAGGCGAGGTGAAGACACATGCCTCATTTTTTTTTAAAGAGCCTTAGGCTTATGTATCTTTCTGTAGGTTTCTCTTGGGGAAAATGTTTTATGTCACTAGCTTGGGGTGTGGAGTCAGATACGCCAGCCACATTGGAAATAATTTATATTGTAAAGGAATAAATACACGGAGGGAGATAAGTGAAATTATTTTCTTTAGGTACCAATATTGAAAGAACGAGAGCTGTGTGATAATCTCGAGTTGAGCAGTGTTCCTGACTTCATCTCTCATACCGACTCCTTTTTTTTCTTTTTTTTTTTTTTTGAGACGGAGTTTCACCCAGGCTGGAGTGCAGTGGTGTGATCTCGGCCCACTGCAACCTCCGCCTCCCGTGTTTAAGCTATTCTCCCGCCCTGGCCTCCGGAGTAGCTGGGATTACAGGCGCCGGTCACCACGCCCAGCTAATTTTTTGTATTTTTAGTAGAGACGGGGTTTCACCATATTGATCAGGCTGGTCTCGAACTCCTGACCTTGGGTGATCCACCCGCCTCGACCTCCCAACGTGTTGGGATTACAGGCGTGAGCCCCCGCGCCTGGCCTCGGTTCCTTTTATGTGTGGCTTAATGTATTGGCCTTTAGCCTAGCCTAGTCAGTAGTAACTTGGCTCTCACGTCCACGCCCCCCTTGGATTCTGCCAGGTTTGACCAAGTTATGTGAAGCTAGGTTGATTTTCATTTTGTGTGTATGATATATTGGAAGACCCTATATAGCTAATGATTTTTTTCCTCCATTATATTTGAGGTAATTTGTGGTAACAACTGAAACCATCATTATCCTGTATATGAAAAGATAAATTATACCGCTTAGGGCTTTAGAAGTTACCAGTAACACTGATGGGAAAGAGCTACCTTCTTTACTTCGGTTGAGGCTTCTTTTGTATTTTCTTTTCAAATTACTTTCTTGAAAGAGTGCTGTTAATGTCATTTTTTAAGGTAAATACGAGTTCACAGTATACCAGCAAAAGTAGGATTTACATATTGTTTTGAAGATTCTGGGTGCACAGCAACCCCTGTCCCAGGTATACCCCCAAGGGAGAGGAAATCACCACTTTGTGAAGATATCTGCAGTCTCATGTTCATTGCAGCATTATTCATAGTAGCCAAGATAGGGAAGCAACCTAAATGTCCATCGATGGGTGACGAATGGCTAAAGAAATTGTTCTGTGTGTGTATATATGTTTATGTGTGTATAGACAACGCACAATGGAACATTATTCAGCCTTAAAAAAGGAGATCCTACTATTTACCACAACATAGATGGACTTGGAAGGACATTAAGTTAAATGAAATAAGCCAGACACTAAGGAAAATATTGCATACTCTCACTCATGTGGAATGTGTTTTTAAGGAGCTAAAATACACAGAATGAAACAGTGGTTACTACTGCTGGTGGGGAGAAGGAGAGGAAATAGGGAGATGTAGGTCAAGGATACAAAATAGCAGATATGTAGGATGAACAAGTTTAGAGATACAGGGGGACCAATGTTAGTAAAATTGTATTAGAGATTTTTGTTAAATAAGTAGATTTTAGCAGCTCTTATTAAAGAAGTAATTATGTGAAATGAAGCTATGTTAATCTGCTTCACCATTTTGCTGTCTATATTCCATAGCATCATGTTGTAAACCTCAGATACGCACAATGAAATTTCTTTTTTTTTAAATTAGGGTGCAATAAAATGTGTAAATTCTTTACACCCTTATAAGTCTTTATTAGTATAGATGCTAACTTTGAAATCTTATCAGAAAAAAGTATATGATATTTGATGTATACATTTTAACTTCTATGGGGCATATTTTATTTAAATTTATTGAACTTGAAGCAGTTTTGGTTCTTTTCAGCCTTCACCTTCAGCCTATACCAGAAGTTCCCAGACATACGAGACCTTTGTGTTCTTACATAAGTGCTACTAATCTAAAACCACGTTTCAAAAACGGTTTGCCTATAAGGAATTATGGAAGTCATTATCGTGTGTTATTATCCTAACCTATGGTCATGTATCTTTTTATTTGCCTCAGAGATGTATGATGGAGTTGGTGGAAGGCAGAAGATTAGTAGAGAACTTGGAAAGAAGGGAAGGATCATTTGCATTGGACAGTAGTGTTTCACAGTAGAAATTGATGTCTGGGAGAATGCCCCTCAAGCATTCCCTTTTTCACTTTAAAGAAGCTTGTTTGCTTCCTCTCACGTCCATAACAGATCTGTATTGGATAAAACACTAGTGGTTATTATAACAAAAATAAACTTTGCAGTTGGATAAACAGTAATATCTGAGACAGTAGAAATGACATGAGTAAAGAAGGGCTGCTTCAGACCATTTTTTTTTTAATACTTTAAGTTCTAGGGAACATGTGCACAACATGTTTTAAGTTCTACTTTAAGTTTTACTTGAAGTTCTAGGGAACATGTGCAGGTTTGTTACATATTTATACATGTGCCACGCTGGTGTGCTGCATCCATTAACTCCTCATTTACATTAGGTGTATCTCCTAATGCTGCCCCTCTCCCCTCCCCCCCACCCCATGCAGGCCGGGGTGTATGATGTTTCCCTTCCTGTGTCCTAGTGTTGGCTTGTTCAGTTCCCACCTATGAGTGAGAACATGCAGTGTTTGTTTTTTTGTCCTTGTGATAGTTTGCTGAGAATAATGGTTTCCAGCTTCATCCATGTCCCGCTTCAGACCATTATTAACTGGTGACTTGATGTTTTTCTTTTTGCTTGCTGATGGTGATCCATGTCCCTATTTCAGAACATGCTTTTCCCATCAGTGATGCTCTTATACTAATAAACATATTCCAAGGGCAAACAGGTACACTAAAATGAGCTTATTCCTATTTTTCAAGACCGTGATGAAAACTATCCTAATGAGTCTTCACTGATTACTAAAACCAGATGGCCAGTCAGCATCTGAATTCCTAGATTATTCTGTATTATTCATGAGACAGCATATTTCCTTAAGTATTAATGTTTGGGTCTGTAACTTTTTTTTTTTCAACTCCTCTCAGCTCATACCTATGGGTACATATTCTTAATATTATGTTTTTAAACTGCATGGGATAATGGGACTTACTAATAACTAATGCTTCCTTTTTTTTTTTTTTTGAGCGGAGTCTCGCTCTGTCAGTGGTGCGATCTCTACTCACTGCACCTCTGCCTGCCGGGTTCAAGCGATTCTCATGCCTCAGCCTCCCAAGTAGCTGAGACTACAGGTGTGTGCCACCATGCCTGGCTAATTTTTGTAGTTTTAGTAGTGACAGGTTTTTGCCACGTTGGCCAGGCTGGTCTCGAACTCCTGGCCTCAAGTGATCCACCCACCTCAGCCTCCCAAAGTACTGCTGGGATTACAAGTGTGAGCCACTGCACCCAGCCTCTAATGACTCGTAAATTCTCTGAATGCATCTGTGTGTCGTTACCCCCACTCCCACCCCCACCCCCACTCCCACCCCTTGATGCCTAGCAAAGTTCCTTGCTCCCCACTCCCACCCCCACCCCCACCCCCACCCCCACCCCCACCCCCACCCCCACCCCTTGATGCCTAGCAAAGTTCCTTGCACATCGTTTTTGAATAAATCATACATTATTGAATTTTTTGTTTTCAAACATTTTAATTAATCATTAGAATGACATCTTAACTGGAAGCAAAACCATCCATCTATGCTTCTCTGTACTGCTACCTCCCTACTCTGGCCCTCTACTTCCCACTGGCCTCTTAGTCAGGATCTACATCATTAATTGAAATTGAGTGATCTGCTAAGGTTAATCTGACTTTTCTGGTATTCTAAGGTTATCAGTGACAGGGGTTAGGATTGGACTCCTAAGATAATTCCCTGCCACAGGAGATAACCTGGTATGAAATTGGAATGGTATATTTTCTTACATGTGTCTTCCTATTTTTCTGATTCAATTCCTTTCCCTTTTTAAAACCCACTGACTCTTTAAAAAACCTACAATCTTTCTGTCGCGTGGCTAGTTGTTTTTTGTTTTTTGTTTTTTAAGCTGCACTGTTAACAGTTCTATAGTAGCTGTGACTACCCTTCGGGTACTGAGGGAGAAATGAGAAATGTTGAACGTTTGGAAGCTGCAGCTAATATGGGATTGTTCTTTGGGGGGGTCTCTTAGTCACAGTACTGTGACTGTATTGATACATGTGATCTGAAAAGAATCTTAGAATATTTCCACCAGAAAGATTTTTGGAGATAAACTAGTTTTCATTTTTATAAATGTGGAACTTGAGTCCCAGATCACCATAAGTGACTTATCTAGATTCATACAACTTGTCAGTGACGGCCAGGAACCTGACATGCTCAGCATAGAAATCAGACTATCAAGAACTATGACAGTAAAGGAGGAATTCTCTGTTATTTTGGAACCATATACCACTTTTTACAGCCCAGTTGAGATGCAGGAAATTGCTTCTTTCTTGGGAGAAAGGCACCAGTGAGCAGTGTTACAGAGCTGGATTAGAATGATCCCTGGTAAGAAGTGATACGTTACTACAAGTTCATAAAACCTAAAATTGTGGGAGGAAAATATTCTTGTTTCTTAGTTAAGTGTTGGTGTAAAGAGTTCCTTTTAACATCTGAAATCAAGAGGCAATTGACGATTTCCAAGGACCCATCAGGAATTTTGGAGTTCAGGACAGGCAAAGAAAATCTTCAGAAAAGATGTTAAATGGCCAAATTCTTTATATGCTTTGCCACATTTTTCTTCTGCTAGTTCATCTTTACACGTCATTATATAGGCTTCTGGAGAATAGTGTGTGTAAATTTAAGTAATAAAGATGAACCATGTAGCAATACAGTTGTTCTTTAGGTACAATTATGTGATTGATTATGCGGGTGGAATGGAATAGGGGAATTTGTGACCTAATAGTTCCCTTTTGCCTGAGGACTAGGACGATAATGTTTCTGTATATGTATTTGTTAGGGCTTAATAGTTTTCCAAGTGCTTCAAGACATGTTAGCTAATTGGATCCTCACAGGAACTCTATGAGGTAAGCAGGGTAGGAAGATGGCAGATTATCGGTTTATAGGTGAAGAATCTGAGGTTGGATTATTTGCCAAGATCACATGGCTGATAAGGGGCATATCCTGGGCCAAAGCCTAAATCCCTTCACTCCCAGCTCTCTTAAGTGCTGCGGACAGATGTTAGCTGATTATGGTGTGAAGTTGTATACTTCAGTAATTTTTTTGAGACATACAAACCCCTGTAGTAAAATTCTTTCCGCTACTACGAAAGAAGCGCAAAAAACTTAAGTCACTTACTTATTGCTTCCAAAAGTACCACAGAAAGCCAGGAATCTATATTCATCGCCTAGCCACTTGATTCTTATGACAAAGGTTTGAAACTCTGAGGAAAGGCTGTGTGTCAACTTGTTTTATGTGTCATGATTGCTAAAATGCTAGAGAAAATAGCAAAGAGCCAGTTAAATCTTGTCTGCTCAAATGAGACAAGGGGCAAGAGTGTGGAAAATCCAGAACAAGATTCCTTGAGAGATCATCTAGACCCCATTCTTTCTAGTCATAAGTATAGTTGTGATTAATATGACATTAATCTTTTGCAAAGTTTGATTCTTGGATTCAGCCATCTCCTTTAATTTTAACACCTCTGTTTTGTAACCTAAAATAATTTTAAGGTGTTTGTTTGTTTTGAGATTATGATTCTTAAGCTTAAGAACAGATACAATTTTTAAACTTTGGATAAAACTAATTTTTATTCTTCTGGTTCAGTTGTAGAACAAATACAGATTAAGTTGTCTTCCAGCTCTTTTAGCTAAAGTAATATTAATGATATTATAGTGCTAAGTGAAAATAGACATTAGAATTTCACCATATTAAACTATCCCCCAAGAGTAATGTGAGTGAGGGAAGTGTTCCTTTTAAAAGTCATGCTTCTAGGTTGAGCATCGTAGTTCATGCCTGTAATCCCAGCACTTTGGGAGGGCAAAACAGGAGAATTGCTTGAGCCTATGAGTTTGAGGTTGCAGTGCACTATGATCTTGTTACCCACTACAATAAAACATGAAATTCAGTTGGTCATCACTAGGGTGTGTGATATTTTGGAGTATAGACCTTAAGTGATTATGGCATATCAAAATAATGTGGTCTTATATTTCTTTTCTTTTATTTTCCTTTTTTTTGCTGATTTCATTGAATACACTTCTATTAACAGCCTGCTATGTATCAGGCATTCTGATAGGTGTTGGAGATACAAAAAAAAAAATAAAGCAAAAATAGTTCCTGCCCTCACAAACAAGTAAATAAGTGATTCATCTATAGTGTGATTAGTATTGATAGAAGTTTGCCATTTTGTGTGTACATTATTACTACTTTCCTTTTAAAGATTAGGCTTTTTAGTTAGACTCCTGAAGTTATGGACCTTTTAGATGGAAGATACATGTCATATATGCCATCTCTCCTCTATGACCAATATCCATGATCCCTCCTAGCATGCTTTCGTGATGAATTTAGCCTCAGAGTTTTTTTGTTGTTTTGTTTTTTGTTTTGTTTTGTTTTGTTTTGTTTTTTTGAGAGGGAGTCGTGCTCTTGCTGCCTAGGCTGGAGTGCAGTGGCGTGACCTCGGCTCACTGCAACCTCTCCCTCCTGGGTTCAAGCGATTCTCCTGCCTCAGCCTCCTAAGTAGCTGGGATTATAGGCATGCACCAACATGCCCAGCTAATTTTTTTGTATTTTTAGTAGAGATGGGGGTTTTACCACGTTGGCTCGCCTAGTCTCGGACTCCTGACCTCATGATCCACCCACCTCAGCCTCCCAAAGTGCTGGGATTATAGGCTTGAACCACTGCGCCCGGCCAGTCTCAGAGTTCTTAATACAGCATTATCAGCCCTGATAGCTGTAGTCAGCCAATTGAAATTGACATTGTCATTGTTAGCCTGTTTTCTATCTTCTGGTACCTATTTGCGTATAAGTTTATAACTTTTAAATTGTTTTGATATCAAGAGGAATTTTTTTTAGGGGGTTTTGCTTTGTCACCCAGGCTGGAGTGCATGGCATGATTATAGCTCACTGCAGCCTCCAACTCCTGGACTCAAACAGTCCTCTCACCTTAACTTCCCAAGTGGCTAGGACTACAGGTATGCACAACCGTGCCTAGCTAATTTTTATATTGTTTGTAGAGACGGGGTCTTGCTATGTTGACTAGGCTGGTCTTGAACTCCTGGCTTCAAGCAATGCTCCCTCCTTGGACTCCCAAAGTACTGGGATTACAGGTGTGAGCCACCATACCTGGCCAAATTTATTCAATTTTAAGTTTTTGGCAGACCAGCACCTGACAGCAGGTTTCTCTCTAGAAATCCTGGGTTGGGGTACTTGTAAATAGAGACTGGCTCGGTGTGGTGTCTCGTGCCTGTGATCCCAGCACTTCGGGAGGCCTAGGTGGGAGGATTGCTTGAAGCCAGGAGTTGGAGACCAGCCTGGGCAACATGATGAGGCCCTATTTGTACAAAAAATAAAATTAGCCAGGCCTGGTAGCATGTGACTGTAGTCCCAGCTACTCAGGAGGATGAGGTGGGGCCATGAGTGAGCTGTGATCATGCCACTGCACTCCAATCTGGGTGACAGAACAAGTCACTGTCTCAAAACAAACAAACAAACAAACAAACAGAGACCAAGGAAGCAGAGCATGAAAATAGCAGTAGATCCAGCTACTGGTGGTTATGTGTAATTTGGATATAACCTCGTTATGTATTATGGCCAAGGAACTGTAAGAATCAGGTTCCTCCCTGGGCTATGTTTTATTTACTTTTGAAGACTTTTTCTCGAGGTTTTTGTAGGTTTTGGCATTAATTTTGACCAAATTTTACCTACAGGAAAGACAGGATCATCAGGGAACAAACTTGTGGTAAAATTTGCTGAGTGTCTATACCGTGCTAAGAATGAACTTTTTTTTTGTTTTTTTAGGATGGAGTCTCACCCTTATCACCCAGGCTGGAGTGCAGTGGCATGATCTTGGCTCACTGCAACCTCTGCCTCCTGGGTTCAAGTGATTCTCCTGGCTCAGCCTCCCGAGTAGCTGAGATTACAGGCATGTGCCACCATCCCCAGCTAATTTTTGTGTTTTTAGTAGAGACAGGGTTTCACCATGTTGGCCAGGCTGGTCTCAAACTCCTGACATCAAGTGATCCGCCTGCCTCGGACTCCCAAAGTGCTGGGATTATAGGTGTGAGCCGCTATACCCGGACTTATGCCTGCATTTTGACCACAACCTATCACAAGGTCGTGTGTGGAATTTTCCACTGTGGTGTCATGTTGGTGCTCAAAAAGTTTCAGATTTTGGAGCATTTTGGATTAAAGAATGCTCAGCCTGTTCATAACTCTGGCTGCTCAGTAGATCACCTGTGGGGCTGTGGAAAAAAACAGATAAAAAAAAAAGGCAACCCACCACAGCCAATATCTGGTTCTTTTACCTAGAGAGTCTCTCTGGTATGTAGTCTAGGTATCAGTATTTTACTGTAAGGCACCTCACATACTGGTGAAGCTTAACTTGTCACACATTCGTGATTCCAGGGTATAGCCAGTGTTGTGATCCATTATTTTAGTAAAAGTAGTCTCTCCTAACAGAGTGTCTGACAAGACTTCATGGAGAATGAAGTTTAAATGGTGAGAGGAAGATGACCAGTAGGTTGCCCTGAGAGGAAGGAGGCATTCTAGCCACGTAGGACAGCATGGAAGAAGTCCCTGACTGGAAACAGAATTGTCCGGTGAAGGGCGTTTAAAACAGGCAGAGGGCAGGATGATGAGGAAGATATGGAAGGAGGGATAATCTGGGACACCCTATTAAAGACCTGGAAACAGAGGTAAGGTAAGGATCTTGGAATTAATTTCTAGGACACTTGGAAACTACTATAGGACTTAATCTCCTAAGAGCAGTAATAGGAGTTAGTGATTAGTGATAGATTAGAGGGAGAGTAGTACTGAAAATGAGAGGTAGCATGGCTAAGATTTCATCATTCTAGGAGGGTGAGCAATGATTAAGGAACAGATGATATGCAGAACACACTGCAAGAAGAACTGATGTTATTTTGCAGTATATCGCTTGTGCTGGATAAAGGCAGATGAGTTGAAAGGAAAGGACTTACTTAACATTTGGGAAGTCTGAGTATAGGTTTTAAATCTCTTCAGTTTTATTTCATCAAGCTAACCCTATTCAAGAATACAGTGTAGAGGACTGTGGAGCCTATCAAGGTAATATCAAGGAGAGCATCCAACTCAGGCTGCATATAGTTTTTGCCACTAATATCCTAAAAGTAAGTGAGTTTAAGGTATAAATCACTTCCATTGCATGCTTACCTGCAGTGGGAATTTGCTTAAGCTATAACTGAGTACTTTGCCTTCTTGGTACTGAGCTATAGTGTGTTAGCCAGGACCCTCTCAGAATTCTTTGAACGGAATGAGAAGGAAAAGCAGTACACACATAATATGGCATCAGCTCTTTAAGGACTGAAGTGTTTTGTTTCTTGAAATGCAGCTGCTCTTTTTCACTTTTTCTTTGCTCTTACTTTTGGCCTATTTTTTCTGTCCTGGCATTTGCTTTCTCTTTTTCATCCTTCGGATTCTAAGTGCCATTTCAGTATTCAGACTCTCTAAACTGCAGTTTGCAATTTAGGACTTGCAAAAAGAGGTAAGCAAAGGGATAAATAGGCACAGCACAGAGGCAGTGAAATTAGTCTGTATGATACTATAAAGGTGGATACATGTCATGATACATATGCCAAAATTCATAGAAGGTACAATACCAAGAGTCAACCCTGATGTAAACTAGGGACTTTGGGTGATAATGGTGTGTCAAGATAGGTTCATCGATTGTAACAAGTGTACCTGGTGCAGGGCATTGATAGTGGGGAGGCTGTGTATATTTGGGGTTAAGGATTATATGGGAAATCTCTATACCTTCCACTCAATTTTGCTGTGAACCTAAAAGAGGTTGGGGAGGAGAGGATGCAAACTTCAGGTGTTAAAAGTTAAAACCACTCTTGAAATAATGGACCAATTAATGACAAAAAAATTATAATTTATGAATGAGGATTAGTCATATAGGTATACAATTAAGATAAAATTTTGCCATTCATTTTTGTCATGCATAGTCTATTGGCCAATGTAAGAAGAACAATTTTTTAATGAGCTATAGTATAGTAAAAAGGATTCACATATGTATGGCAACTTTAGCCACCCACCCCATTTTTTTTTTATTTGAGTCGTAGTTTCACTTTTCTTACCCAGGCTGGAGTGCAATGGTGCAATCTCGGCTCACCACAACCTCTGCCTCCCGGGTTCAAGTAATTCTCCTGCCTCAGCCTCCCGAGTAGCTGGGATTACAGGCATGTGCCACCGCGCCCAGTTAATTTTGTATTTTTAGTAGAGACGGGGTTTCTCCATGTTGGTCATGCTAGTTTCGAACTCCCGACCTCAGGTCATCCACCTGTCTTGGCCTCCCAAAGTGCTGGGATTATAGGCTTGAGCCACAGCGCCCAGCCCCTGTAAGATTTTTAAGAAATGAGAGGCTGGCACAGTGGCTCATGCCGGTAATCCCAACACTTTAGGAAGCTGAGGTGGGTGGATCACCTGAGGTCAGGAGTTCGAAACCAGCCTGGTCAACATAGTAAAACCCCATCTCTACCAAAAAAAAAAAAAACAAATTAGGGGCCCTAATTAGTGAGGTATGTCTTAGAATTTAACCATAGAAAGCTCTATGATTAAGTACTACTGTTGGTCAAAACTTGCTTATATTGTTATAATGAGGAAGTTGACTTGTCCAAGGTCATGCATAAAATAAGTAGCAAATCTGAGATTAGAACATGGATTGTCTGCTCCCAAAATCCTCTATATACTAATTCATTGTAGACCGTAATTCATTTTTGTGCACTATTAATGTTCTAGGCATTGGAAGTCAAATAATTAATTTCATAATGCTTTTCTTTTCTTTTCTAGGGTATACTTTTTTATTAATCAGGTGTTTTTATTAATCCAACTAGTATTTGCCATATGGCCATCATGTGTCCCGTCATCTGATTTCTTTGAAGAATTAGTTGAAGGACTTTTCCCTAGAAGTTAGTCAGTTACAACAAAATGCTAAGTAGTTACTGCACTCAATACAAATACTCTGTGGCTCTGTAATTTGACAAAGACATTCTAGTTTTCTGCAGTCTCTTTTGCTACTGCCTATGTTTAAACTCTCTTGCTCACAAGACTTTAGACAATTTAAACAGGAACAAATGCCATCGTAAGGATGCTTCAAATTAGATGAGCAACAATATTGTCAGGAAAAATGGTAACAATTAGATTATAGCACCTTGCTAACGTGCTGACATAATAGATTGATTTGGGGGCCTATCCAAATGATTATTATTATTATTTGTGTGGATTATTATTTGTGTGTGTGTGTGTGTGGAGACGGAGTCTTTGTCGACAGGCTGGAGTGCAGTGGTGCGATCTCAGCTCACTGCAACCTCCAACTCCCTGGTTCAAGCGATTATCCTGCCTTAGCCTCCTCAGTAGGTGGGATTACAGGCACGTGCCACCACGCCCAGTTAAGTTTTGTATTTTTAGTAGAGATGAGGTTTCAGCGTGTTGAATGGGATGGTCTTGAACTCCTGACCTCGTGATCCGCCTCCCTTGGCCTTCCAAGGTGCTGGGATTACAGGTGTGAGCCACTGCGTCCAGCCATAAATTTATTTTTATAAGCCCATTATTCAAAATTGTTTTGGGATTATATGTGGGTTGTGTATTTTTTAAATTATAGCTGATACTGCAAGTTGACTATAACTTGGCTCTAAATATATGGTAAATGCTTTCTTTATATGCTCTTTGGTTTCAGTTTTATTAAGAGTGATAACATTGCTTTTTTTATATGCTCTTTGGTTGCAGTTTTATTAAGAGTAATAACATTGCTTTTAACTTTACATGCTCTTTTGGGTTTCTATTAAGAACAATTCCTTAATTAAAAATAAGTAGAGCGGGGCCGGGCGCGGTGGCTCACGCCTGTAATCCCAGGCTTTTGGGAGGCCGAGGCGGACGGATCTCATCAGGAGATTGAGACCATGGTGAAACCCCGTCTCTACTAAAAATACAAAAAATTAGCCGGGCGCGGTGGCGGGCGCCTGTAGTCCCAGCTACTAGTGAGGCTGAGGCAGGAGAATGGCCTGAACCCAGGAGGCGGAGCTTGCAGTGAGCCGAGATCGCGCCACTGTACTCCAGCCTGGTGGACAGAGTGAGACTC